>NW_006798666.1:476753-517072 GCF_000442215.2 Lipotes vexillifer | reverse complement strand
TTTTTTTGCGGTACGCGGGCCTCTCACTGCTGTGGCCTCTCCCGTTGCGGAGCACAAGCTCCGGACGCGCAGGCTCAGCGGCCATGGCTCACAGGCCCAGCCGCTCCGCGGCATGTGGGATCTTCCCGGACCGGGGCACGAACCCGTGTCCCCTGCATCGGCAGGCGGACTCTCAACCACTGCGCCACCAGGGAAGCCCTGGCTGTTGGGTTTTCAAAAGGTTGTTTCATTTTGTTCAATATCTTTCTATAAGTTAAGTATTTAATAATGTTTCATTATAAAACAATACTAGGAAATATTCTACCGGAATTTTTATTCATTCATTAAGCATGACATGGTTTGAATCTGTGTCTTTAATCTTAGTAGTTTCCTTAATCAAACAGCAGAATCAAAATAAGATCCTTTTAATAAAATTTTTTATAATCAAAATGGTGCTAGAAGTATGGGTCCAATGCAAAGGCTGCTCTTGACTGTGACAAAACTAAACAATAAATTGTCAGCTGAAGGCAAGTGCTAGGGGCAAGATGAGGAGATAAGGAGGTATCACCTTAATTTAGATTTTTTCAGGCATTTCAATGGGTACTGGAGAAACATTGGTTAGCCAAACAGACAGTAACCCTGCTCTCACAATGGTGTATGTTTAGCAGAGAAAATAGAGGCAAATTAAGTAATTGCAGTTAAAAAAAAATTAAACCCTTATTTAATACTCCTAAGGAGAGCATATGGTCCTACAAAAGACATATCCAAGAGAACTGATCAATCAGAGAGGGTAGGAAAGTTCTCTTGGAGGGAAAGTGCTGAATCAGCTGTCTGTAGGACAAAGCAAAGGGATAAGGAGACATTTCCTAGCAGAGAAAAAAGCAAGTTCAAAGACCTTGCATCCAGAGTACAGAGAGCAAAGTCTGTAATAAAATTGGAGAATATGAAAAAAACAAACAAACAAAAAACAGAGAAAATTTAATCTTGACCTTACCTCCCACTGTCAACTCTGCAGTCATTATTCTTTAAACAACAATCTTTATTAATGTATTCATCTTTAGGCTTAGGGTAACTATTTGATGTAAAGAGACTAAAGAAAGGCTAGTTGTGTAAGATGGCTGCATATACATATCAAAAAAGCTTGGTTACCTTGAACAACACTAATGTTTGAAAATATTTTCAACATAAAAATCTGTCTCTGTAATGGTATTCTCTATAATCCAAATTGTAGCTTAATAAACATTGATTTTTAGATCTCATTTTTAATCTTTTTTTTTTGAGGGGGTTGGTTGGGGACTGAAAGGAGCTGGAAAATTGTTCCCTGCTAACATGAAAAGATACAAAAGATCATACAGTACTTTGTGTTTTTTCTCTATTAAATGCATGTTATTAACTATCATTAAACTCTGATTTGTCAGACTATAAAACAACTGATATTTTTAATACTCAGGAAGGATTGTCACTTTGTAAAATTTCTTACTCTAAGAGTCTCAATAGCTTTCTACATGAACTAAATTACACCAATTTTCACTGTTCAGGATGTGATGGCTTAACAATATAACATTAAATATCTTTCGGTTATAAGAAAATGACTGTATGGTGATCTAAGAATAAGTAATTTATCTTGTAGTTTTAAAAGAAAAATAATGATTAGCTTGGTTCTATTCTTTATAATCTTAGGCAGTCTCATTCTCTCCACATCGCTGTTCAAACACAAGATTTCTCTGATTTTATGAAAACCATCTGGGACATTATATTTGCTTCATAATGGGAGGAATTAAGTATCATAAATAATGTCCATTGAAACTGGGTACATTCTGTTTTTTGCCTCTGTCCCCTCCCAGTATACTCACCAGATGTAGAGGAAAGAGTTTAAAATATGGGGTGTATACTCCAATTTTAACATTCATGAGCTGTGTTACATTGGGTTCAAGATTCTCAGTCATCAAAATTGGAATAATAATAATACTTTATAAGATTTTATCTAAGAAATAAATGAAATGGCATACATACCAGCACACCTTGACTCTTCTTGGAAGTAGGACTCTTAAGGTCCATTGTATTCTTAGTAATATGTGTGGTACTCCCTTGCATTTAGAATATGCCCAATTTACATATGAAAAATGAGATCTAATACATTATTTTGATTAACATTTGAAAAAAAGGCTTCACTCTGTAAGTAATTTGAGTGGATAAATGAAAAATAGACCATTTTTTCTATCAAAGCTGTTAAGAAATTTCACAGAAAGTTTCAAGTAGCAGATTAACTCAACAGTATATATTTTCCAACTTCTATTATGATAAAGATTAAGGAAATTTCATACCTCACTTAACCATATGTCTTTGGAAAGAAAATAGCTTGGAGATATATGTTGGACCACAATTGATCATGGAGAGGACTGAATTGGATTCATGCCAACAAATGAAAGCATCCTTGGAGAAAAATGTGTTTTTCTCTGTTCTTTAATTCTCTTAAGGAAAGATGTAAACTTTTACATCCTTGGTCTTCTTCATTTTAGAGGAAAATGATTCACAGATATGAGTGAGTGGAGTCAACCCTTTTAAATTGGAAAATAATGAAAAACTGTCATTTATTTCTAAAGCAGAAGCTGCTGCTAGTATACATGTAACATTTTGAGAGTCTTGGTATTTTAAAATATTTTAGAAGACTTTTTCATATATATACAAATCATTTGCATATACAGAGATATTAAACTTTCTAAATAGCAGTCATTTGTATTTCAGACAAGTACAGGATTCAATAAAATGAGACATCTGGTAGAGTCTATAGGAAAGCATATAAACGAGGATCTGAGGAAAATTCACAATAGAGAAGGATAATAAAACAGTAAAAATAAACCATATGTTGCTAATGATTTAGAATGTGGGAAGCATTTTTTAAAGCTGAAATCCACTACATATGGATTTAATTTGTTTTCTGAAATTGAAGCTTACTGTGATAATCAAAATGGATAAGTTTCTTCATATCTGGCAATTGAGTATCTTTTCTCAGTGACACTGTAAACGTGGCTCCCACCCATCTGTCCCTTTACTCAGTGGAGGAGTGTGAGTTAGAACAAAGATGGCCCTGGTCAACTCTAACTTGCCCTGTTGCTTTGTTAAAAATATCCAAAGATTTGAAATTCAATATGCTCTGTTAAATAAATTTTCCACAAAATTGTATGCTATAATAAACACTACAAGCTGAAATCATTTGAGCAACAGGTTCTGAAAAATCCTAGAAATTATAAAATTGGTGGTAGAAGGGACCTTAGAGATTTCTATAGCAGCCTTTTATCAGTTGTGGACCCCTGATCTTCTACATGAAAACCATGAGTATATCTCTTAAAATATAGATTCGTGGGCCCCATGCCAACCTACTGAATCAGACTCTCTAAGTGAGAACCTGGAATCTGTACTTTTAACAGATTTCACAGGTGATCATCAGACTCCCTAAATTTGAGTCAATGATGTAGCAAAGCACTGTCCAATACGGTAGCCATAGCCAAATGTGGCTATTAAGTCCTTGAGATAGGGCTATTGACATGCTTGAAGCATAAAATATACTACAGATTTTGAAGACTCTTAAAAAATACTATCTTAATAATTTTATATTGATTACATGCTGAAACTATAATATTATGGATACACTGGATTAAATCAAATGTATTATTGAAATGAATTTCACCTGTTTTGTTTTCTACAGTTTTAATATGGCTACAAGAATATTTTAAATTACCTATATAGCTTGCATCACAGTTCTTTTGGACAGTGCTGCTCTCTAGACTATAGATGTTGATAATAACTTCAGACATTTTGTTCAGCTTTAGACTGAAACATTCATATTTTGTTAATAATTTGTTAGAATTCTTAAAGGATATTCACTTTTAATTTTTATATGTGACATCCAAGTACTAAACTGTATTCTTATTACATAAATATAAGCTATTTGTCATAAATAATATGTATTTTAATGTTAATTTAAAAATCAATTCCATAAATAAATTTGATGTAATTTGAATGTATGAACTTGAGCAATTACCACAGACTCTTAAAATAGGCTACTTCACTAGCAATAAAAGTTGACTGCTGCTGTGAATGAGATTCTTCTGCTTCTTCTGTATTACAGTGTGTGTGTGTGTGTGTGCGCGCGCACACACGTGCACGCATGTGTGAGTGTATGTGGGCACATGCACTTAATACAGTAACTAGCTGGATCATCAAAGGAATTCCCTATTCCTCTGGAGCACACAGCAAGACTATATATCCCAGCCACTCTTGCAATTGTGTGAAAGCCATGTGACTAAGCTCTGAACAATGGAATCTGGGTGGAAACGATGAACCACACTTTCAAATACGGTTTGTAAAATCCTTCCATTCACAATCCTTCACTCTTTTTCCTCATCAGAAAATGAAATAAAGCTCCAAGGACCTAGAAAAAAATCCGCCACAAAAATATAAGAAGCCAAACAGTCCTAAGCAGAGGGCAATGCCTCAAGAGCCTTCCAAAGAGGAACAGTCTTTTCAGACTGTTGTATGAGTGAAAAAAAAAAAAAAAAAAAATAATAATAATAGTGTGATGTCACTTAAATTTTAGACTTGTGTAATGCAGTTAGCCTACCCTAACAAATAGATATATTTTTAGAATGCTTTGTTTTCCCTTTTAAATCCAAAAAGGTAATGTTGCATAGTTATTGTATTCTTGGAATAAAATTGCCTCTTCTAGGAAATGTACAATTTTGGAAACATAAAACTCATAACACACCATTGCTTATCTCAGACTGCTTTAACTTATTTTCATCTTTTCATTAGTAAAAATTGCCTCAATTGTGTCATCTTAAAATACCATAAATTTAATTATCTTCATTTGTATAGACCAAGGTTTAGAAAACTTTTTTTCCATAAAGAGCCATATAATGTATATGTACAATCTGTAAGTCTCAAAACTAATCAACTCTGCTCTTGTATCACAAAAATAGCCTTGACAGCACATAAACATATGGGTATGGTAGTGTTCCAATTAAACACTATTTATAAAAACAGGTAACCAAATATAGCTATAGCTTGACAATCGCTAACATACACTGTTAATTATTAAATACACATTTGAAGATGCTGAATAATATCAGGATAACATGGCACCTTCATTCAGCATGCTAAAAATATTACTTATTTTTTATATTATCCTATACTCAGATGTACTTTAGTCTTCTTTGTTTGCTGTATAAATTTTGGATAGGTTTTTCAAAATTTCATCAAGAAAAAATTTTTTTTCTGTTTACCTACATTGTTTGGCCATTTTGGATATCAGTTTGGGCTTGTCTTGTTTTTTTACTTGCTTCTATGATCTCTATTTCTTTACTTACTTAAAAAAAAATTAAGTACTTAATAGAACTCACAGGACAGTGTATTTCAGAGATGGAAGAAACAAAATGCAATTCAGACAGAAAATAATTACTTACCCAGGACACAGAAAAGTCACACGTTTAAACTGTCTTGATCAAAGAAATTTCTTTGCAGCTTTTTCTGATAATGTTGGTGCTTTTTACATTGTATTATTGTCTGTTAAATTTTTGAAACATCCTCCTAAGTTGTTATTCATCAAGCTCTGTTTATAAGTTCTGTCTTGTTTTGTTTTTTTGTTTTTTGCGGTACGCGGGCTTCTCACTGTTGTGGCCTCTCCCGCTGCGGAGCACAGGCTCTGGATGCGCAGGCTCAGCGGCCATGGCTCACGAGCCCAGCCGCTCTACGGCATGTGGGATCTTCCCGGACCGGGGCACGAACCCGTGTCCCCTGCATCGGCAGGCGGACTCTCAACCACTGCGCCACCAGGGAAGCCCATAAGTTCTGTTTTTAATGGAAGCTTGATTTAGGCCCAACTTCAGTGATTTCACATAATTTCTTTACATTGACAATGCAATTGAAATAAAACCTCCAAAAAGGAAATGAGTAATCTCTAGGAGAAAAAAAAATGTTATAGAAATGTATTTCCGCCCCTTGGCTTTGACTATAAATTAATCAGACAGCACACAGAGGGGGCAAGGTATGAGAAAATTAGTTTCAATTGAATGACTTCCTTTAAAGGATTGAAATCTAATTTGGATGGTGTATCAATTTGATCAAGACAGAGATAAAATAAATATTCACATCAGTTCCACCATTTACATAGCCTCTACTGTTTACATTTTATGGAATGTTTAATTTTTAATCACATTTTATGTCATATATCAAACAAATGTAGAATAAACCACCTCATACATATTTTAAACTAAACTCAATTTTAAGACCAAGGATCTTGTGATATAACTTTAAGTGTTCTCCCTTGTTATGTAATACTATTTGATCTCATGTTTTCTGTCAACCATAAAAACGAAGAAATAAGAAAGATTGTGCAGTAGGCCATTGATTGTAATCAGCATTGCAATAGTCTTAGCCATGTTTGCAGGTTTGAGTTTTTGTTGCTTCATACCCAGAATGTTCTGGGTTTTATTATCAGTGGTTTCCACTTTTGTTCACATACACCTAATGGAAAAAAAGTGATTAGGAGCTTGGAAAATCTTCTATAAGTAAAAGTAATCAGAGAGTCTGTTCATACCCTGATTCTTGGAGAACAACAGTTCCCATTTTGTAAAGTCAAAAAGAAGTTTCTGGGCTTCCCAGGTGGCTCAGTGGTTGAGAGTCCGCCTACCGATGCAGGGGACGCGGGTTCGTGCCCCGGTCCGGGAAGATCCCACATGCCGCGGAGCGGCTGGGCCCGTGAGCCATGGCCGCTGAGCCTGTGCGTCCGGAGCCTGTGCTCCACAATGGGAGAGGCCACAACAGTGAGAGGCCCACGTACCGCAAAAAAAAAAAACAAAAAAAAAACAAACAAGTTTCTTAAGGAATCAAAAGTATTTTTCATGAAGTCTTGTAACTGTACACAATCCATAAGAAACTCAGCAATTTCAAGGTATATGTCCATCAGCATTTGAACATACTTCTCCTATCAGGTTTGAGAGCCCCAGTTTCCTCTGACTTTGACACACTTTACCAACTAGATGAGAGTCAAAAGTGCTGCCCTCAGTCAAAAAGGGCTCTATTTTTACATATAAAATTGAGTAGCCAACAAATTCTGAACTTAGAGAAGAACTAAAATGAGATCAAGGTTTGGTGAAGGCTGAGGAAGAATATTGCTTATTTTTTAAAAAGGGTCTCATTTTTATTCTTCCTTGGAAATAATTCTGACTGTAATCTGATGAATTGTCCTAGGCTAAATAGTCAAGGCATGTCAATAGTCACTGGAAATTATTTTGGCACCTACAGCCAACTTATTTAAAAGTATACTGGTGACTTTGGACAAGAAGAGGATATGTATGTTTGAAATAATGTTTGCTTTGTTACTAATGCTGTTTGCATTATTCATTTCACCATGTTACAGTCTTTTTAAATAATATAATATATACATATATCTGTTGAACACATAGCATGATCTCTCTAAGGATCACCTGGGGGAAAACACTGATATTTTACCATCTATAAGAGAACACAAATAGACACACTCAGCTACACGGATATACAGACCACAAAAAGTACAAAAACCTGAAATCAGTTTTATGGACTATAACAAAGTTTCAGAACACTGAGGTATTAGGATTTTATAATTCTTTAGCTAGAAAATCTCATGGATTTTTCTTGTAACAGGAAGATTCCAAGAAGATAAATTCATACATCATAGCCTTTCAAGTCTGCTGTGTTTCAGGAGGGCCTGTATAGAGAGATTGATAGAGCTGCTCTGTTCTTGATTTCCTACTCTGTTTCTCTGCCATCAATATCACACAACCAAGACAGCTAAGTGCAGGCTTAGTGACAGTGTGACATAGTTGAGACTCCTTGTAAGACCAAACAGTTGGAATATGCCTATTCTTTGGAAGAATTCCCTCCCTCTTCAGAATCTTTAAATAAAATAGCACAAAAATCTTTCTGCCTCTCTCTCTCTCTTTTTCTCACTCTCTCTCTCATTTCCAACCTCAAGGCCCTGCTTTCTGGTTGTCTATTTCTAGGCTCTACTAAAAATAGTACTATTTTTCTATAAGTTTGTTCTGTTAATTTATCTTTCAACTTCCCCAATATTTTTCCCAATTTAAAACAGAATTCTATATGAGAGAAAAGAGGTCTCCCACTTACACACACACACACACATACACATACATGGAGCAGTGGTAGATTAAGGGCAATGGGGGGCTTTTAACTGTTGAAATATTCATGTCAGAGAATCAGTGTCTGCTTCATGAGTCTTTTAAGAACAGGGTGAAGAAATTCAAAACACTATCTCCTAGCCCAGAGATAGCATGTTTAAATTCTTAATGTCTAGACAGGTTCTGCATATGTCAACTTTTAAAATTTGCTTGATTTCCATCCCTTCACTGTATTGGATTATTTCAGTTACAGTAAAAACTACCCTTCCTCTCAATCATTCATTCATTTATTCTGCATAAAATTTTATGCACTTATTATGTACTAGGCACTGTACTAAGCACAAAGGCTACAAAAGATGGGCAAAATAACCCTAGCTTCTTCTCGCATAGATTTTATAGTCTAGTCAGTAAAACATACATGCATCAAAAAATCCCATAGCAGCATCATGCTAGCTCTCTCTGAAATTGCCAATGGTCCTCTGATGATGTGAAATAGACACCTGATCTAGTATGGAAAGTCAAGGAAAAGCTTGCTGTTAAAAGTAAAATGTGAGCTGAGATTTGTAGGATGGCTAGGTATACTTGTCTTTACTTTTTTCTAGCAAGAAATTAGTTGTCATGAAGGAACTCAGTTTCCATATAATTTTGTTTCTGGCAGACCCTGAAGTTTACCAGCATCCATCCTTGACTCATCTTCTTTCTTGCTGCAGAGACTGATTTATTCATAGTTTACCATCCCCTATTTGCAGGAAATATGAGAGTGAGTGTCAGTTGTCTAACCCAATTATAGTAATTCTATTCTTCTTGCAAGTAATTTGTTTATGCATATCATGAATTATAACCCCAGCCAATGAGACATCAGGGAAAGTCTTCTGGGGGCTACTGGGAAAATCCTTTTAAGGAGATACATTAGGAGAACATCAGTTTCAGGCTTTGGAACAGCATCAGCAAATGCCTTTGGATATTGCTGAGGGGCTGTTATCTAAAACAGCTGTAACCATTTTGTAACCATAGGCAAGGTGAGGAGGTTCTGTTAAGTGGAGGATGGGAGCAGTGATAGGATGGAGGGAACCCATGTCCTTGTTGATACCATTTAGCTGTTGAGTTTACTTTGAAGTTCCTGCCTAGTCTTTGGACCTGTTTTTTGAGATAATATAACAGATATTTCTAAGCCTCTGTTTGTTGGTGAAGCCAAAATTATCCCTATTGAAAAAAGTTCTAGTACTTGGATTTGGTAGACTAATTATAAAATGATATTAATAGAAAAAAGATCTGGAAAGATCAAAACAATGGTTAACCATAGAGAGGGAAGAAGTGCTGGAGGATGGGAAATAAATGATAAGTTCACAAAGAGCATGTATTCATCTATGGCTTTGGTAATTAAAGATTTTTTAAAAAGCAATAAAGTATAACTTCGCTTCATTGTTACAAAAATTAAATCTTTTCTAGGCTTTAGCACATGTCTTCAATGCCTGACTTATAGAAAATACCCAATTAATGTTCCAATTAATGTTTACTGAATGAATAAATGAATCAAACCCATTCAAAATGTCTGGAGATGGGTAAAACCACTTGAATTAAATCAACTTTAGGAGTAAGTATCATTATTTACATTTTGCACATGAAAAAATTCTGCCTCAGAGAGATTTAACAGGGGCATAAGTAATTGAGTGTTAGAACTAAAATTTAAACCCAAGTTTTTCTAACTTAAATGCCCAATCAGGCTCTTTTCACAATATATGACCAGTAATTAACAGAGTAGAATGTTTTCCATTTTACTTGTAATTCTACCACTCTTTTTACTAATTTTGAACTCCTTAGACTTCTGACTTTTCTTTCTAAAGAGAAAAGGACATTTCCTCTATCATTTCACTGTTTTCCTGCATATTATCAGGGAATAGTCTAGCTTTTTTCCTCTGCAAAACAGAGTCCTCAAATCAGCCTGATATGATTCACCTGTTAGACCTGGGAAAACAATATTTCTAGGTCCCGAATAGTGTTGAACCCAAGAATATACTTCATATAAAGCCCTAGAGAGACTCAAACATATACACCAAAGTTGAAGAACCACCATGTTCCAGTCAGAAAATATAATGTTCTTAGTAAATAAAACTCACACATAGAAAGAGGAATAAAACCACTAAGAATATAAAAAATATTCATTCAAACTAGCATAAAAATAATTTTAGCTATTTTCTTCTTAACATTTCAGACAAATACTTGACTCTCAAGAAAACACATGGCCTTTCTGTAGCATATTTATTTCATCAAAAGTTGATTTAAAAATAATGAATTTTTATCTAATTAAATTATACTACCAAAATAAATTTGCTCAAGCTAAAAACAGTAATTTGTATGAGTCTAAACTTTCTTTAATAACAAGTACATTTAAAGTAAAGAAAATTATAAGTTGGCGATTTGGCCTGGTGTAATCTTCCCCACAGGATCACAGAGCACAAATAAAAATGTGTGATAGTAAAAATAAAAGGCTGAAAAGTGAGGTTACTTATTTTTTTATGGATAACAACAATTAAGCCTTTGGGGGGCTCAGGAATTCTGTGGTAAGAAAAATAAGAATATGTATTAAGTGCAAGTAAATATTGTTCCAGAATCCCCAATGTTTTCATCTTTATCCAATCTAAAAATTATACAACTTCCTTTAACCATTTGTTTTCTAAGTGAGCAACAATTTATGTGTTTAATAAGCTAATTCTCAATATCCTTTCTGATGTCTCTGGTTTCTCTAGATAGTAAGTGCCTTCAAAAAACAAGAAATGTCTTCATTAATTTATGCAGACTTCTACTGAATATCTACCACATCTCAGGCACTGTTAGACACACAGAATATACAAAGTTTAATACAGCATTGTGGACAGAAGCAAATGCATGTGTAATACAAGGAAACCCAAAGAACCATGTTTTGGGGATCTTTAACAACTTGACAAAGACATGTGGTGGAATTAGGTTGGAGAAAGAAGCAGAGTTAGATCATCAAAAGAACTGTTCACTAGGTTAAAGACTGAGCTTTACTTTGAAAATTAAAGAGCATCTAAGAAGTATAGTGACTTTAAGAAGTCCTGGACTTCCCTGGTGGAACAGTGGTTAAGAATCCACCTGTCAATGCAGGGGACATGGGTTCAATCCCTGGTCAGGGAACTAAGATCCCACATGCTGTGGAGCAACTAAGCTTGTGTGCCACAACTACAGAGCCCATGTGCCACAACTACTGAAGCCTGTGCGCTCCAGGGCCTGTGCTCTGCAACAAAAGAAGCTACCACAATGAGAAGCCCGCACACTGGAACAAAGAGTAGCCCCCACTTGCCACAACTAGAGAAAGCTCATGCACAGCAATGAAGACCCAACACAGTCAAAAATAAAATAAATTTTTTTAAAAAAGAAGTACAATGATATGAGATTTTTCTGAATTATGGGTTATGAACATAAATTAGAGTTTATTATCTTTATCCATTTCTTTCTCATGACCAGTGAGTTAATAAGCTAATTATATGCCTGGGGAAAGTTCTTCTACTTTGATATTTATAATTTGTTGATTCTCAAAACATGTCCTCAAAGGGGTTTGTTGTTCCATACAGCCCTTTCAAAGCCCTCTGTATGGAGAAATATGGGAACATCCCCACAAAACACATCTCGATTTTTATTTGCTTTACATACAGGGCTTCAGGTAAGATTAGATATACACAAAGCATTAACTACGCTTAACCAGATATACTCTAGAGAGCTCTACTATGTAAGATAACACTTCTATGATTTTAATGTAATATCCATCGGCATATATTGTCTAATAATCAGGAGAGTGTTTGAAGCATCTGATCAAGAACATTATTCTTCTCTAAATGAATTACTCAGGACTCTTCATTGCAAGTGACAGAAAACCAATCCAAATTAGTTTAAAAAAACAGATTTAAGTGGCTCACTGACTCAGGAAGCACAGAGGTAGAGATGACCTCAAGCAGATCTAGACTCTAGGACTTGGACAAGAGCATCTGGCTTCCTTACTTGCCTACCTCTCCAACCCTGTCTCAGCTTGACTTCCTTGTAAGTTGACTTCAATTTCTCTTGGTACAGTTAAATTCTCTCCAAGCAGAGGAGAACTTGGCCAAAGACAGCTCAAGGTTTCCATCATCCAAGTTGGGAAGACCATAAGATGAAGGTGAAAGCTTCAATTCTTCTGCACTCACATCAAAGTTCCAGAGAAGAAAAGCCCAAATGGGTTAGTCCTCGATCGTTTGTTGAGGTCACATCACATTTGTAGCTGATAATTTCTGACCAGATTAAACACACACACACACACACACACACACACACACACACACACACATACACACTTTCTACTATAGTTAAACATAAATACTAAGGTAAAATCTCACAATTGGTTGCAAGAAAAGAAATGAAGTGATCAAAGCTACTCTTATTTAATTCCTACCAGCATAAATAGACTCTTTGGGAAAGAAAGTCTTAGCATGTGCTGGTAGCACAATTAAGATTATTTCTAATTTTTTATTTCAACACTGTATTCTTGAATACATTGATTCTTGGATTCACTTCATTAGAATTATTCTCTAGACCAATGATACTTTTCTTCTAGCTAGGTTTTCCACAGAAAGTTATTCATTCTTTATTCATTTATTCAATAAATATTAACAAGTACTTTAGAGCTGGGATACAGTGATGACCAACCACAACAAAAAGCCTAAAAGTTCTAATGCTTTAGGGAGAGATTATTTCTATTTGTAGAGACACACACTAATCAAGTAAATGGTACATAAACAGTACAATTTCATAGAGTGATGAGTGCTATGAATGAAATGAAGCAGGTTAAAGGGTAGAACATCAGACAGTGAGGGCAAGGGGAGATGACAGGAGAAATCTACATGAAAATCTAAAGGGAGAGCACCCAGCTAGAAGGAAGAATAGGAGTTTAAAGTTTAAAAGGATAACTTTGGCTTCTTTAAGGGATAGGGCAGATGACTAAGAGTCTGAAAGAGAGTGAACTGGGTTGAGACAGCATGAAGTGAATGAAAAGAGGGGTAAATCAAGCAGACATTTTAAAGTCACAGTAAAAATGCTAGATGTTATTATAAGTGTAGTAAGAAACCATCAAAAGAAGAACATACAATGGAGAAAAGACAGCCTCTTCAATAAGTGGTGCTGGGAAAATTGGACAGCTACATGTAAAAGAATGAAATTAGAACATTACATAACACCATACACAAAAATAAACTACAAATGGATTAAAGACCTAAATGTAAGACCAGACACTATAAAACTCTTAGAGGAAAACACTCTTTGATATAAACTACAGCAAGATCTTTTTTAACCTACCTCCTAGAGTAATGAAAATAAAAACAGAAATAAACAAATGGGACCTAATTAAACTTAATTGCACAGCAAAGGAAACCATAAACAAGACGAAATGACAACCCTCAGAATGGGAGAAAATATTTGCAACAGACAAAATGAAACAACAAACAAAGGATCAATCTCCAAAATATACAAGCAGTTCATGGAGCTCAATATCAAAAAAACAAACAATTCAATTAAAAAATAGGCAGGGGAGAGACCTTCAAGATGGCTGAGGATTAAGACGTGGAGATCACCTTCCTCCCCACAGATACACCAGAAATACATCTACATGTGGAACAACTGCTACAGAACACCTACTGTACACTGTCAGAAGACCTCAGACCTCCCAAAATGCAAGAAACTATCCACGTACCTGGGCAGGGCATAAGAAAAAAGAAAAAACAGAGACAAAAAATAGGGACGGGACCTGCATCTCTGGGAGGGAGCAGTGAAGGAGGAAAGGTTTCCACACACTAGGAAGCCCTTTCGCGGGAGGAGGGGGGCAGCTTCGGAGCCATGGAGCAGAGCGCAGCAACAAGGGTGCGGAGGGCAAAGCGGAGAGATTCCCGCACAGAGGATCAGTGCTGACCAGCACTCGCCAGCCCAAGAGCCTTGTCTGTTCACATGCCGGGGCTGGCGGGGCTGGGAGCTGAGGCTCGGGCTTTGGTCAGTTCCCAGGGAAAGGACTGCGGTTGGCCGCGTGAACACAGCCTGAAGGGGGCTAGCGCACCACAGATAGCTGGGAGGGAGTCTGGGGAAAAGTCTGGAGCTGCTGAAGAGGCAAGAGACCATTGTTTCGGGGTGTGCAAGGAGAGGGAATTCAGAGCACTGCCTAAACGAGCTCCAGAGAAGGGCGTGAGAAGCGGCTATCAGCGTGGACCCCAGAGACGGGCACGAGACGCTAAGGCTGCTGCTGCCACAACCAAAAAGCCTGTGTGCAAGCACAAGTCACTCTCCACACCTCCCCTCCCGGGAGCCTGTACAGCCCACCACTGCCAGAGTCCCGTGATCTAGCAACAGCTTCCCCGGGAGAACGCACAGCACGCCTCAGCCTGTTGCAACGTCATGCTGGCCTCTGCAGCCACAGACTCACCCCGCATCTGTACCCCTCCCTTTCCCCAGCCCAAGTGAGCCAGAGCCCCCTAATAAGCTGCTACTTTAACTCCGCCCTGTTGGATCAGAAACAGACGCCCTCAAGTGACCTTCACGCAGAGGCAGGGTCAAATCCAAAGCTGAACCACAGGAGCTGTTGGAACAAAGAAGACAAAGGGATATTTCTCCCAGCAGCCTCAGGAGCAGCCGATTAAATCTCCAAAATCAACCTGATGTACCCTGCATCTGTGGAATACCTGAATAGACAACAAATCATCCCCAAATTGAAGAGGTGGGCTTTGGAAGCAATGATATATATATATTTTTTTTTCCTTTTTCTCTTTTTGTGAGTGTGTATGTGTATGCTTCTGTGTGTGCTTTTATCTGTATAGCTTTGCTTTTACCATTTATCCTAAAGTTCTGCCTGTCTTTTTTTTCTTTTTTTTTTTTTAGTATACTTTTTAGCACTTGTTATCATTAGTAGATTTCTTTTTTGGTTTGGCTGCTCACTTCTTTCTTTCATTCTTTTGTTTACCTTTTCTTTATTAATTTTTAATTTCTTTTAATTTTAATAATTATTTTTTACTTTTTATTTTAATAACTATTTTATTTTATTTTTTCTTTAATTCTTTTCTTTTTTCTCCCTCTTCTGAGCTGTGTGGCTGACAGGGTCTTGGTGCTCTGGCTGGGTGTCAGTCCTGAGCCTCTGAAGTGGGAGAGCTGAGATCAGGACACTGGTCCATCAGAGACCTGCAGGCTCCACATAATATCAAACAGCAAAAGTTCTCCCAGAGGTCTCCATCTCAATGCCAAGACCCAGCTCCACTCAATGACCAGCAAGCTACAGTGCTGGACACCTTATGTCAAACAACTAGGAAGTCAGGAACACAACTCCACCCACTAGCAGAGAGGCTGCCTAAAATCATAAGGTCACAGACACCCCAAAAAACACCACTGGATGCAGTCCTGCCCACCAGAAAGACAAGATCCAGCCTCACCCACCAGAACACAGGCCCTAGTCCCTAGTCCCTAGGAAACCTACACAACCCACTGAACCAAACTTAGCCACTGGGGGCAGACACCAAAAACAACAGGAACTACAAACCTGCAGCCTGCGAAAAGGAGACCCCAAACACAGTAAGTTAAGCCAAACGAGAAGAAAAAGAAACACACAGCAGATGAAGGAGCAAGGTAAAAACCCACCATACCAAACAAATGAAGAGGAAATAGGCAGTCTACCTGAAAAAGAATTCAGAGTAATGATAGTAAAGATGATCCAAAACCTTGGAAATAGAAAGGAGAAAATACAAGAAATGTTTAACAAGGACCTAGAAGAACTAAAGAGCAAACAAAACAGTGATGAACAACACAATAAATGAAATTAAATATTCTCTCATAGTAATCAATAGCAGAATGACTGAGGCAGAAGAACGGATTACTGACCTGGAAGATAAAATAGTGGAAATAACTACTGGAGAGCAGAATAAAGTAAAAAGAATGAAAAGAATTGAAGACAGTCTCAGAGGCCTCTGGAATAACATTAAAGACAACAACATTTGAATTACAGGGGTCCCAGAAGAAGAAGAGAAAAAGAAAGGGACTGAGAAAATATTTGAAGAGATTATAGTTGTAAACTTCCCTAATCAAGTCCAGGAAGCACAGAGAGTCCCAAACAGGATAAATCCAAGGAGATATATGCCAAGACACATATTAATCAAACTGTCAAAAATTAAATACAAAGAAAAAATATTAAAAGCAGCAAGGGAAAAATAACATAAAAAGGAATCCCCTTAAGGTTAACAGCTGATCTTTCAGCAGAAACTCTTCAAGCCAGAAAGGAGTGTCAGGACATATTTAAAGTGATGAAAGGGAAAAACCTAAAACCAAGATTACTCTACCCAGCAAGGTATCTCATTCAGATTCAACAGAGAAATTAAAACCTTTACAGAAAAGCAAAAGCTAAGATAATTCAGCACCACCAAGCCAGCTTTACAACAAATGCTAAAGGAACTTCTCTAGGCAGGAAACACAAGAGAAGGAAAAGACCTACACTAACAAACCCAAAACAATTAAGAAAATGGTAATAGGAATATACATATAATATTTACCTTAAATGTAAATGGATAAAATGCTTCAACCAAAAGACATAGACTGGCTGAATGGATACAAAAACAAGACCCATATATATGCTGTCTACAAGAGACCCACTTCAGACCTAGGGACACATACAGACTGAAAGTGAGGGGATGGAAAAAGATATTACATGCAAATGGAAATCAAAAGAAAGCTGGAGTAACAATTCTCATATCAGTCAAAATAGACTTTAAAATAAAGACTATTACAAGAGACAAAGGACACTACATAATGATCAAGTGAACAATCAAAGAAGAAGATATAACAATTGTAAATATTTAGGCACCCAACATAGGAACACCTCAATACATAAGGCAAATGTTAAAGCAATAAAAGGAGAAATCCACAGTAACACAATCATAGTAGTTTAACAACCCACTTTCACAAATGGACAGATCATCCAAGATGAAAATAAATAAGGAAACACAAGCTTTAAATGATACAGTAAACTAAATGGACTTAATAGATATTTATAGGACATTCCATCCAAAAACAACAGAATACACATTTTTCTCAAGTGCTCATGGAACATTCTCCAGGATAGATCATATCTTGGGTTACTTTCAAGCCTTGGTATATTTAAGAAAATTGAAATTGTACCAGATATCTTTTCCAACCACAAAGCTATGAGACTAGATATAAATTACAGGAAAGAAACTGTTAAAGATACAAATACATGGAGGCTAAACAATACACTACTTAATAACCAAGAGATCACTGAAGAAATCAAAGGGGAAATTAAAAAAACCTAGAAAAAAATGACAATGAAAACACACCGATACAAAACTTATGGGATGCAGCAAAAGCAGTTCTAAGAGGGAAGTTTATAGCAATACAATCCTACCTCAAGAAACAAGAAACATCTCAAATAAACAAGCTAAACTTACACCTAAAGCACTTAGAGAAAGAAGAACAAAAACCCCCCAAAGTTAGCAGAAGGAAAGAAATCATAAAAATCAGATCAGAAATAAATGAAAAAGAAATGAAGGAATCAATAGCAAACAGCAATAAAACTAAAAGCTGATTCTTTGAGAAGATCAACAAAATTGATAAACCATTAGCCAGACTCATCAAGAAAAAAAGGGAGAAAACTCGAATCAATAGAATTAGAAATGAAAAAGGAGAACAACTGCCACTGCAAAAATACAAAAGATCATGAGAGATTACTACAAGCAACTCTATGCCAATAAAATGGACAACCTGGAAGAAATAGACAAATCTTAGAAATGCACACTGAGACTGAACCAGGAAGAAATAGAAAATATAAACAGACCAATCACAAGCACTGAAATTGAAACTGATTAAAAATCTTCCAACAAACAAAAGCCCAGGACCAGATGGCTTCACAGGCGAATTCTATCAAACATTTAGAGAAGAGCTAACACCTATCCTTCTCAAAATCTTCCAAAATACAGCAGAGAGAGGAACACCCCCAAACTCATTCTACAAGGCCACCATCACCCTGATACCAAACCAGAAAAAGATGTCACAAAAAAAGAAAACTATAGGCCAATATCACTGATGAACATAGGTGAAAAAATCGTCAACAAAATACTAGCAAACAGAATCCAATAGCACATTAAAAGGACCATACACCATGATCAAGTGGGGTATATCCCAAGAATGCAAGGATTCTTCAATATACGCAAATCAATCAATGTGATACACCATATTAACAAACTGAAGGATAAAAACCATATGATCATCTCAATAGATGCAGAAAAAGCTTTCGAAAGAATTCACCACCCATTTATGATAAAAACTCTCCAGAAAGTAGGCATAGAAGGAACTTACCTCAACATAATAAAGGCCATATATGACAAACCCATAGCCAACATAGTTCTCAGTGGTGAAAACTGAAAACATTTCCACTAAGATCAGGAACAAGACAAGGTTGCCCACTCTCACCACTATTTTTCAACATATTTTTGGAAGTTTTAGCCACAGCAATCAGAGAAGAAAAAGAAATAAATGGAATCCAAATCAGAAAAGAAGTAAAGCTGTCACTGTTTGCAGATGATATGATACTATACATGGAGAATCCTAAAGATGCTACCAGAAAACTACTGGAGCTAATCAATGAATTTTGTAAAGTAGCAGGATAAAAAATCAATGCACAGAAATGTCTTGCATTCCTATATATTAATGATGAAATATCTAAAAGAGAAATTAAGGAAACACTCTTATTTACCAATCCAACAAAAAGAACAAAATACCTAGGAATAAACCTACCTAAGGGGCCAAAAGACCTGCACGCAGAAAACTAGAAGACACCTGATGAAAGAAATTAAAGATGATACAAACAGATGGAGAGATATATCATGTTTCTGGATGGGAAGAATCAACATTGTTAAAATGATTATACTACCCAAAGCAATCTACAGATTTAATGCAATTCCTATCAAATTACCAATGGCATTTTTCACAGAACTAGAACAAAAAATTTCACAATTTGTATGGAAACACAAAAGACCCTAAATAGCAAAAGCAATCTTGAGAAAGAAAAACAGAACTGGAGGAATCAGGCTCCTGGACTTCAGACTATACTACAAAGCTACAGTAATCAAGACAGTATGGTACTGGCACAAATACAGAAATATAGATCAATGGAACAGGATAGAAAGCCCAGAGATAAACCCACATACATATGGTCACCTTATTTTTGACATAGGAGGCAAGAATATACAATGGAGAAAAGACAGCCTCTTCAATAAGTGGTACTGGGAAAACTGGACACCTACATGTAAAAGAATGAAATTAGAATACTTCCTAACACCATACACAAAAATAAACTCAAAATGACTTAAAGACCTAAATGTAAGGCCAGGCACTATGAAACTCTTAGAGGAAAACATATGCAGAATACTCTATGACATAAATCACAACAAGATCCTTTTTGACCCACCTCCTAGAGAAATGGAAATAGAAACAAAAATAAACAGATTGACCTAATGAAACTTAAAAACTTTTGCACAGCAAAGGAAACCATAAACAAGACAACCCTCAGAATGGGAGATAATATTTGCAAATGAAGCAACTGACAAAGGAATAATTTCCAAATATACAAGCAGCTCATGCAGCTCAATATCAAAAACACAAACAACCCAATCCAGAAATGGGCAGAAGACCTAAACAGACATTTCTCCAAAGAAGATATACAGATTGTCAACAAATACATGAAAGGATGATCAACATCACTAATCATTTAGAGAAATGCAAATCAAAAGTACAATGAGGGGGCTTCCCTGGTGGCGCAGTGGTTGAGAGTCCACTGCCGATGCAGGGGGCACAGGTTCGTACCCCGGTCTGGGAAGATTCCACATGCTGCAGAGCACCTAGGCCCAAAAGCCATGGCCACTGATCCTGTGAGTCCAGAGTCTGTGCTCCGCAACAGGAGAGGCCACAACAGTGAGAGGCCTGCGTACTGCAAAAAAACCAACAAAACAAGTACAATGAGGTATCTATCACCTCACACCAGTCAGAATGGCCATCATCAAAAAATCTACAAACAATAAATGCTGGAAAGGGTGTGCAGAAAAGGGAACCCTCGTACACTGTTAGTGGGAATATAAATTGATACTGCCACTATAGAGAACAGTATGGAAGTTCCTTAAAAAACTACAAATAGAACTACCATACGACCTAGCAATCCCACTACTGGGCATATACCCTGAGAAAACCATAATTCAAAAAGAGTCATGTACCACAATGTTCATTGCAGCTCTATTTACAATAGCCAGGACATGGAAGCAATCTAAATGTCCATCGACAGTCAAATGGATAAAGAATATGTGGCACATATATACAATGGAATATTACTCAGCCATAAAAAGGAATGAAATTGAGTTATTTGTAGTGAAGTGGATGGACCTAAAGTCTGTCATACAGAGTGAAGTAAGTCAGAAAGATAAAATCAAATACTATATGCTAACACATATATATGGAATCTAAAAAAAAAAAATGGTACTGATGAACCTAGTGGAAGGGTAGTTATAAAGATATAGACATAGAGAATGGACTTGAGGACATGGGGGGGGGGAAGCTGGGGCAAAGTGTGAGTAGCATCGACATATATACACTACCAAATGTAAAATAATTAGCTAGTGGGAAGCAGCTGCATAGCACAGGGAGATCAGCTCTGTGTTTTGTGACCACCTTAGAGGGGTGGGATAGGGAGGGTGGGAGGGAGATGCAAGAGGGAGGGGATATGGGGATATATGTATTCCTATGGCTGATTCACTTTGTTGTATGATAGAAACTAGCACTATATTGTGAAGCAATTATACTCCAATAAAGATCTGTTTTAAAAAAATAGAAAGAAAGAAAGAACAGAAACCATCAAAAGATCTTGTGCCAGAGACAGATATGATTGAACTTGTAAAGGATCTTTCATTGCTGTGTGGAGAATAGACAGTGAGGGGTAAGAATAGAATCTGAGAGACTAGTTGGGAGGCGATTGCTATAAATCATGTGACAGATGATTGTGGCCTGGTTGCTCGGAATAGAGTGACAGAGTGGAAGTGGTGAGAAAGAATTTAATTCGAAATAGATTTTAAAGGCGAGAGTGACAGGATTCGCTGATGGATGGGATACAGGGTATGATGGAAAGAAAAAAGAGGAACTAAGATGACTCCTAGGTTTCTGGCTTAAGAAACTGTGTGTAAGAAACAGCAGAAACAATTACCAAGATTGTGAAGCCCTGAGCTTAACCTGTAGCTCTCAGTCCATTCGTTAGGCAAAATTTTCACCTAGTGTAAATATAATCTTACAGAAAATCATTTCTGAAATGATCATTGCAAGGGTACTATTCAGGAACTTCAGATAAGTTCCAAAGATTGTTCATGAAAACGCTATTTCTGGTTTGCAGGTCTTGGAAGTACTGTTTTCAGAAATTCTTGTTCTGCTCTTTTACAATTGTTTATCTTTGTTTAGCATTGCTGGTTTGATTGGTAGTGATTATTTTTGAATTTTCAGCATGTGATGACTATTTTTCACAGATTTATTTGGCAGCATGTCAACGCTTTGATTAAATTCCCACTAGTTTTTCTATAGATATGTTCTCCTAATTTAAAAAGATCTCAATAGGCTGGTTATTTAGAAGCATTCTACTTTATAGTAGCCTCTGGGCATTTTAACTAGAATATCTATCTGAAAAGAAATTCAAGTTTTAACACAGAAACAATACTATATTTGAGAGAACTCTATCATATAAAGTCATCCCTGGGAAGCCAATGATAAGAAATTTCTAAGATTTTGGACATATACCAAACCGTGCGGTACACGGGCCTCTCACTGTTGTGGCCTCTCCCGTCGCAGAGCACAGGCTCCAGATGCGCAGGCTCAGCGGCCAGGGCTCACGGGCCTAGTCGCTCCGCCGCATGTGGGATATTCCCGGACCGGGGCACGAACCCACGTCCCCTGCATCGGCAGGCGGACTCTCAACCACTGTGCCACCAGGGAAGCCCAGTACTTTTAGATTTGATTTACAAAATTCTACGTCCACAGCCTTCATTTCAAATGCCTCCTGATGAACGATGATTCTGAGCTACACCATTATCTAATCAGCTGGGCTTCCCATATGTGAAGCCAATGGTTTGTCCGTTCAATTACTAAACAGCAAATCATCATAATTACCTATAATTTTTCTGAAGTCACACAATTGTAAATGGTAGAATTATAATTAGTGCATAGGTTTGTCTGAACCCCAGCTTATGGAATTTCTACTATATTATGCTCTAATCTACTCCATTAAAGGAGAAAGAGGATTTTATCTATCTGTGAGTAATTTAGATGTAACTATTCCCCATGAGCAGTCTCTGTTCTAATCCCACACTCATTTTATAACAGGATTCAGCCTTTGTTGATTACAAAGTCAGTTCAATTCCATGATATTATCAGAGTGTTTGATGGTTAGTATTAGGTGTCCATTTGCCTAGGCTATAGTGCCCAATTGTTTAGTCAAACATGAGTCTAGATGTTGCTATTAATATATATATTTTTAAATTTTTAAAATTTAAATTAGTAGCTTTTAAGTAAAGCAGATTACTCTCCATAATGTGAGTGAGCCACGTTCAATCAGTTGAAGCCCTTAAGAGGATTCCCAAAGAAGGAATTTGGCCTTAAGACAGAACATAGAAACCCTGCCTGAGTTTCCAGCCTGCCTGTCCTATCCTGTGGATTTCAGTTTCAAGACTACAGAATCAACTCTTACCTGAACTTCCTGCCTGTCAGCTTGCATTCTGGATTTTGGACTTGCCAACCCCCCGCAATCATGTGAACTAATTCCTTAAAATAAATCAATCTCTCAATCTCTCTGTCTCTGTCTCTGTGTCTGCTCTCTCTCTGATATGCACATGTGTATTTATGTGTGTGTGTGTGCATTTCTTATTGGTTCTCTTTCTCTGGAGAATCCTAATATTGATTTTGGTACCCAGGAAGGTTTAGCTTTTCTTAAAGAAACTGTTTTTATTTTTTTTAATATAAATTTATTTATTTATGTATTGGCTGTTTTGGGTCTTTGTTGCTGCGTGCGGGTTTTCTCTATTTGCGGCGAGCAGGGGCTACTCTTCGTTGAGGTGCGCAAGCTCCTCATTGCAGTGGCTTCTCTTGTTGCAGAGTACAGGTTGTAGGCGCGTCGGCTTCAGTAGTTGTGGCACACGGGCTCAGTAGTTGTGGCTCTCGCGGGCTCTAGATCACAGACTTAGTAGTTGTGGTGCACGGGCTTAGTTGATCCATGGCAACAAAGGCATTGAACCCGTGTCCCCTGCACTGGCAGGTGGATTCTTAACCATTGCACCACCACGGAAGCCCAGACTGTTTTTAGAAATGTTAAAGATGCTTCTGGTGAGGTTTCAGATGGAAATGGGCAACATGTTATTGGACACTGAAAGAAAGGTGATCCTTTGTCATAAAGTGGCAGAGAACTTGGCTGAATTGTGTTTTACTGTCCTGTGGAAAGCAAAACTGTAAGTGATGAACTTTGATATTTAGAAGAGATTTCTAAGCAAAGTGCTGAAGGTGTGGCCTGGTTTCTCCTTTTTGCATATAGTAAAATGTGAGAGGAGGGAGATAATTGAGAAAGAAATTGTTGAGCAAAAAGAGAACAGAACTTGGAGATTTGTAAAATCCTCAGCCTATCCGTGTTGCAAATAATGAGAAAGTGTGCTCTGGAGAGAACACCCAAGGGTATGGCTAGACAACCCTCTGCTAAAGAGATTAGGTGTGTGAGTTGTGGATCCAGTCAACCATTTTAACAGAAATGCTGCCAGCTTAGACTGAAAGGGAAAGAAACCAGATGAAATAAAGGAAGGCTGCCAGACTACTGGGATGCCACAGGCAGGAAATGTGCTAGTAGAGCTATCTGATGTGAGTATGTTTTCCTTTAAGTAAAGGAAAGAATCACCCCAATGCCACTTCATCAGTTCCAGAGGGTGAGGCTGCCATCCAGGTGGACCTGGAAGACAGAGCATCACACCAAAGAGGATTATTCTCAAACCTTAAAATCTAATGAAATTGATCCTGCTAGGTCTCAGGCTTGCTTGGGAACCATGACCTCTCTTTCCTTTCAATTTTTCCATTTTGGAGTGGGAATGTAAATGCTATTCCTGTCCCATCATGGTACTTTGAAAACAGATAACTTGTCTGGTATTATAAGTTCACAGATGGAGAGAAATTTGCCCCAGGATAAATTGTACCCTAATTGAATTCAAAGATTTAGATGATGAGATTTGGGACATTGAGTTAATGATGTTTAGATGAAATTTTGGACTGAGAGTTGATGCTGGAATGTTTAAGACTTTGAAGGATGTTGGGATAGGGTGAATATATTTTGCAAATAGGAAGAACATGATTTTTGAGGGGCCAGGAAGCAGACTGTTATGGGTTAACTAGTGTCTACCCCCAAAAAATATGTTGTATCCTAACCTCTAGTAGTTCAGAATGTTACCATACTTGGAGATGGGGTCCTTACAGAGGTCATCAAGATAAAATGAGGTCATTGGGATGGGACCTAATCCAATATGACTGGTGTCATTATAAAAAGGAGACTTTATAAAATTTTTAGATCCCAAACGTTTAAACATAATTCCCTAATCAAGCTCTGATTAATAAGAATTATCTTTTTTTAGCCATATTTGATTCAAAATGCTAAAAGAATAGAAAAATAGTGTTTCTACTTCTTGTTTTCTCCATAGAGTGTTTCTAATCCACATCAGAACTGTCTATAACATAATCCTGAGAGCATATATCACATACCTGAGGCTACCTTCAGTGAAGTTCAAATTAAATTGTAACAGATTTGTAAAGTTCATACTATGTGAAATGTTCTAGTAATATGTTAACAAGACTAGATATAACATAGAGACCTTAACTGGAGGAGGTAGATATAGGATTATAATTAAATAGACAGTTGCAGATTCTCTTGAACTTCCACATCAACCCCCAAAGGCTCTCATATCAAAAACCAGTGTCGGGCTTCCCTGGTGGCGCAGTGGTTGAGAGTCCGCCTGCAATGCAGGGGACAAGGGTTCATGCCCCGGTGCGGGCAGATCCCACATGCCGCGGAGCGGCTGGGCCCGTGAACCATGGCCGCTGAGCCTGCACGTCCGTAGCCTGTGCTCCGCAATGGGAGAGGCCACAACAGTGAGAGGCCCACGTACCGCAAAAAAAAAAACAAAAAAAAAACAGTGTCTATGGAATTGCAACCCACAAAGCATTTCAAGTATATATTCAAGGTTCAACTGAGGATTATATAAAGGGAACTGCTCCTAAACATTACACTGGCATAAAAACAAAGTCTCCCTGAGGATAATAATTTGAATAATTTGAAGAAGTTAATAAATACAGAGTCTACCATGTCAACGCTACTAAGCAATACTTCGGTGCTTCTACTAAATTCACTAAGTAATGGAAATAAGAAGTAGTAGTAACATTCTAAAAACTAAATCTGTCAAATTCTGCACCAATTACCCCCTAAAGTATTAACACTCATTTAAGTTGTGGTACATTATCTCTAAAAGCAGCAGAAAAGTGAAAAATGTGTTAAAATCAACAATTGGAATGTCGGGTCTAGCAATCTGTAAAACAAAGGCTGTTGGAAAATTCTTTTTTTCCATTAAAAATTCTAGAATAGGGCTTCCCTGGTGGCGCAGTGGTTGAGAGTCCGCCTGCCCATGCAGGGGACACGGGCTCGTGCCCCAGTCCGGGAGGATCCCACATGCCGCGGAGCGGCTGGGCCCGTGAGCCATGGCCGCTGAGCCTGCGCGTCCGGAGCCTGTGCTCAGCAACGGGAGAGGCCACAACAGTGAGAGGCCCGCGTACCGCAAAGAAAAACAAAACAAAACAAAACAAAATTTACACCAACACATAAAATGATAATCTGGAATCATCTAATATTTCCATTAGCTTTCTGGGCATTTTGAAGATTGCTATAAAGTCTGAACTGATAATCCATTAATATTCTAATGCTTTCTGGGTTTTATATCAGTTCAGAGGCAGGTCCTCTGCTTGGGAGAAATATTCTCTGATGTCTTCCAAGGCTACTGACAGGAAAAATACCTGAAATCTTTGTATATAACAAAGGCTTGGTAAATCCCAGCTTTTCTCTATCCCACTTAGGTTCAAAGGCAACATAGTTTATTTTCATCCTCTTTGTTTCTGGTCTTTGCTTCATGCAGTCACATCTGCTTTCGTGTTGGGGAGGACTTTGTGGGGTGTAAATGGAAGTGAGGTTGGATGGGCAAAACTATAAATTAGGATAACACCTTTTCACATTTACTACAAATTCATTAAAAAGGTTTTTTGCATTATGTTTTCTTTCTCGTTTTAATGACAAAAATAGAAAAAGAAAGCATTGATGCTTTTGACTATGAAAGAATTTATACTTAAAAGAAACACATTCACCTAATTTCTCTTAACTTCAAGCATGCCACTTTTAAGACGAGCTGACAAGACAGAAGTAGCATTCCCTTCATTAAGACACACACATTCAATTTCCCTTCTCTATAGAATCTTGAACCTTTAAGATCTTGACAGCCTTAGTTGTTCTCTCACTTCTTTAAGTGATGTTTATTTTATGTCCATATTTTATAGTTGTTTATGGTGAGAGGGTTTGTCTGATAAAAACTGTTCTTAATTATAAGAAGCTGGAATCCCATATGCATTTTGGTGTCAATGTTCTAGATGCAGCACACCAAAGGATTTTTCTCTTCCTTTAACTTTATACATCAAATGACATATATTTCTTCAGATTACTCATAGGATACACAAAATATGTTGAATACAGAATTTTTCTGCTGAGAGTCAATTTCAGGTAAAAGCAGTTTCTACTACCACAGTTATTTGGAAGGAACATTTCAGAAAACCTCAAAACCAATAAGTCATAACGGTCTTTATTATATGGATAAAATATGAACTGTTTCTTAGAAATGTAATGATAAGGAAAATATATATATTGAAAGATTCCAAAGGCTTTTTTCCCCAAAGGAAAATGAATTAATTGTAGGCCAATTTTTTAAAATTGGATTTGATATTTATTGAAAGAAAAGTGAAAAAACTAACTTACATAAGATTGATAATTCAAGATTAGAGTAGTACATGAATGTTTTGGCTTAATAGCTCCTACATGACTGACACAGTCCATCTTGCAAAAAAAGATGGAAAATGATATTATTTCCTGAGTATAGTCAAAAAATTCACAAAGAACAATCACTTAAAGAATGAGTTTAAGAAAATGGCATTATTAGGCTATTTTTAAAGCAATGATATGTCTCAATGTCTCAGATACAACTTGAAGATTTTCTGAAACCCTTAGGAAATAGATGGTTACATATTTCTCCTTTAAACAGCTCCAGTCAAAAGCCTGGCTTTAGTACCTCTCTCCCTTCTGCATAGCACCATCCTCCAGATTTTGCCTAAGAATCTCAAGCCCATCTTTGAAAGTGCTGGCCAAATGTTCTCTTCATCCCATCTGCTATAATGTTGCCTTCTGCAGTGATGCTTTGTCTTTTCTTTGTCTTTTCAACCTGTGTTGCTTTCTTCATGGGACTTACCAGTGTCTGAAATTTTATTTTGTGTTGTTTGTTTGCTGTCTCTTCCATTATAAATACCATAAGACTAGAAATATTATTTTCTTTAATACTGTAGACAAATTATTTTGAAGAGTATCGGGAAATGGATGAATAAACGATTGAATAAATAAATGAATTAGGCATCTTTCAAATATGTGATCAATCAGCAATTGCAGATTTGGAAAGATAACAAGGTTTCTTAAATCCCAGCTGCATTCTCCTTTTAACAAACATGACATCACTCTTCCTTTGTGCAGACTTCTAAAAAGTCAATTGTATTGAGGTATAATCTACTTACATTTAAGTTCATATATATAGTCATGCAACCACCATTGCAATGAAGATATAGAAGATTTCCATTACACCCCCAAAATTTACTTGCGGGCTTCCCTGGTGGCGCAGTGGTTGAGAGTCCGCCTGCCGATGCAGGGGACATGGGTTCGTGCCCTGGTCCGGGAGGATCCCACATGCCGTGGAGCGGCTGGGCCCGTGAGCCATGGCCGCTGAGCCTGCGCGTCCGGAGCCTGTGCTCCGCAACGGGAGAGGCCACAGCAGTGAGAAGCCCGCGTACCGAAAAAAAAAAAAAAATTACTTGCACCTCTTTTTCCCCAGTCAATCCTCTCCAATTAACCCTAGGCACTGGCAAACATGGGTCTGAGTTTTGACTGGTAGTAGTAGTTTTATCTTTCCTAGACTGTCACAAAAATGGAATAAAATATATAGTTTTTGCTTCTGGCTTTTCTCACTGGGCATCTTGTATTTAAGATTTCATTGTGTTTGCCTTTTATTGATACTGTTGTTACCCTCAGGACACTACAGGCTTCAATTTCTGCCAGTGGTTGATTGACATCTTACCTCATGCTTAGAGTGGCAGCTGGGGTGCTAGAGGGTCTAGTTTCTCTTATTTGCCTGCTTCCCCTCCAGCAATTCCTGAACACCCGTGCTACAGAGGAGTTCTTTCTCCATGTTCTTGTACCTCTCCCAGTGATAGACTGTAGTTATTTGCCATAGATATGTTAAAAGATAAACTGAGGCAGGTTAACATTTTCAAGAGTTTATGTGAGCAAACACCAGTTCGAATCTGGCAGCGCCAAACCAAAAGCAGTAGGTAGAGCTCAGAGCAAAGCTTTTATAGAGAAGACGATGGAAGCAAAGCAAAGCAATTACATGATTGGCTACAGCTTAGATGGTTGCCTTATTTGGGGAAGGCTGCTTGGCTGTTTGTGATTAGCTGTTTTTCAGTTTCCTTTTCTCAGATTCCAGTGAATTGACTCTGGCTTAGGTTTCAGTGTGCTTACCTAGGTTACCAAGGTATCAGGAACACTTCAGTCTAATGACTTCCTTGTTTAATTACTTTAACAGGTACTAGGTTTGTAATGGAGATTGATGGTGTTCTCTTTTGTTTTCTATAGTTGATTTACAATATTGTGTTAGTTTCAGATGTACAACAAAGTCATTCAGATACATACCTAGAGATATCTATCTATCTATCTAGATATCTATCCATATATATATATTCAGATTATTTTCCACTGTAGGTTATAAATCCCTGTTATTGTATTTTATATATAGTGGTGTGTATCTATTAATCCCATACTCCTAATTTATCTGGTGGGGTTCTCTTTTTGTCTGGTCCAGCCTCAACCTCAGGCTCTGTGCAAAGGGCAGGGCTTTCTCAGTGGTATTGCCGCTGTTCCCTGTGACAGCTAAATCCTGCCTGTAATCTGTGGTTGGTCCTGGGTGAGAATTTCCTGCCCAAGAGATTTTTACACCTTCTTTTTCAAGAAGCAATAGATCTTTGTGCAATGGGGGCAAGAGAGTGTTTTATCCCCCGACTGGTAACTTAAGGCTTTTACCTTCGCAGGAGAGACCATTCCATGAACGTGGGCAGATTTTCTCCCCTATTCTCCAGCAGCCACTGGTCATCTCCCCGGCACCTGCTCCAGCAAGGTGGATTCTGTCTTATCTCCTGTCCTGCCCCCAATCTTCCCCAGGAGCACCTGGCAGAGGGCGGTAAAGAGCTTGGGAGAGAAGGTGAGTCACTTTTGTGTTTTGGGCCCCAACTATTCCAAAGTGGTGTTCATTTGGTCGTTTCACAGCCTTAGCTTTCAAGAAAATTGATACTTTTGGTGATTTTTTTTTTTTTTTCCCGGTATGCGGGCCTCTCACTGTTGTGGCCTCTCCCGTTGCGGAGCACAGGCTCTGGACACGCAGGCTTAGCGGCCATGGCTCACTGGCCCAGCCGCTCCGCCGCATGTGGGATTTTCCTAGACTGGGGCACGAACCCGCGTCCCCTGCATCGGCAGGCGGACTCTCAACTACTGCGCCACCAGGGAAGCCCATTGGTGAGTTTTTTGACTGTAAGCAACAGTCTTTGTAGATTTTTTCATCCTAAATGGAAGCGGAAATAGGTATGTTTGTACAGCCAGCCTGGGGATTTTCTGCAGATGCTGCCCTATTTTAGGTAATATTTATTGCTGCAGGCTGCTTGCCATGAACCAAAATATATATCTTACATAAAAGGATTATTTGTGATCAAAGACCAAAATCAAAAGACCATAATTAGTCTTTTAAGTGGTCATAACTTTTGAAATCATCTATCAACAGGGTAAAGTTTAATAAATAGCATTATTTTGAATAACAGCAAAATTGAGAGATATCAGAACAGCAGTGGAATGTTCTGGGTGTTTCTTAAATTACTATTTATCACATACTTATTTATCTGTTGCTTCATTCCTGTATTCTTTGTCCAGTTTGCTTTTGCTTTTTTGTACGTTTTTACATGACAACTACATCGTCTACCTGATTTGAGCAATCAAGATATAGCTAAAAAACAGGTATAACTTTTAAAGGATATAAAATAGTAGACTTTATTATGCTATCCATGTAAACACGCATAGAAAACCAAAAGGAACTATTTCAAAATATTCTAATAGCTACCTCTGAGGCTTAGAATTATTGAGTTATTTCATAGTTAAATTTTTTTCCTTTTTTCCCTTTCTCAATTATATAAATGAAACATATTACTATTATCAGAAAAAGCTTAAAATATCCTAAATATTCAATTTATTCTTCTATATACTATCCCCTCATAAAAGCCTGATTACAAATTCTACCTCAGCATAAAAAATGGCCTTTTTCTCCACCACCAACTTCTTGCTCATCATTTTTTCCTTTTGCTGTGGAAACTCAATTGCCTCAATCTTTGAAGTTTTTTTCTATGTTACTTTCTTTGTCTTCCTTCTCTCCTTCATTGACAGTCTCACAAAATTCCAATATTTTAAAGTATAATCATTCTTTTTTATGTCCACAGGACAGCTTTTCAACTGTACATTAAATGTATTTTTTCCCTCCCTGTTTACACGTAAGAGATGAAGTAAATATCTAAGGTATTTATCTTAATAATGCCTAGATAACATTGGAATAAATTAGTTAGGGCTATGACTTTAAGATAAACATCTCATCCCTAACTGTCTTTGAATATGTACACAAATTTCTTGACTAAGAGTGTTTCTTCTTTCAGTCAACTGCATTATTCTGTTACTACTCTGGGTAACTACATTTAAGCATTATTAATTTATACTAGGGTTGCAGATTTTCCAAATTACATTTTCTTGTTGATCTGATCACATCACTTACTCTGCTAAGTAATTTAATTGCTTGATTTATGCTCCATGAAAATAATCTATCCCTACCAAGCTGTATTTATATATTGTTGTTTTTTTTTAAACTCTGTACCTAGACTCTTACCTTTTTTAGATAATTTCTTGATGCCTGACAGTTCTTCCATAATGTCCCTTAGCCCCGTCAACTTGTACACTCTCACAAAATACTACTTTCATTTAAAAATAACTTTCCAAATCTTTTTCATATAACAACAACAACAAATTCATGAAAATAAAAATGGTCACAGGTCAAAGAGCAAATCATCTCTCTAGGCTTCATGATATTCTGTGGTTTAAAAGTGTCAAGTCAGTCTAAGAAGAGAGGCTTTGTCAGTAATCTTAATTATTTTCATGCTTCTTCTTTCCTTCTTTCCTAAGTTCCTCACTTTATTTATTTATTTATTTATTTTATTTTTATTTTTTTATTTTTTTGCGGTACGCGGGCCTCTCACTGCTGTGGCCCCTCCCGTTGCGGAGCACAGGCTCCGGACGCGCAGGCCCAGCGGCCATGGCTCACGGGCCCAGCCGCTCCGCCGCATGCGGGATCCTCCCGGACCGGGGCACGAACCCGCGTCCCCCGCATCGGCAGGCGGACTCCCAACCACTGCGCCACCAGGGAAGCCCCCTCACTTTATTTTTTAATCTCCCACCTTTACATAAAATTCTGCAGTGAGACATGGAACATTTAGGCTCCTACTCTGATGTAATCTGGCAGTCCCTAACATGGAATATCCTGAATCAGCAACAATATTTGCTGCCCTTGCCCCCAACATTGTTCTGAGAGGCTGGAGCTCACAATCAAGCCCAGAATCTACTGACTCCAAAGCATTATGCATTTCTCCCCTTCACTGTCGCTGTGTTGGTCACATCCGCAAGACTGAGCATCACTCTGGATCTTCCCTACAAGTGCTAATTAATAATTTTATCTAAAACAGCAATTCTTATGTTCCCATGGGAACATATGTATATGTATAACTGATTCACTTTGTTATAAAGCAGAAACTAACACACCATTGTAAAGCAATTATACTCTAATAAAGATGTAAAAAAAAAAAAAACAACAAAACAGCAATTCTTTTCAAAAATATAAGGCTTGTCCCTCAGCCCTAGGACAAGGACTAAAGACCTCCAAGCCAAGGAACAATCTCCAGCACAATGACCACCTGCCTGATAGGAATTCCAAATAACAAAACTCAGCCCACTAGAGCTCCTCTGCCAAGCTTGTGTGCCCCTACATTTCCCAACAGGGTAAGCTATGTAAGCTAAGGATCATGTGAATGAAAACTGTTGCCTGCCATATCAGTAAACAAAGGACGTTGCAGCCATCAAGTCACTATCGTCACCCCCAAGGTGGGCCTGAGGGAACCTGGGATGGAGACAAATGGGTTGCCCACTGCCACACCCTCAGCCACTGCAGCCACTCCCAACGGTGCACGCTGAGGGGACTCTGGATAGGAAAGAACAGGATACTTGCCCTAGATAGCTAAGGCATCTTCCCATACATAGAAAAGTGCTAAATTCATTAACTTCAGATGTCTGGTTTTCTTTAATTAACGGTAATCTTTTGATGTTCCTGCTACCTGGTCTTTGTTGCAAAAACTCCTATATAACCTGGCTCCTCCCCTACCTCCTCAAAGCAGCCCCTCAGAGCCATCTGAGAGGCTGCTTCCCAGACTTGAAGTCCTCAGAAAGTCCGCCGAAAAAAACATAATTCTCAACTTTTAGGTTGTGCATTGTTTTTCTCAGTTGACAATCATATGGATATCCTTATTCCCCAATAAGTGAGATTGATAATGCGTATATAAGTAACACATAGATATGTAAGGCACTGATACCATACTTTTAAAACAGTTGGGTAGGGGCTCCCCTGGCTCCCCTGGTGGCGCAGTGGTTGAGAGTCCGCCTGCCGATGCAGGGGACATGGGTTCGTGCCCCGGTCCGGGAGGATCCCACATGCCGCGGAGCAGCTGGGCCCGTGAGCCATAGCCGCTGAGCCTGCGCGTCCGGAGCCTGTACTCAGAGTTGGGTAAAGTAAAATTGGAATCTAGTTCATAACATGAGATTTTGTATTATCTTTCTCAATAACAAGTTGTAAAGCCCTGATATGGCATTTTATCACTTTGAGTTTATTTCCTTTCAAGCAAAATGAAGTTTGAATTGGATGATTATGGTTTCCATTAGATCTAATATTCCTCAATCATGTTATATAATTTGAAAACTTGTGAAATAGACATATCACATGAAGATTGTTCCCACTATTCAAAGACTATAGCAAGAAATCAAGAGTAGTATTTTATTGAAAAAATAAAAGTTTTGGGGTTACATAAACTTGGGCTAAATACCTGCTCTACTATTTACTAATTTTATGGTTTTTGATAAGTGAATGCTTATCCTGAACTATAATTAGTTAACTTATAAATACAGGTCATGAAGTACTACAGGGTTATAAAGATTAAATGAAATCATCTTTCTAGATTCATCTTACATGATACTGGTGCCAAGAAGACAGTAATATATTTTAGGCCCATTGCTTGTCTCTTTTTTCCTCACCATTTATGAGAAGAATAACCTAAGTCACCCAGTCTGTGGTATTTTGTTATGGCAGCCTGAGCTGGCTAATACAAAATTCCATTCTTAAAAAAACACTCATTTTTGGAAGACTGAAGAAAGAAAGAAAGAATAAAACCCTGCTTTTTAATATTAGACATTTGATTGCTTTAAATGTATGCCTTTAAGTGGCAAGATGTTTATGTAAATAAATGGTTGAGGAAAATCTGGCATTGTCATAGGAACTTCCAATTGGAAAATGTTATCAAACACAAGGCTTCCTTGAGTGTATTTATTTCCCCCTTGCAATTAAAAACATTTAAATTCTCCTCTTGATTTCCTTTATCTGTAACAAAGAAAGGGAAAATGACCGAGTAAGATACAAATCAAGGCATTAAATTACAACATACATCCATATCATGAACAAAAGAGTACAGTTTTCAGACTCTTTATTTTTACCAAATTTATTCACAAAGCTCTCTCAATATTATAACATCTATGTATCACAGCTGAAGAATAGTGTTGACTAACTTGTCTCTGCAGGGAAGAACACATATCTAATCATAATTTATAGTTTTGTTTACCTTCCTGTTGGAAAGCTAATTATTTGTCTGAGTAAGAGTTTTTGCACTATTAAGCCATTGGTGAGTGAAAATACAATTTAAATTTTATGTGGGATTTCAGTCACAAGTTTTATACCTCTCATTAGGGAATCAAATCCCTTTAGGACTTTTGTAAATGAATATCACTGAAAGAACTAAAATGTGCTTCTTAAAATTTAAATCATGGCCAACAGAAGCTGCAATAAGCATCAAAAATAAAGGAGAAAACTCAAGTCACTTGATTTGTAATAACTCAATTATGTGACCAGGATAGCAAGGTATTAACTTCCTCATTTAAATAGCTCTATTTGAAATAAATCAAGAAAATATTTTTTTTTCCTATCCTGTTACCAAATGGCCTGCAGACTATCTTCAGTAATTGAAGACAGCCCCTGTTACATTATTCTAGACTACTCCCATGTGTCAAATCAGCTGAAATTTCGACTAGGAAATGAAAATAGAGAATTATGAAAAAAAGAAGCAAATATCAAACACCTCAAATCCTTACCTCTGATTCTCCTCTCCCCCACTTAACCCCCACTTAACCACACCCATAAACGTGGTATAGCAGATTCAGACAGACAAAATTCCAGCACCAGATGGTGTCACATTTAAAGAAAAGTTAACACTTTTCTTTCTCAAACTATTCCAAAAATTTTCAGGGGAAAGAATGCTTCCGAACTCATTCTACGAGGTCAGCATCATCCTGATAGAAAATTACTGTCCAATATTACTGATGAACATAGATGAAAAAAATCTTCAACAATATATTAGCAAACTAAATTCACTAACATGTTCCAGGATTATACACCATGATCAAATGGGATTTATCCCAGGGATGCAAGGATGGTCAAATACCGTATATGCAAATCAATCAGTGTGATATACCACATTAACAAATTGAAGAATAAAAAGCATATGATCATCTCAATAGATGCTGGAAAAGCTTTTGACAAAATTCAGCATTGATTTATGATAAAAAAAAACTCAACAAAGTGAATATAGAGGGAATATACCTCAACATAATAAAGGTCATATATGACAAGCCCACAGCTGGCATCATACTCAACTGTGAAAAGCTGAAAGCATATCCTCCAAGATTAGGAACAAGACAAGGATGCCCACTCTCCCTACTTTTATTCAACATAATATTGGAAGTTCTAGTCATACAGCAGTCAGACAAGGAAAATAAATAAAAAGAATCCAAGTTGGAAAGGAAGAAGTAAAACTGTTACTGTTTTCAGATGACATGATTATAGAAAATCCTAAAGATACCACCCAAAAACTATGAGAACTCACCAATGAATTCAGTAGAGTTTCAGGTTATAAAATTAATATCCAAAAATATGTTGCTTTTCTATACACTAACAAAAAAGTATCAGAAAATAAATTAAGAAAACAATCCCACAGTAAATTACATCAAAAAGAATAAAATACCTAGGAATAAATCTAAGCAAGTAGGTAAAAAAAACTTGTACTCAGCTTGGAAAACTATAAGACATTGATGAAAGAAATTGAAGATGATGCAAATACATGGAAAGACATACTGTGTGCATGGATGGGAAAACTTAATATTGTTAAAATGACCATACTACCCAAGGCAATCTACAGATTTAATGCAATTCCTATCAAAATGCCAATAACATTTTTCACAGGACTAGAACAGAAAATTTTAAAATGTGTCTAGAAACAAAAAACAACCCAAATAGCCAAAACAATCTTGAGAAAGAAGAACAAAGCTGGATGTATCACAATCACTGATTTCAAACTATATTACAAAGCTATAGTAATCAAAACAATATGGTACTAGCACAAGAACAGACACACAGGTCTATGGAACAGAATAGAGATCCCAGAAATAAACCCATGCTTATATGGTCAATTAATCTATGACAAAGGAAACAAGAACATATAATGGGGACAAGACAGCCTCTTCAATAAATGGGGGTGGGAAAACTGTACAGACACATGCAAAAGAATCATACTGGACTACTTTTACACAACATATACAAAAATAAACTCAAAATGGATTAAAGATTTAATGTAAGATCTGAAGCCATAAAACTCCAAGGAGAAAACATTTGCAGTATACCCTTTAACATCTGTCTTAGCAATATTTTTTTGGATCTGTCTCCTCAGTCAAGGGAAACAAAAGCAAAAATAAACAAATAGGACTATATTAAACTAAAAAGCTTTTGCACGGCAAAGGAAGCTATCAACAAAATGAAAAGTCCACCAACTGAATGGGAGAAGATATTTGCAAAAGATACATCTAATACAGGGTTAATATCCAAAATATACAAAGAACTCATACAATTCAACATCAAAAAAAAAAAACAGTTAAAAAATAGGCAGAGAATCTGAATAGACATTTTTTTCAAAAGAGACATACAAATAACCAACAGGCACACGAAAAGATGCTCAACAGGGAAATACAAATTAAAACCACAATGAGGTATCACCTCATACCTGTCAGAATGGCTATTATCAAAAAGATGACAAATAACAAGTGTTGACAAGGATGTGGAAAAAAGGAAACCCTAGTATGCTGTTGGTGGGAATGTAAACTGATACAACCACTATGGGAAACAGTATGGAAGTTCCTCAAAAAATTAAAACTAAAACTACTATATGATCCAGTAATTCTACTTCTGGGTATGTACCCAAAGAAGACAAAAGCACTAAATCAAAAAGAGATATTCACCCCTATATCTATCAGTGGCTAATTTAAATAATGCTGCAATAAATATAGAGTGGATAAATAAATAATGGATAAATATGCTGTGGTATATCTATACAATGGAATATTACTCAGCCATAAAAAAAAGAATGAAATCTTGTCTTTTTCAACAACATGGATGAACGTAGTGGGTATTATGCTAAGTGAAATAAGTCAGATGGAGAAAGACAATGCTAAGTGAAATAAGTCAGACAGAGAAAGACAAACACCATATGATTTCACTTATTTGTGGAATCTAAACAAAACAAATGAACAAACATAACAAAACAGAGATAGACTCATAGATATAGAGAACGAATACGTGGTTGTCAGAGGGGAAGGGGGTGAGTGAATGTGTATAGGAAATTCCATTTCCAAAAATAAATGAATCACAGGGATGAAATACAGTGTAGTCAATTATATTGTAATATCTTTGCATGGTGACAGATGGTAACTAGACATATCATGGTGATCATTTTGTAATATATAGAAATATCAAATATGCGCCTGGAACTAACAGAGTACTGTAGGTCAGTTATATATAAATTTAAATATATATATATATATATATATGTAGACACTGGGAAGAAATGCATCAAAATACTAATGATGGTTATCTCTGCAGGGTGGGGACTATGGGCGATATTTAATTTTTACTTTATGCTTTATGTATTTCTAGTTGTCTGCAATGAACATGCATTGCTTGTAAAATTAGAAAGGAAACAATATTATTTTAAAAAGCATAGAACGTGCTCATTTTATCATCTTTAGTCTTCCCATTTGTGTAACCATTGGGAAAAAAAGTCAAAATTAGTTTTTCCGAACATTTAGAAGTAATCAGCTATAGATATAAGGTTTGTAAGAACATAATAAAATTCACATAATAATATTTCAATGATCCCCTGAAGCTGCTTTTCACTTCCATTGCCTACGAAAATCAAAGAAAATTGTTCGTTCCTAAAAGGGAACACCCCAATAACGGTGGGATTGTGTCAGTTTAATGTGCCATTGTGAATTGATTCTGCTTTTTATTTTACTTTTGTTTGATTTTTGAAATTTCTGAAATTTTTGAAATTTCTGGTGCATTCAATAATCCCTCATCTCACTTTTTTCAGATTTTATTGTTGAAAGGAAGATATCTATTTCATCCTGAGGATATAAGTTATTTTCAGTTTAGGACTAAAGCATATTTGGGTGAATGATTGATGAACCAGGAGTGATTTACATTAAGAATTGATGAAATACATGGGAAAAAAATCTCAGCCTATGTAGAGAGAAGGAAAATGCATCAGCAATTTCCTTTGGCAAGAGTATCAAGTCTATCTCTTTACAGGGCAACTAGGCTCTCTCAATCTAAGCCCACTGCCTCACATTCCAAGATGTCTTAGCTTAGGCTGCCATAACAAAATACCTCTGATTGGTGGCTTAAAAACAACATAAATTTATTTTTCACAATTCTGGTGACTGGAAAGTCCAAAATCAGGGTCCAGTAGGGTTCAGTTCTGGTGAGAGCTCTCCTCCTGGTTTACAGAAGATTATCATCTTGCTGTGTCCTCACAAGGTAGAAAGAGCAAGCAAGTTCTATTCTTATAAGGCACTAATCCCATCATGAGGGCCCCACCTTTGTGACCTCATCTAAACCTGATTTTATCACAGAACCTGAGGGTTATCAGTGCTATTGTCATGTCACAGTGAAGAGAATCAGATATGGCTTTTAGAATTCTACACCAAACTTGTTAACTGTGGTCCTTGCAGCTAGCCCCAGCCTGTTCAGCAAAGGAGATGGCGTGTGTGATCCTTTGGCAACTCTTTGCAGCCTGCAGGTTAAAAATAAATTTTTCATTTTTTTTCTTCTGCTTTCATCAAACACACACACACACACACACACACACACACACACACACACACGTGCACAAACTGAGTCACGCAAACCATTTCAATTTTCTGCAGTTTGTTTAGAAACACTGATGTTCTAATCCCTTCCTGTGCACTTTGCCTCCCAAACACTTCCCTTGCATCACAAAAGTAACACATGTTTTATTTGTGGTGTTTTTATACAATTAACATTTTACTTTTTGATTTGATTTCTAAAGCATCATAATGTTTAGTTGCTTAAACGAAGGATCAGGATTGGAGGTTAAAAATAGAAAGTTTGAGGCATAAAACTTGAAACCAGACCCAATATGAAAGAGGATGGGAATTCAGAAACCTGAAATCAGCAAGGATTATAATAGACATGGTGATGACCAGTGTTGGCCATGAGGTATTGACCCCCAGGTCTGATTATTTAGGAGGTATTTCTCTCCAGGTAGACTGCATGTATAAAAACCTTACATTGAAAATAAAATTGGAGATTAAACCTAGAGTCAGTGATATCTTCTATACTCCCTATAATGTTAAAAGTACTTTAAAAATTTTGGTCAGTATTGAAATAAGCCTGATTTCTCCCAGTCTTGGACCTATGAGCTTGGTTTTAGTTCTGGGGGGCAGGGAGGGCTGAAGTTGACACTTTATTCAGTAAAGTCTCAGTTTCATAGCATGTGTAACAGGTGGCACAATTTGGAGGGAAGCTCACTGTCCTCATTTACCAGAGCATGTTAGAGGAGAGAATTGACACAGTTGCCTAGGGTGCCAAGTTGTCCCAGCCCATATCTGGACCAGAGGAGGGGGAAAGGCAATAGGGAGCTAGCAGCTCGGGTGGGAATATGTGACCCCGCAATCATACAGGAGATATCACTGGACTGATGTATAGCACAAGTGGACAAAATGGAAATCAAGAAGAGAGTTCCCACGTTGACAAGAAATGTCTCCAAAAATTTAGAATCATTAAGGGTGTTAGTGGAACTAAAGCCAGACAAACACTGCCCTTTGATATTCCTATAAACCCTCTTCATGTCTGTTATGCACAGTCTGTGAAACACAGGTTACATAGGTTTTCGTTGATGATAAACCTTACCTCGACACTTCTATCTTTCCCT
>NW_006798666.1:418894-476743 GCF_000442215.2 Lipotes vexillifer | reverse complement strand
TCCCTACAGCATACTGCTTTTTTGATTGGCTCCTCTCTTTTACTAAACTGTCTTCAGTTTGCTTCTCAAAATAATGAAACTAACAAATAAAGATTTCTCATTTGCCCCTGCCTCTCAGCCTCCCAAATCCAACACAAATCCATGAAACTGTTCTCTGTGATAGTCCCTGGATGTATTTTTTATATTCCCTATCTTAGAATGTGGGTCATTCTCTTTTTCTCTCTGTTCTTGGATTCAGTACACTCTCTACTTTCTCACAACCTTCATTTCAACCCTGCATCCCTACCCGATGACTGGTAGACCATTATTTCAAACACTTTCTTAACTGAACTATGTGACTATATATGACTATCCACATAACTATCTTACTGTATGTCATCCTTTAACTTCTACCAGACATTTCCCTGAAACAAAACATTGATCACATTTCTTCTGAAGAAAGACTAATAGAGGTAACTCACAGCTTGTGCAATCAAACTTAAATCCCAGACTTCCAGGGCTATTAATAATCTGGCCCTGCTTTACCTGGCCCCGTATAGCTCCAGCAAATTTTCAAGACTGAAGTTCAGTCAAGAGACCATACTCCTTTCTCATTCTAGGTCCTGGGTTTGTATTTCCTCCTACACTAGAGCTCTGAATGCTTCTTTACCCTTTACAATACACATTCTACTCTTCTTTTAAAGATCCTCTTTTCTGGGTGTTATTCATTATTCCTCCAGGCCTCCACGCCTGTTTCTGTACATATTCAATCTTGCTTCAACAAAACAAATGCCAATTACATATTTACATAAATTTCCCTAACTATTTCACACTCAATCAACAAATATTTAATGAATACCAACTATGTCCCAGGAACCATTCTAGACAATGAAGATACAAAAATGAATAAAACCTAATCCTGCCCATAATCCAATAAGGGAGCCAGATTTACAGATGAATCACTAAAATTAGTAACTTATGTGTTCATATTGCTGTCTACTAGAAAGTACATTTCTTTAGGGAGGAAACCTTATCTCCTTTTTCTCCCTTTAAATTCCATCTAAGCAACTATCACAATGCTGAAGAATTGCTAAATGCTAAATAAAAGGTATGGAGCAAATTACTAAGATGATGAGGTCAAAGTATGATTCTTAATTTATGACAGGTTTAACATAAATTGTTTTCTAAAACTAAAGGATGCTAAAGCAATGTGGTTTTGAGATATAAAAGAGCAATCGTCTGATCTCAGGTCAGCAGAAGTAGCAGTCAATGTATATGCTTCAGCCCCATTTCGCAGATGGTGGCAAGCATTGTTCCTCCCAAGATCGCCAGAGATTCAGCAGATGGTGATGAAGAGGCAGTGCTTAAAAGGGGAAGAGGCAGCTTTTTTGGTTAATTCCGGTTCCGAATTCATGCTTCTAGTGACCTGGTTAAGGTTGTATATTGTCTCATCACCCTGTATGTGTACCTCACCTTTCAAATGGGAGTACTCTGCCAATTTCTTTTTTTACAAGAAACACTCATACCAGAAATGTGTTTATGGCAGATTGTACTGGAAGATAAGAGTCCTTGCAGTTATGCATAAAACTTAAATGTGAATATTTGACATATTTAGAGCATCTACCTGTACAGAGGAATCTAGCCCGTCTTCCATTGTACACTCTCTGATTGACCTGCCTCTGGGACCTAACTCTTTGCACAAAATGGTCATTCAAGGTGTGTTCCCCCACAAAGGCAATTATTTCCTCATCAGAAATACTGGATACGTCATTTTAAAACTGCATTTGTAAAAGTCTGGTTTTGTGAAAATAGCTTTTAAGTCTTTTTATAACTACTTTTGCAAAGTTTTGGTGTGTGCAAATATCTGTTGTAATTGGATAAATGCTGAAAATTTATCTAAACAGGGGCTTAAAAAGAATTCATTCAAGCTCTATAAACTCTTTGTAATTGCCACTGGGATGCAGAGAACAGGATGACAACTTTCTTACATCAATTTCTGTAAAGGCAGTCATCAAGGGGTGTTAAAAACCAAAGTTTAGGAGGAAAACATCATCTTTAACAAGAAACGTTCCAGTGCAGAGAAACCACTCTGAGATATAAAAAATCAGTGATAATTTATCATCAACCTCATTATCAACAAATATTCACTAAGCTCATCTACGGTGTGCAAATGCTTTGTACAAGATTCTTTAGTTTCTTGGTGGTATACAGTCCTTGAAGACCCTAAAGAGGAGGAAAGATTTATAAATATCTTGGAAACAGAGAGGTTATTATTGATTCAGAAATTTAACATTTAGCATTCTAAGTAGGCCACAACTGTTTCTGGCATATACATTGTACAATGCACATTTTTTTAAAAAATGAAAAAAAACTGTAAAAGACAGCAAGTTGCCTAAAGTTGTCATTTAAATAATAAGCTTTAGGGCTTCCCTGGTGGTGCAGTGGTTGAGAGTCCGCCTGCCGATGCAGGGGACACGGGTTATGCATAAAACTTAAATGTGAATATTTGACATATTTAGAGCATCTACCTGTACAGAGGAATCTAGCCCGTCTTCCATTGTACACTCTCTGATTGACCTGCCTCTGGGACCTAACTCTTTGCACAAAATGGTCATTCAAGGTGTGTTCCCCCACAAAGGCAATTATTTCCTCATCAGAAATACTGGATACGTCATTTTAAAACTGCATTTGTAAAAGTCTGGTTTTGTGAAAATAGCTTTTAAGTCTTTTTATAACTACTTTTGCAAAGTTTTGGTGTGTGCAAATATCTGTTGTAATTGGATAAATGCTGAAAATTTATCTAAACAGGGGCTTAAAAAGAATTCATTCAAGCTCTATAAACTCTTTGTAATTGCCACTGGGATGCAGAGAACAGGATGACAACTTTCTTACATCAATTTCTGTAAAGGCAGTCATCAAGGGGTGTTAAAAACCAAAGTTTAGGAGGAAAACATCATCTTTAACAAGAAACGTTCCAGTGCAGAGAAACCACTCTGAGATATAAAAAATCAGTGATAATTTATCATCAACCTCATTATCAACAAATATTCACTAAGCTCATCTACGGTGTGCAAATGCTTTGTACAAGATTCTTTAGTTTCTTGGTGGTATACAGTCCTTGAAGACCCTAAAGAGGAGGAAAGATTTATAAATATCTTGGAAACAGAGAGGTTATTATTGATTCAGAAATTTAACATTTAGCATTCTAAGTAGGCCACAACTGTTTCTGGCATATACATTGTACAATGCACATTTTTTTAAAAAATGAAAAAAAACTGTAAAAGACAGCAAGTTGCCTAAAGTTGTCATTTAAATAATAAGCTTTAGGGCTTCCCTGGTGGTGCAGTGGTTGAGAGTCCGCCTGCCGATGCAGGGGACACGGGTTCGTGCCCTGGTCCGGGAGGATCCCACATGCCGCAGAGCGGCTAGGCCCGTGAGCCATGACCACGGAGCCTGCGTGTCCGGAGCCTGTGCTCCGCAACGGGAGAGGCCACAACAGTGAGAGGCCCGCGTACCGCAAAAAATAAATAAATAAATAAATAAAATAAAACACAAACATTACATATCTTTAATCCCTATCTATCAAAAATAAATAAATAAATAAAAATAAATAATAAGCTTTAGGCAGTACCTGTAGGTTGTTTATATTCAACTGTTCAAGACCATTTATATTGTTTATTTGGTTTTGGTTGATGTTGCTTCATATTATTTTATTCTGCAGTGAAACAAAACCACTTAGGTGGGTTAGATCAGTCAAGTTTACATGGAATTTTGTGTTTTAATAATAAACTCAGAGCAACCTTTGTTAGAGTACCAATCATTGTTAGAGACATTAATTCCTTTTGTACAAGTATAATGTTTGTACATTGTTTGTACAGTATTCATACAGTGTTTTATCCACTGTAAAATAAGTGGAATCTAGACCTTATATTATGCCTGGATAATGGTAGAGAACAGGTAAGCATGTAGGTGTCAGAATGGAATTTCCTGAGGTGATAGTCATAGAGTAAACTGGGAAATAGAGAAAGAGAAACTGAATTAATCATATTCTTAATAAATATTCCCACCATTTTATATCATAAAGAACCAGACCTAGCTTGCAACTGGCTTGAAAAGGTAGTTGAATTAATACTGAAAAAGAAAAATCACTGTATTTGGGATTAGATCTCAGTTCTAGTTTTTGTGTCTATTAATATAGCCAGTATTAGCTTAATTGGATAAATCTCATTTCTTTGATTCTTAGTTCCCTATCCAGGAAATGAGGAGTTAAACTGCATTTCTGTGTGTGACTATGCCTAGGGAGACGGCTCTTTAAAGAGACAACAATTTATGTGTGATCAGAATCTTTAACTTTTTTTTTTTAATTTATTTATTTATTTTTGGCTGTGTTGGGTCTTCGTTGCTGCGTGCGGGCTTTCTCTAGTTGTGGCGAGCGGGGGCTACTTTTCATGGCAGTGCGTGGGTTTCTCATTGCGGTGGCTTCTCTTGTTGCGGAGCACGGGCTCTAGGTGCACCGGCTTCAGTAGTTGTGGCATGAGGGCTCAGTAGTTGTGGCTCACAGGCTCTAGAATTCAGGCTCAGTAGTTATGGCACACAGGCTTAGTTGCTCTGCGGCATGTGGGATCTTCCCGGACCAGGGCTCGAACCCGTGTCCCCTGCATTGGCAGGCGGACTCTCAACCACTGTGCCACCAGGGAAGTCCCAGGATCTTTAACTTTTAAATGTTATAAATAATTTGGACTTGCTGCCTTCTACATCTTGTTACTCATTTCATTTGTCTTCTTTTGTTTCGTCCCTGGACTTCACACTGATACTACTTAAATTTGGATTTTTCTCTTAACCCAGGAAAGTAATGATATCTCTTCTCCCAAACTTTATACTGACAACAATCTAGGCACTATTATTGGCCATCGCCATTCCCACATCTTTTCCATCCTCCAGTTTACGTGTGGGTTTTCAGCTTTATGTTTCTGACTTACCTATTGTCAGCTCACGTTGATAGTACCAGGTCCAGACAATATAATCAGTAAGCCTCCTTCTGGTTCTATTTTTCTTCTCTTTTCTTTATTTTTTAGGGGTGGAGAGATGTTCTGTAGCCCTAAAGTACCTAATGCAAGGTAAGAATGGAGACGTTAAACACTTAACAGTTCTCATTGACACTGTACCCATAAATTGGCCCAAACCTCCAATGTTCTAAGACTCTAATGGTCCATAAGGGGTTGCAAAAGATAGTCCATCGCATTTCACAAACAGCACTCATCTTGCTTCATCTTGGATTTTTACCATGTGCTCTCTAACTTTTGGATTCTTGCTTTCCTGAACTTAACCAACTTAACCCTCAGTTTTCTCTATGATTTTGAATTGACCTCTTTTGTTTTATTGTCCCCTAACTCTTCTGTGCCTCTTTCTTTCCTAAATACAAATCCCTACATCAGTGGAGATAATCTTGCATGGATTATTAGGACCTTATACTATCACACAGACACAAACATATGCTCAAATGACATCATACAATATATATCAGCTGTATTGAGTCTCTACTCCTCAAAAATATGTAGCTATTTCTGAATAAGAGCAAATGGTCAGAGTGTAAAGAAAATCACATGGAAAGATTCTCAATGTCACGAGCCACGTGGGATATAAGAATCAAACCCGGGCTTCCCTGGTGGTGCAGTGGTTGAGAATCTGCCTGCCAATGCAGGGGACACAGCTTCAAGCCCTGGTCTGGGAAGATCCCACATGCCGCGGAGCAACTAGGCCCGTGAGCCACAACTACTGAGCCTGCGCGTCTGGAGCCTGTGCTCCGCAACAAGAGAGGCCGCAATAGTGAGAGGCCCGTGCACCGCAATGAAGAGTGGCTCCCGCTTGCCACAACTGGAGAAAGCCCTCACACAGAAATGAAGACCCAACACAGCCATAAATAAATAAATAAATAAATAAATAAATAAAAAGAATCAAACCCACAGTGTGATACTGCTTCACACACACTCAGATGCCTATAATTAAGACAGAGAGTAACAAGTGTTGCTGTGGTTGTGGAGAAATTGGAACATTTGTACACCTGCTGGTGGGGATGGAAAATGGTGCAGCCATTTTAGAAAACAGTCTGGCATTTCCTCGAAAGATTAAACACAGAGTTCCTATATAACCCATCAATCACACTCCTAGAGAAATGAAAATATATGTACACACAAAAACATGTACACGTATGTTCGTAACAGCTCAAAAGTGGAAACAACCCAAATGCCCATCAACTGATGAATGAATGGATAAATAAAATGCGACATATCCATACCATGAGATATTATTTGGTAACAAAAGGAAATGAAGTACTGATACAGGCTACAGCATGAACGAACCTTGAAAACATATGCTAAGTGAAAAACCCAGTCCCCAAAGACCACATACTGTGTGATTTCACTGGTATGACATGTCCAGAATAGGCGGATCAAGAGAGAGGGTAGATTAGTGGTTGCCTAGGGCTGGGATGGGGCAAGCTGGGGGCAAATGGAGAGCGACTGCCAATGGGTACTACATTTCCTTGTGGAGTGATGCAAACGTCCTAAAATTGATTGTAGTGATGGTTGCAGAACTCTGTAAATATGTTAAATTTTAAAAGAAAAGTACATACAAAATGAAATTCTAGGATGTATTTGACTTCAGAAGTGTTATTTTGATGATTTTGCATTGATTAAAATAGTAATTGGAATTGCTATTCTTAAAAGATATCACTGATACGTGTTGAATCACTGGAGTTTTTTCGTTATCTTTGCTGTGTAACAAAAGAGTACATATTTAGTAGCTAAAACAACATGTTCTTACCATCTCACAGTTTCTGTGGATTAAGAGTCTGAGTATGGCTTACCTGTGTCCTCAGCCTAGGGTCTCAGAGACTTCAATAAAGGTTTTAGCTGCTTTACATTCTCATTTGGGGACTGGGGATGAGTTCACTTCAAATTTCACTTAGATCATCAGACGAATTCATTTCTTTAGTTATAGGACTGAAAATCTGGCTTCCTGCTGGCTATTGGGCAGGGCCTACCATCAGGTCCTAGAGGTCGCCCCAAATCTCTGGCTACCTGGGCTTCCCAACACAGCTGCTTACTTCATCAAGCCAGCAAAGAGTCTCTAGAATGAATCTGCTGACAAGAAAATCTTATTTAACCGACCCATCCCATTACCTTTGCCACATTCTATTGGTTAGAAGCAAGTCACAGGTCCCATCCACACTCAGTAGGAGTGGATAATACAGAGACATGAACACCAAGAAGTGAGAATCACGGAGACTACCTTACAGTATTTCCACTACATGCAGTTTTTACCTGATTTAATTGAAATGTCACAGTATGTTAAATATAGTAATACATAATTGCTATTCAGACCATGACAACTAAATATAGATAGGTATTATTTATATAAGATACATACATATATATATATCCACAATCTATAAAGATATCATCTCCTTGCTCTTCCTGTGCTCCTACATGAATTCCTGGGTGTGCCGAAGCTACAAAGCCCTGACTGTTCTTTTTTCTGTGCCATTTCTCAAGATGGCTTATGCCACTGGTACCCTTGAGATATTGTAACCCTTCCACCTCCTGGAAAACATGCAGACTTGCTTATGGCTGTCAATAAAAAAGCAGTGGAATTCCCAAGATCAGTGTTCCTCAACTATGACACAGACCCAATGTGTGTGAGTACAGCATCCATCCAGGCTTATTGTATAGCCCCTGGGGGACCTGGCAGCTCGAAGAACTGACATTAATATGGTATCCGGTGCCCTTTGTTTCTGACCCAAAAGCCGTGTGTCCTCCAGCAGCATCTATGAAACAGTAACAGTCTAACTTCTTAACTTATAAAATATAAAACCAGATCCTGGGTCCTTCTCAGTTCCTGAAACCATCTAACTTTGGAATTTTAGGTTAAAGGACTGCTTTGAATTCCATTCACCCAAGTTTAAAATCACCAAACGTCTAGTAACTGTTTCTGCTGCTTACTCTTTTAGTCTATTTTTAAATACTTGGAATTTCACTTGCAGAAACTAAACAAAACCCATGGTAATTTCCAAGATTTAGTAACTCGACCCTTGCACTAAATTTCAAATTGGTTGTACTGTCAGGAAAGTTATAAATATAGTAAAGTTTATGGGATGGAATGGCATTTCTGTTGAGTTATTCAAATTGGGAGGAAGAGTGAATACAAGTCCTTCTTAAGATACACAGTTCTGATGAGATGCATCAAATTTTCTGAGGCTCTTATTTAGGGCCCACCAGGCAACCTGGGTAACACTTAAAGAAGCCTTCCCGTGTGTAAAGTTTTCAAGCTGTAGTGGGTTTTATATTCCCTGTCGTTTGATATCCAAATTTCTGTACATTGCCAGAGCACACAGCCTTCTCAGCACAGACCGTGATATTTAGATACCTTTCACAGCATCAGTTCTCCCATCCTGTCTCTGTTATTTAAAGCCAATGGTATCGCGATCAATGGTCATAACTGATGGTTGCTGGAAAACAAATGCTAATGCTTCTGTTTACATATTAATAACTATAAACAGCATAATAATCAGATTTACTGTATGTGTGCACTGTGCCAGAAACTAAGATAAGCATTAACATATGTTATCTCATTTCATCTTCAGAAGAATTATCTTAAAAAGGTATTATTATCAGTCTTATTTTATAGTTGTGAAAATTTAGGTTTAGTTATGTAAAGTTACATGCCCAAAATGACACAGCTAAAAAGTGACATAAGTAGGCTTTGAACCCGTGTCTATTTGAATCCAGGACCTACCTCGTACTTAATATTTTCCTCTTCAAAGCACTTTGGAGGTATATATACATGTAGTACATATACATGTATGTGTGTGTTTATACATATATATTGATATGTATGCATGTGACTAATAAATGCCTTGTGACTGGCAATTTATTAGGCAATACTAAGAGTAACTAATCATTAGAAAACATCTTTATTTTTAGCAGTGTTGCTTAATGAAGTATTCCAGATAAAAGACTTTCTCATAATTGAAATGTATCCCTTTAAGAAATAAATGCTTCTTTTTCTCTCCCTCCCTCTCTCTCTCTTTTTTTTTTTTTTGACAGAGAGCAAAACACCACTTTTAACCACTTAGTTCTCTGTAAATTCAATTAATGATATTAAAATGATTTTAATCATGAGTTATAGACATAGACATTATAGGAAAGAATTAATAGATTCCAAGCTCTATGGAATAACCTTCTGTAGGATTACAAAATTTCACACCAGTTACTTTCACTTTTTAATCATTTCCCCCTTTTCATAAGCTGAAATATTGGAAACACAGCTTGTGCCCTCTCTAAAGGTTTGCAACTTGGCTTTCTGAAAGATATATTTTTGATGTTTTGATTGAAGTTTTCACCTCCTTTGTGATTTCTTTAAACTAAAACATATTCATCATCAGAAGAAAAGAATGATACCTGAGCAGACAGAAATCAAGTGACAGTTGACTTCAAGTTCTCCCTTTGCGGAGCACAGGCTCCGGACGCACAGTCTCAGCGGCCATGGCTCATGGGCCCAGCCGCTCCGCGGCATGTGGGATCCTCCCGGACCGGGGCACGAACCCGCGTCCCCCCCATCGGCAGGCAGGCTCTCAACCACTGGGCCACCAGGGAAGCCCTCAAATTCCTTTTTGATATTTGATATAGAAAATAATTCAAAGTTTAAACCATATTATAAGGTGCATCTTTGTTAAGATGAGAAGAATGGAACGCTATATGTCTTGGATTGAGTAGAACAACTTCCTTGTGAAATTTTATGCCAAAGGGCACTGTGTTTTACGGGTTTAAAACAATGAGGAATCATTATTGGAGGACAAAATGATCATTACACACAGATGCACACACGAGTGTGCGTATACACATGGTCTATGTATTTATTGACACTTTTAAAGACTGAGGCTAGAATCATATGCACGATATTATTATACTCAATTAAGTTTTTGTTTCAAAACAAAGTAATTTTAACAGAAGTACAAATAGATCAAAACCAGTAAGAAGTTTTCTTGGTGCAGTTCTCCTTAGTCTTTACATACAAATGTTCTAGATTAATATTATTTTAATAACAAACCAGTCTACTGTGGGAGAATCTAAACCATCAGTACGTTTAAGAACTAATTTCTTAAACTAAGGATAATATGATTTTCAGGAAACTTCAAGATTTGCTAAAATATTTAGTAGCATTTTAAAACCATGAGAGGCTATATCCACAAATTATTTTAAAGTAAATCATTTTTTAAAGCAGTAAATGTTTAGCAATAATATGATTATTTTGAGCCATCTAAAGCCAGGTTGAACTTGAATACTTCAAAAATGATTCAACTACCTGTATACACAGAATCTACCTTTCAGATTTTTCTTTGAGCCAGAGATGTGCACAGTTGCTGAGCCCAGAATCTGGCACAGGGCAGCTGCTCAATAACTATTTGTCAAATAAATAGTAAGTTCATTCCATCAGAGTAAAGGATGACCTATTGCAGAATGACTGAGGAGTCCGGCTTCTGGCCAAAAACTTTTGTGTGATTTTTCAGGCCCAATCATAGGCAGTGACAAAGATTCTACCTGGCGGCCTCATGGGGTGAAACCACCCTCTGCAGGATCTGATGTACACACAGTCAGTGCGTGGTGGTCTCTGAAGGGAGCTGCAGTCAAGGACTCAGGCCCCCTGATCAGCCATGCTCTCGTGCATATCCCCATTCCTAGCCCAGGTGTCTCTATTTGGAAGTCACCTTATTGGGAAACTTGAAGTCACTTTTCCTCACTCTGGAGCCAGGTCCATAACACTATAGGAACCTTTTGTTGGTACAGGAAGGAGTCAGTGCTTTCCCTGATTTAGCCTCTTGCTTATGCTATTGCAGCAAGTGATTAAAGGCTTCACTGTTCCTTCCATTTGGCTTGTTACTTTATTTCAGTATGTGAAGTTGGCTACTTCGATACCTGACAGCTCAGCTCTCTCTCCAGCTCAGCTGAGTCCCTGACAGTGAATTGTATGGAACAGTTAATTTGTTCCTGTGGTACTTGACAGTGTCCAGTTTCCTTGGCCTTGACAATGCCTCACTCTGATTGCATCTCATCCCCACCATATCCCCAAGTTGCTTCACTTGCAGACACACAGTGACTTTTAGAAGAAGCCAGTTTGAATTCAGTGGTGAACATAGAAGGTACTGAAGTGTATAGGACTTGATTTGACCTTCCACGAGATGCCCTCCAGATGCACTGTGACTAAAGGCACTAGAACAGGGGACTGCAAACTAAGGTCTAAGGGCCAAGTTTGGCCCAAGACCTGTTTTGGGATGGCCTGCTTTTGCATGACCTGCAATGAGGAATAATTTTTAAAGGTTTGAAAAGATAAACAAAAAAGAATATATGACAGCAATCATACATAGCCCACAAAGCCTAAAACATTTACTGTCTGGTCTTTTACAGAAAATGTTTATGGACCTCTGCACTAGAACGTAAGCCCTCTGAGGGCAGGAGTTTTGTCTGTCTCGTTTACTATTCTTTCTCAGTAACTAGAAAAATGCCATGGCTAAAATTAATTAAATTATTTTAAGCTTATATACCATCTAATTTGATCTTGTAAACTAAGTTATACATTAAATAATAAAACTATTACAAAACATATTTTAACTTCCTACCTTAACAAATATGCCTATAAAATGACAAAACTGTCAAATATGATGGAAGATGTTCTACTGAGGGACTAAGAATATTTGGGTGAGAAATAAAGAAATACATAGTCTATCAATTATTATATATATTTCATAAAATATGTTTTATTGCTCTCAATTCAGCAAAATCTTTAAGTTGTTATAATCAAATTTTTTCATAATTTGTGCTCTACAAATCCTAACTCAAAGAATTAAAAAATACAGTTATTTTAAAAGTGTACAAAATGTAAATATATATGCATCAAATTATATGCATTAAAGGATGGAGAATCAAAAATAAAATAACTTTGTTTTAATTATTTTTAAATATTCAAAAACATCTAATAAGAATAAAGACAGAGTGAAAAATATAATATTAAATATCAAAATTTCAAGGTAGAATTATTTAAATAAAACTGAAATCATTACTCAATTTAATTGAAGTAGTTATTAGTAGTTATTAGTTGTGTCCATCCAGTTGCCTTTGCCAAACTAAAGGTCTATACACCCACTCTTTCAAAAATGATGAGTTGTTTAATATTTCACAATTTCCCTCAACCACCAAATGCAACTGTTGCAAATACCTTGCTAATTCACAAATTTGTGAATACTTCTGGAAACGGGAATCGATCCAGGAAAAGAAACAAGAGGAAAACTCAACATTATTGGAAAGTGATCCTTTTCGTGTGAGAAAACTTTGCTCTCCTGTTGATGAGAGCTTCCAACACAATCTTCCCAATACTTTGAAGCTGTGTTCAGCTGGGAAATGGGCAATGGAAAACCCTCAAACCCTGGAGTTGGACATGGTCCCCTTTTCTTAGGAGGACACAGAGCAAGAAATTTTGAGAAGTGTTTCCCTGTGGTCTGAAAGCTGTCACAGGAGCGCTGAAGGGCACTGAGCTAGTGCCCATATGCCTATACGTACTCTAACAAATTCATTTTATTCTCATTTGTTAGATTTAGGACCCTCTATCATGCAGGACACAGAAAAGGGGCCTCTTTGCCAGGTCTAAGGGTGGTACTTCTTCCAATAAGGGAATGAAGTCAGTACTATCACTATCTTCATTTGAGATTACAAGGAAAGGGGCACATAATGGCTTGATTTACCCAAAGATGGCCTGGTAGTAAGTGGTAGAGGCAGATCCAACCCAGTAGAGTTAAATTCAGAACACAAGACTTAAAAACTACACAGAATAATGCCATGAATCTTTCAGGATTGCTAAGGACTAAATTATTTGCTGCTTTCCAACCCCTCTGTACAGACCTCAGAGCCCATATGCACCTTCAGTTGTGTCCTTCTCTACTGTTAGAAAGTTGCTGGATGTCCTGTTGCTTCTTCTAACCTCCTGCAGCACCTTTGCTCTGAACTGCTTCTATATTTATTATCATATTTTTGCTTTCTTTTTTCCTTCTTTCCCTTCTCTTCCCTGTGATTACATTTGTCTGTCTTCAGTCAGTCCCTCTAATTATCCTGTTTGAGATTATGCAATGCCAAATAAAAAATATCTTTCATCTGTCTCTAATTGTTCTTCAGGAAGACTGAGATTTTACATCACAAACTGAATCATATAAACTGAAACATGTAAACTATAGAAATCATGATATTCCTTGGCAAGTTATTTTTTAGTTGTATTATTCTGTCTTGCCACATTTTAATTGTTCATGGAAAACAGGAAGACTTAAATGTGCAGCATGTGATTAAACTTTGTAGTCACTATGGATTTCAGTGGAATTCTCCACAGTGACAAAGCTACTTGCCCAGCTATTCAGGCTTCATTTTTGCCTGTGATAAAGTATTGTTATGATCATGTTACCCTGATAAGAAAAAAGCAAGTCATACTATGCAGATTTGTGTGGGAAGTGACTTTTCACTCAAAGTACACTACAGCCAAGAAATAAATTTGTGTTGTGAGATCTGGCTGCAACATAACTTTAATCCTTAACTATTAAATTTTTGTTCCCCTGTAAAATAAAGCAATTGAGCTAATATTAATTACTTCCGTTTATCTCAATGTCTTAAGAGAAAAGGAGCCTATGAGAAGTATATTCAAAATTCCCATGTAACAGTTTGAATGGACAGGGGTCAATAGGTTGCTTCTTCCACTCTTAGGTATTGAAACAAGGTGGAAGAAACACTAAAAGACAATGAATACCGTACCATGGTTTGGGACAGATACTGTGTATAACTTCCCTATTTACTTAGTGCTTTGAGATGGAGTTCAATCCTAATGACTTTCCTGTGTGAAAAGCACCAAATGGGGGCCAGTGAAAGTGAGTCATGGCCCCAAAGTGGATTAAAATGACATTCTTCGTCATCTACATGCATCCCAAGGGAGTTTCTTAGACTTTTCTACTTGGGGACCGTGGATGGGAGAATGCTAAGGGTGAGGAGAGTGGACAGGCATTTGATATTACTTGCTTTTATTTTTAAAAAATATTTTACTTTTTGGGCTTTCCTGGTGGCGCAGTGGTTGAGAGTCCGCCTGCCGATGCAGGGGACACGGGTTCGTGCCCCGGGTCCGGGAAGATCCCACATGCCGCGCAGCGGCTGGGCCCGTGAGCCATGGCCGCTGAGCCTGCGCCTCGCAACGGGAGGGGCCACAACAGTGAGAGGCCCGCGTACCACCAAAAAAAAAAAAAAATTTTACTTTTTCCCCCAAGTTTTATTGAGAGATAACTGACTTACACCACTGTATAAGTTTAAGGCATACAGAATGATGGTTTGATTTATAGATATTGTGAGACAATTACCACAATAGTCTCAGCTAACGTCAACCTCCACATATAGATACAATAAAAATAAGAGAAATAAAAAAAGAGAAAAATTTTCTCCTTTTGATGAGAACTCTTAAGATTTACTTTCTTAAAAGCTTTCCTACATATCATACAGCAGTGGTAGCTATAGTCACCATGTGGTACGTTACACCCCTGGTACTTATCTATCTTACAGCTGAAAGTTTGTACTTTTTGACCACCTTCCTCCAAATCCCTGTCCTCCCACCCTCCGCCTCTGGTAGCCACAAGTCTGATCTGTTATACCCATGAAATATAAATGGGTATGTCTTCACACACACACACACACACACACACACACACACACAGGCACACACACATGCACAGGCACATTCTTAAAGTGATTGATTCTGAAAACCATGTGGATGGGCTAAGAAGTAACTTCAATGAGATCATTTCCTCCCCTCAAATTTCTTTAGCTAATATTATTATTGAACAACTGTATTATCATTAGTACATGAAAATCCATAGAATTACCCTTCGGTTTTCAGGAATTCAGAATTCTAGCCACACCCTGTACCTAAACAGTACCTCAAATCTCAAATGTTTCTACGGCATTTTTATAGAGTCTTCAGCACCAAAGATTTACTCCCTCTTCAGTAGGTACCAACAACAAGACGATAAGGACCCCCAAATTAAGTGTTGAATTCCATTTACCTTGACTGGGCAGGACAAGAGCAGAAGAAATGTGCTTTCATCGGCTGGCAATAGCTGTAAACAATAGTAAAGATAGCTATTAAATACTGAGTGCATACTGCTGAATGTTTTACATAATATCTCATTTAATTTCCCAGCAAACGTTGCAGTGGTTAAAGGAGACTCCAGAGATAGACTAACCAGATTTTAATTCTGGTTTCACCATATCATGAACTGTGTGTCATTGAGCAAGTTACTTAACTTTCTGTGACTCAGTTTTCTCTTCTGCAAAATGCTGATGTACTAATAGTATCTACTGCACAGGGTTATTATGAGGATTCCTGGATTTGTATTTGCAAAATGCATAGAGCTCTACCTGGCATATAGTAGTACATACGGCATAAAACCCTAGAGGGCTGGCAATGCTTTCCGCATTTCAGATGAAGAAACTGAATCTTAGGGAGGCTCACCAACTTTCTTAGATTACATAATTTGTAAGGGCCTGGATTTGGTAACAGCACTGGAAATGAAGAAGAGAATTCTGTGACAGATGTTGCCAAGTCAGCCTTATTATTTATAACTGTTATTATTAGATTTTACAGAACTTAGCAACTGTTTAAACTTAGGGAGTAAAACACTTCTGATTATTTCTATACTCGACAAGAATGCTAAAAACACAAACTCCATCTGTTATTTTTGGTTGAACCAAAATGACATGCTTCTGGCCACTTTCACAACAGCTTTTAGAACCAAACAGCCTTGAAAAGCTTATATTCATTTAAAGTCATTGTACCTCCAGCTTGAACATAAATCTGTTTTTCATTCAGTTCTTTTTTAGGACATGCAACACAATTAAGAAGCATAACTATAAACACAAAGTTATTTATAAAGATCAATGTGTTCTGCCCCACATCATTTGCAGGGAAAATTGTGTGTGAATTTTCCCCCCAGAAATCTGTACAATCACACTTAAAGCAAACAGTCTTAAAAGTGAGTGCTTCGGTGGGGTTAAAAAGCAGTTCAGAGAGGACTTCCCAGCAGTGTTTTGCAATTTGGGGAGGAGTGAATATCTTTTTATAAAATCACTCAGTGAGTCCTTTTGTAAGCCTACACATTTTATTCTGTTGAGGCTTGGTATTTAAGAAAAACATGGGGTGTTGAAGAGTTTGCCTGCTTTTGTTTACTCCTTCTCATTTACGTGGTGTGGAATCTTAATTAATTCAAAGCCGTCTAATAATAAGGCTACTGTTGTGTAGAAGAAACTAGGCATTATGGTAGTAACTAAATGCCTTGAGCGTCAAGAATATTTCAAGTTTCTGGAGCGAGCCAAGGCATCACAAGGGCTTCATTCTGCCTTTGCTTTTAGCCCACAAGCCCCTCTGATCTTAATGGCTCCCAAACACAGCCATCCAAGATTTTGTCCCATGTAGGGGAGGGGTAACTGAGTACGTTTTTGATTGGTCTCTGTGTGTTGTGTACGAGAAGGAGGGGGAGGAAGATGATGACTCGCACTGAGTATGACCAACTGGGGCCCCAATTATATGCAGTTTTGTATTTCTTGGAAAACATTTCTTAAGCACACTCAGGTGGTCTGATTTATCAAACAGCTTTGTCTTCTACTGCTGAGTAACCCTACTATAAATGGGAAAGGCACCCAGTAAAATACAGAGTGACTTAAACGAAAAGTGTGACCCTCATAAGTTCCAGAAGTCCAATCAGAAGGTTTGTTTTTTTGCTTCAAATGCTCAGTTACTTTGTTCAATGGGTCTAAACAAGCCCTAGGCAGGGAAGTGAGAGCTAGATACAAGGCCCCGCATAAATATTAAAGAAAACATGGAGACGTCTCTGCTAATTGAATCTTTGAATCTCCTCTAATTGACATATCCTCTAATTGAAAAGGAAACTTCCCTAAGGATTGATCCAAGGTAACCATTTCCATGGGAAATTTCCAAAACATGGCATTTGAGCATAGAAATTATAAAACAGTAAAATACTAGAAATAATATCAATGGTAAATTGGTATGCCATTTTCATTACTTTTTTGGATTGTAAAGAAATATATATTAATTGTAAAATAAATCTTGGAGTTAGAGAACACCATTAAGAGGAAAATAGAAATCCAATTCCCTAGAGATAAAGTATTGTCCTATTACAAATATAATACATACTTTAATATAAAATAACTTTGAAGCTACAGAAAATAGAATGAAAAAAGTTATTCATGATCCTTACAGATTAAAGGCAACTACAGTTAGTCTTGACTGGTTAGGTGATGTGATTAATTTTGTTACATCAAGGACATTGAAAACTTAATAGTTAATTTTCATAAAATCAACTTAAAATCTTGGATTTTAATTAAGCTCAGCCTAATTAATACCAAGGTAAGATATAGCAGATCATGCAATCATTTCACATTTTAAATACATGTATATAATGCTAATATTCAAGAGTCTCATATGAATCAGTCTCTTTATGGAGTCAAATGTAAGAAGCACAGTTCAGTGCCATCAATAAATTGAAAAAAAATTTATCCTACAGACTCCTCCACACCCAACTGAAACCCCACATTAATACTTTCAAGAGTCCCTTTATTCACTGCCTAATTCTTCATACCCAGCAGCAGTTGATCAGAAACCTCCTGCAATTGAAACAGCAAAATTTCCTTTCCACATTTCAGGCTCTTAATATGCAATTTCAATTTAGAAGCTCTGGACAGTTACACTCCCCGCTTCAGTCCAATGCCTTCCACCTCTTTAGCCAACTGTTTTCCTAAACACCAGAGAATCACGAAGATCAACTCTCCTTCCTCAGAATGTGGGAAAGGAGAGAAATTTGGTTGCAAATAACTATTTGTATGTGTGTAGGAGATGGAGAAAGAAAAACAGTGAACACTTTCCTGGTTGTTTATTTTTCACCTGTCATATGAACAAAATACGGAGTTTTGTTGGATTCTATTTGCACTGTCCAGTTTGAACTATAAAGTTGAGGCATATTTTTTTTTATGGCCTAGGTATTATTGAATATCCAATGAGCCACATTAAAACATTGCAAAATAGTTGAATTTAGATGTGTGTGTGCGGGGGGTGGTGGTTTGGGTAAAAGTGTCACTGTACATGTGAGCAAATAAATAATTACCAATAAGGTTAAAGAAGGGAGCTTTGGAACCTAAATAAAAAAATAAATTGAGCAATGTTCAGCATATTGCTGAACATTATATTTCTTTTTGTATTATGAGAAACCTGTTTGTAGTCAGGGAAATCTTTTCATGAGAAAGTGGATTATAAATACTCTGCAAATAAGACTTATTACAATCTTGAAGAATAAAAGATGAAGCCAAAATAAAATAAGAAAAGGGAACATAGCAATTTTAAAAATGAAGACCTCACACATATACCAAAAAAAACCCCAATAAAGTTGGAAAATTACTGGAATTTTGTGTCTTTCTATTATCACCTTACATGGAATGCAGACCATAAATGATAAAAATTGAATTAATTGTCAACTAACTGGACTAAGTGCATGTTTAAACAGATATTGTTTTAATTTAATTATGTTTTTATATCAACTCTCTTTCATGAGTATTAGGGTGACTCCTTTCTGAATAACAAAATTTTGAGTGGGGAAAAAATAGGCAAAATTTCGGTATATAAGGAAAATTAATTTTTTTTTTTACATATGCCACAAAACTACCAAAATTATAAAGTTAATTGATTTATTTTAGACAAAAATGGATATTTCTCTTCTGAAACACACTAGATTATCTTATTTGACCACCTACAGTTCTCCTCTAATTTAATATGCCTGGGTCACCTAAGAGTCTTACTGAAATGTAGATTCTTCCTCACTAGGTACAGGGTAAACTGAGATTCTGCCTTTCTTTTTTTTTAAATATCTTTATTGGAGTATAATTGCTTTACAATGGTGTGTTAGTTTCTGCTTTATAACAAAGTGAATCAGTTATACATATACATATGTTCCCATACCTATTCCCTCTTGCGTCTCCCTCCCACCCTCCCTATCCCACCCCTCTAGTTGGTCACAAAGCACCGAGCTGATCTCCCTGTGCTATGTGGCTGCTCCCCACTAGCTATCTACCTTACATTTGCTAGTGTATATATGCCAGTGGTGTTTTATGCAAGAAGAAATCTACCCTTCAATTTATAAGAATTGCTTTTTCTCTCCTAAAACCTACCTCTTCCAAAAGCCCTTTCCTGATTAGGTTAAAGAAAATTAAATTCCAAAATCCATCAAACTGCAAGAAAAATCAAGGAGTACTTTTGGTTGCTTATTAGCATCCAAACTCCAAGAAGCAATATTAAAAACAAACAAAACAACCAAACCATAGTGCATAAACGTGCCCACGTCGCCAGATAACTTTTATCTTTAAAGTTCTCTCTTTGAAAAATATAACCAGAATTCTGACCTCTGAAAATATACTCAGCAAAGGTATATGATCTTGCTATAATTTTCAAATTATAAACAGCCAATTGGCTGTTTTCAAAACAGCCAATTTGATTTTGTTTTTTTCAATGGATGTGAACAAAAGGGCATCTCAAAGCTTTACAGTTATAATGAAAAAAGCAAAGTTAAATATGCATGCATTATTTGTGTTAGAAAAAAATCCAAAATGGAGTCAAGATCATTTTAGGCTGATTCTTTCGCAAATTTTTATTAACTTTTCTATTTTTTAAAGATTTATCACCTCCTAACACAAAGGGGGAAACAGCTATATATTCAATTACAAGTGCAGAAACATATAATACCATTCAATCTTGAAAATGCAACAGCCATGAAAGCATCCAAGATTAGTGCTTTCTGAATGGCTTCTGAGAATTTCTTCATTTAACACATACAATTGTCCATGATCTCTTCTGACTTGGACCCAGAATTTTTACGTGTCAGTTTTAAATAAGCACATAATCCATTCAGATTCTGTTTCAGAATGTTGGTATGTCATCACCTCAGTCAAGTTGTTTTGTACTAATCATGAACAATTCTGCACATTGGCCAAATCTTAGAGGACAGAGTGGAGCTAGCAATATTTTTATTTGGTAGACTCGGATACATATAAAATTTATAAATGGATGCATTTGTCCTGGTTTAGTATTTAGGATGCATTCTTTTTTCAATTTATCACAACTGATGTGAGTTAAAATGCCTACTTCGCACAGTATTCAATTCTTAAAAGCTGAAGACATAAGAAACAATTTTTAGATGGCTCAAAATATCTTCAGTTTGAAGACTGTTGTTTTAATACACAATGCTGCTGCCATTAGATTCCTGTGCATCCAATAAATCTATATTATGAAAGTATATTTATGAATGTAGAAAGACCTTAATGAAATATTTGTAAGTGAAAAATTCCTCAAAACATACATTTATTGAATGCTGTTGATATATTGGGTCTATATTTTTATAAAGAGAAATATAGAGACATGCACACAAACATGGAATCAAATATCTGTTAAGATACACATCAAAATTGTAATAGCGGTTTATTCTTAGGTTGTGGAATTATGGTTAACTGGCTTCATTTCTCCATATGCTTTTTGAAGTTTCAGGTATTAAGCATGATCTACTTTCTAACTGGAAAATGTTTTATATGTGCGTGTGTGTATATGTGTGTAACTTTTTTCTTCAAAGAAATTTTTCTCTGAAATCCACCTCCCTATAGAGATTTTGCAGCAAGCAAACATTTACCCATAAATAATAACATTAACAACCTAATTTTGTATTGTATTGATAATACAAACATTTCTGCTAAAGGGTGAACACCATTCTTTGATTCTAGTTAATACAAATGTTTGATTTCAAGCTTACCAAAGACATCAAAGCTCAGAGAGAAAGGACCTTATTCTACAATTGAGGTTTTCTAGCACAATAAAATTGCCATGGATAAACCAATTTGCCTTTTAAATGCTTAAAGATGATTTAACGTCAGCCATAACCCATGCAAAGCATTGCTGAGAGAGGAGCTTTATTCCATAATGGCTGAGATGAATGAGTTTTCCTATTTGCTTATTTCTTCAAGGAAAACAAAATACCACTGAGAGAATGTATAAGGCAATTTAACAATTGACAGTTGGAAAATTAGGCAATTTAACAGTATGAATCACTAACTACCCCTTCTGGAGAACAATTTATCCTGCCCTATTTTGTGAAATACTGAGAGCTAGTTTAGGTTGCATATTTGGTGATAATCATGATAAACTCTAGTAGTCAATTCAATTCAGCAAATACTCATGAACAACTACTTTGTTTTGCTAGGCTGTGAGCCTAGCCTCTGGAGCCAGCTCTGGAGACAGAATTATCAACTAAAATCTGGATCTAGCATTTCCTAACTCTGAGACATTGGACAAAGTTATACAACCTCTCTCTGCCTCTGTTTCCTCAGGTGTAAAAGGAGATTATAATTATCTCATAGGGTTAAATAGGCTAGATGCATGAGGGTCCAATCACATCTCACCAAGCAAAATCAGAAAATGTCACCTTCTCAGATGCAAACAGTGTGTCTTGGGCATCACCCATATGATTAATAGATAAGCTTATGGAGTCTCTTAGTCCCAAACTATTTTTTTTGTAAACTATTTTTTTTGTAAAAAAAAAAACTATTTTTTTGTAAAAAGCTCCCATATTTAATCAAGGAAGCTAGAGTGTTTATCAATTGTATTATAATATGCTTGAATCTTTGATAAAGATAATTAAAGAAGAAAAATTGTATCTGTAAACTGAAATGGACCAGTATTAAACTGAAAGGGTACAGACAAGAAATAATTTTATTTTTCTTCCATTATTACCTTCAAGCATTTGCAGTTAAATCTTTCTTCACTGTCCTTTAAAGATTTATTGAGTAAATTCTATAATTCTCTGCCAGTTTTAGATTTTAAATTCCAATCCACTCTAATCCAATTTAAAATGTCAAGCTCATATGCAATTTATGGCTCAGATTTGGAAGAGGCATGGTCAGCTCTCCCATATCCCCCTTCCTTCCCTTTTCTGGGTCCATTTCCTCCAGAATTTTAAAGACCACGATTAGTGTTTAGAGCAAAGGGGCAAAGACTTTTTACTTAACTGGGCTAATGTAGTTCTTGTCTGCCTTTTGTGGCTTCTCTGGATGACATCAACCGACTGTGCCATTGAGGGGCAGTAATGCCAGCGACCCCCTCGTGGAGCACTCCTATTGGGGGTGGGGGGCAGTCAGGTGGTACAACTTTCCAATTTTTGCAGTGCCAACTTGACCTTCAGCCTTAATACTCCGCAGATGTCCCAGTGTTTGACTACAGCTTATCTCTCTACTCCCTTATCTCCCTCTAATTCTAGTCTTGCCCCAGCTAGATCTTCCCAGATGGCAAAATGTCAATCTGCTGCATACAAAGAAGTCCATCCAGGAAATGAGTTGCCAATCTTACCTTCTCCTCTTGATTCTATTGATTTTTTTGGAGCTATTCCCCAGCTGGCTTGACAGGAGGAGATGGAAACATCCTTCCTCGTACCATATGATATCACTTATATGTGGAATCTAAAATACGACATAAATGAACTTATCCACAAAACAGAAACAGACTCACAGGCATAGAAGACAGATTTGTGGTTGCCAAGGAGAAGGGGTGTGGGGGAGGGATGGATTGGGAGTTTGGGGTTAGCAGATGCAAACTATCATATTTAGAGTAGATAAACAAGGTCCTACTGTATAGCACAGGGAACTATATTCAATATCCTGTGATAAACCATAATGGAAAAGAATATGAAAAAGAATGTATATATATATGTATAACTGAATCACTTTGCTGTACAGTAGAAATCAACACAACATTGTAAATCAACTATATGTCAATAAAATAAATTTTTAAAAAATCCTTCCTGAGGTAGAAGACTCAGGATTTTCTGAATGCAATGAATTTTCTAACGGTTGGGAAGGGAGAGAAGGATTCAGAAAGTGGTTGAGAGTAGCCAAGCTGATATAGATACTTTAAATAAACCCTGGACAAAGTTCTGGAGTCTACTGTTTTCAGTTCTATTTTGAATAGTCCAGTGGTAGATAGAATAATGGCCTCCCAAAGATGTCCATGTCCTATTCTCTTGGACCTATGAAAATGTTGTATTCCACGACAAAGAGAAATTAAGGAAGCAGATGAATTTAAGCTTACTAATCAGCTGGACTAAAGATAAAGGCATTATCCCAATGGATTATCCAGGTGGACCCAATGCAATCACAAGGGTCATTAAATGTAGACAAAGGAAGCAGAAGAGTCAGTGTCAGAGTGATGCGATGTGAGAGAGTTGACCAGCCACTGCTGGCTTTGAAAATGGAAAGGACCGTGAGGCAAGGAATATAGGCAGCCTCTAGAAGCTGGAAAAGGCAAGGAAACAGATTCTCCCTTAGAGACTCCAGAAGGAATGTAGCCCTACAGACACCTTGATTTTAGTCCAATGATACCCATTTCAGAGTTCTGACCTCTAGAACTGTAAAATAACAAATTTGTGTTGTTTAAGGACACCAAGTTTGTAGTAGTAATTTGTTTTAGCAGCAATAAGAAATTAATATAAGGTCCTAGTAATCAATTTTATTACAAAAATAAAAATCCCTCTCTCCTGTTTTGTGACCAAAAGAGACCCACATCATAATTTGCTAATGTAAATGTTCTGCTTTACTTTGAAAGTACAGCCTGATTTTTTTTATATGGTAAACAGAGCTGTTCACTCAGATTCAACACACTGCTTCACATTTATAAAGCAGTGATTCCATTTAATTTTTTTTCCATAAGAGACATTAATATGTGTGAGAGAATGCATTAATTCATGGTCAGAGAACTGTTCATCTCTTCTGCATTGAAATAGTAGGCTTGAACACACTAAGAAAGGTTTCACATACCAGGCCAGGAAGTTTGAAATAAATTCAGTAGCCAACCAGCAGTCATCGAATACTTTGGGGCGGAAAAGAGAGACACTCTGAGAATGAACATATGAAAACTTCCTCTGGCAGTAATGTGTATAATTGTTAGGAGAAGGAGGATAGACAACAGAGAAACATATAGATATTTATTTCTTTAGTACAAGCAGGTGATAATAACTATCTGAAACTAGAACATGGTAATGACAACAAAAAGGGAGAGATAAATTGAAAATAAATCGTCAATAAATTTTACTGATTAACTTGATATGAAAGGACAGAAAGGAATAAGTCAAAGATAAATTCTAATTTTTGTATATGAATGACTAGGAGACTAAGGGTATAAAACTGCTGTGAAAACAAATGTAGAAAGGAAGATGATTATGGATAATGTTGAAATAAATTTGTAGACTCAAGATGGAACTGCTCCTCCTGGGGTGCCACTCAGCAAACCGAAATTTATACAGCATTTAAATTTATACAGTGTCTCTGTAAATGCTCTGCTTGACCAGAAATGTAGTCTATCCAATCAGCCAATCCCCAAAAGCCAAGCCAACTCTGGGCCCTGTACTTATTTCCTTGTTTTTTATCATTTTCTATTTCTCTCTTCCTTGTTCTTTATTCCTTATCCTATAAAAGCTTCCTGCCTTTCACTCCATTTTGCAGTTCTCTGCACCCTTGGGAATAGAGACTGCCCACTTTATGAAGGGTTAAAGTGTATTTGTATTGCCTTCTTTAATCATTTAAAATAATAATAAAACCACTAGTACTTTGCTAGGCGCTTTACAGCTAAAAAGCACTAGAAATTTGTACTGGGAAAAATAAACTTCAGAGACTAATAACATATTTCCAGAGTAATAGTCATTCTTCTCATTTACCATTAATTAATTTCATTGAAACTTAAGCCTGATTCTCTTGAAAGGGAGTCTAAGGGAAATAGAAATTAACTGCTTCTCTTAATTCATTCGGGCTACTAATAACAAAAATAGACTGGGCATCTCAATAAACATTTATTTCTGACTGTTCTGGAGCCTGGGAAGTCCATGATCAAGGTGCCAGCAGATTCTCTGTCTGGTCAAGGCCCACTTCCTGATCCATAGGTTGACATCATCTCTCTGTGTCCTCATGTAGAGGAAGGGACAGAGAGCTCTCCTGGGTCTATTTTATAAGGGCACTAATCCTATTCATGAGTGTTCCACCCTAATGACGTAATCACCTCCCAGAGGCCCCACTTCCAAATACTGTCACATTGGGGATTTTTTCACCATATGAATTTTGAGGGGACAAAAACCACTATGCTTGTTTTGCTGGGGAACAGATACACAGAGCTCTTTATGCTGTCATTTAGAAGGTGGATCTACTGAGTTGCAGTTTTATTTATTTTTATTTTTGGCTGTGTTGGATCTTCGTTTCTGTGCGAGGGCTTTCTCTAGTTGCAGCGAGCGGGGGCCACTCTTCATTTCGGTGCGTGGGCCTCTCACTGTCGTGGCCTCTCTTGTTGCGGAGCACAGGCTCCAGACACACAGGCTCAGTAGTTGTGTCTCATGGGCCCAGTTGCTCCGTGGCATGTGGGATCTTCCCAGACCAGGGCTCGAACCCGTGTCCCCTGCATTGGCAGGCAGATTCTCAACCACTGCGCAACCAGGGAAGCCCCTGAGGTGCATTTTTAAAAACTAGTCTTAAAACCACCTATTTGTCTCTCACTGAAGATAGCTCAGGCAGAAGTAAAAACACAGGGTAACATTCTTACTTTCATTTTCTTAAACTTCAAAAACATCTGACTTAAGGAGCGGCATATCAGAGCTGCTTCTAGCAAATGTTGCTGGTGGGTGAGGTGTCCAATTACAATTGCCATCGTGTCAGTAAGAACAGTGTATTCAGAAGCCTGTTCACTACCTCTTTAAAAAGTCAGTTATTAAATCATTCCTCGATTTTCTCCATGTTTATTGGTGCTTATTTTTATAATGTTTCTGCAGAACTATGTATCAATTTGGATTCTATTCAGTAAATAGAAACCCTCCAGGTATTTTGAGCAGAAAGAGTTTTAATATGGAAAAATGACACCTGCAGAATGTTTAAAGGGCTGGAGCAAAGGGATCTCATTGAGACCTGTACCACAGAAGGCCACAGAACAGACCACCAGAGAAGCTACTACCTCAACCGCACTCCAGAAGGGTTAGTAACCTGAAGGATGCCAAAGGAAGTTTTAGGTTCAAGAACCACACTTCTCAGTAGCACACTGACGATCAAGAAACCGGGACTGAGAAGTTGCTGCACCACCACTGTTAACTCCTTCTCAATACCGAAGCTGGTGACTAGACATGGAATTCTGCTGCAGAAAACAAAAACAAAACAATTATTTCTCCATCCCATGGGTTACAGCAGGAAACAGCCAGCAGTGGAAGGAAGATGATGTCTGCCTCATTTCTATCTTCTAAATCTCACACAGTGCATTTAATAGGCAGAAAATGATTTATATCTAGAAAGCTAATTACAAGGAAATGGAGTATTTAGCTTTACAGGCCACACAAAACAAGAAGGTCCCCAAGAAATGGGTAAAAAAAATAAATATTGGGTGCTAATTAATCATATCCAACACAAAGTTTCATTTTAAAACCTTTATTTTATTTACTTCCCAAGTTGTTCTATTTCTCTTCAATTGTTGAATGTAAATGAGATATGATATCTTGTTAAGGCATAGTCTTCGCTAATTAATTAATTATATAAAAATCACTTAATCTAACACTCAAAGTTCTCAAACTTTCTATTAACCAGAACCTTGGAGTTTCACCACAAAAATAATAACTCACCCTCATTTTGATGGTCTTAAAGCCCAGTACTCCTTTTAAACTACAGAATTGTCTGTACACCAATACGAAAGGTATATTTCTTAATGTTTTCCAAGGTTTTTCATTTCAGAGAAAGTATTTTATTTCAAATGTATTATCTTATAATACAAAAAAAGAAATTATGACACATTCTGTATATGTAGACTATTCACTTACCTAGTCAGTGCAAGATGTTTTTTCACCTGATTTAGCTTTTCTAAAACCTTACGTTTGAACTTCCAAATTATTAAAAAGTTAATACAGTGAAGAGGCATCTTAGGTCCATGGAGAAAAAAATGGCACCCTGGACTGGCAAGGCTTTTTGGACATCAACAAGCTGATTCTAAAATTTATATGGAAAGGTACAGGCCCTATAATAGGTAAAACAACCTTACACAGAAGAATAAATTGGGAGCAATCACTTAATCAATATTAAGGCTTACTATTAGTTACAGTAATCAAGGTAGTATGGTATTGGTTGAGGGACAGAGACATAGATCAGTGAAACAGTACAGAGAAGTCAGACAGGCTCACACAAATATGCTCAACTGATTGTTGACCAAGGCATAAAGGCAATTTAATGGAGGAAGACTAGCGTTTTCAATAAATGGTGCCAGAGCAACTGACCCTACATCAGCAAAATTATGAACCTCGAACTAAACCTCACATCTTATACCAAATAAATCATAGACTTACATTATAAAATTATAAAACTTCTAGGAAATAAAATATTGGAAAAAATCTTTAGCATATAGAATAAGACAAAGAGTTTTTGACTTGACACCAAAAGCATGATCCATAAAAGAAAAATTTGACCTCATTAAATTAAAAATTTTATCAGCAAAAGATGCTGTTAAATGGATAAAAATACACACTACAGAGTGTATATATCTATATCTATATATCTTAAAACTCAATAGTTTAAAAAAAAACAGCTAGAAAATTGGCAAATTTTCACCAAAACATTTCACCAAAGAGGTTATATACATGGCAAATAAGCACTTGAAAAGATGTTCTACATTATTACTCACCAGAGTAATGCAAATTAAAACTACTATGAGTTATCAGCAGATACTTATCTCGAAATTAAAAAAAAAAAATAGTGTGAACACCAAATGCTGGCATGGATATGGAAAAACTAGATAACTCATACCTTGCTAGTAGGTATGTAAAATTGTACATTTACTCTTGAAAAGAAATTGGCATTTTCTTAAAAATCGAAGTATAAAGCTATCAAACTTCCCAACAATTACAATCCTGAGTATTTATCCCAGAGAAATGAAAACTTACATTCACACAAAATCCTATACATAGTTGTAATAGCCAAAAACTAGAACTAACTCAGATATTATTCAGTGGGAGAATGGATAAACTATGGTACATCCATACCATGGCTACTACCCTGTAATAAAAAAGAACAAACTATTGGTACACACAACAACCTGTGCATCACCAGAGAATTATGCTGAATGAAAAAACCAGTCCCAAAGGACAACATACTATATGGCTCCATTTATATAATATTTTTGAAATGACAAATTTTTTAAAATAAAAGGAGATGAGTGGGTTGCCAGGGTTGGGGATGGGAGAAGATGGAAGTAGTGAGTATGGTTATAAAAGGGCAACATGAAGGATCCTAGTTATGAGAATTATTACATGTTTTGACTGTGATTATGGACATGCAAACCTATACATGTGATAAAATGTGATAGAACTAAATACACACACACACATACATGCACACAAATGAATATAAGCAAAACTGAGAAAATCTGTGAAAATATGTGATTGCATTCAATGTCAAACCCAGGTTGTGATACTGTATTATAGTTTTGGCAGATATTACCATTGTGATAAAGGGTATAGGGTATCTATCTGTGTTATTTCTTACAACTGCATATGAATCTCCATTTATCTTGATACAAATTTCAATTAAAAAACAAAAAAATGTGAACAAATTGCTTTAAATTATACTCTAATTATACCACTTGTGCATATCACTCAAAAGCTATAATTTCAAATCTATTTACTAAAATATTTCACTGGAATATGCTAATCATGTTTATACACATTTGCTTAAAACAATGAAAAGCTTATAATACAATGAAGGGACCTGAGAAATTTAGTGGAAATTTACTAATTTCCTGTACTTAATATAATTTAATTTTGTTTTTAATATACGAATTATCTCATGCTGAACAAATTTGTATGACAAAATATTCCCTAATCTAAAGTGTGAAAAAAATGTTCAAGAGAAATTCCATGAGGAAAAAATAGAAAACTGTAAACATGAAATGTAGCCTCGATTCTTATGAAAACTAGATTTTTCTTTATAAAAAAGCATCTTAGTGGAAAGATAGAGATCTAAGCCCCAAGTCTTATCCCCTCTGCACTTTGGACCAGATGCTGAGCTAAGACACATACCTGAATTCAATCTTTTTGTTTTTTGGTGTTCTTGGAAAATAGAGTCTACGCAATTATGCTTTTCATTCATCCAAAAGCTTTAAAAACCTTTGTTTACCACTTCCTTCGATACTTCCAATTGTGAGGTCAAAATCTGCGGAGTAAAATTATATTTCCTTGAGTTCTGTGTTATACATCTTCAGGTGAACTTTTTAAGCATCTCAAAGAAATATTGATTGAGTTTATTTCAGACTAAGGTAGCTTCCTCTAACAGTATTTTGAGCTCAAAATAATTGTGAGGGAGTGCCCTTTGTAAGGACTCAAGTAATCAGATGTGAATCCCTTATGCTAAAGAATAATTTTGAAGGTAAAAAAAAAAATGCCAGAAAAAGCTTTAAAGTAAAAACTTAAGGGAAAATTTTGTTCAAGAAACTTACACTAAATTTGTTGCAAATAAGTGCAAAATTTGATTTTGAAGTTCCTTGCTATTAAAACCAAATATTAAGTATAGTGAATCACTTAAACATTTTATTTTAAAAAAGCATAATAATAGGTAAGCTTTTTTCTATCATTAAGTTATAAAGGACTGTGTTGCATATGGCTTTATGAAAGATAATAAATAATACAATAGTGGTATCTTGAGAACAGTTTAGATAAAAGAGCAAATTATTTTTAAGAGGTGAATATTGATGTGTATTAAACATAAATATATAAGTGAGATTCTGTGGATGGAATATAGATAAAGTTTAATAAAAATAGATTATAGATAATATTGGAAAATGGATAGAAGCTAATCCTTTCTTCATTCTAATTTCCAACACTCACTTAATCTTCCAGTCTTTCTGATTTCATCTTATAAATTCCCCTCAAATCCATATAATTCAATCAGGAACCTGCCACCACCCCCAAAACCTGGTTGCCATTTCAACCACTCACATGAGTAAGGTGGATGTCCAGTACCCAGCCAATTTTCCCAGGTGGCTCACTTATCAAATCAAGTTTTATATTTGATTGGCTAAACATAAGTGACATGTCTGCACCTTAAGGGATATTAGAAATTGTAGCTTTTGAGTTATACCTTAAAAAAATAAAACTCAAAATGCACTAAAACACAAAGATGTGAGTGTTGAAGAACTTTTAAGTGTCAACTTCAAAGGCTTTTCATGATAGAGATCTTTCCCTTATCTCCAGTCTCATTTCAAGCCATCACTACTCTTGTTTATCTGATGCAGCCATTATAAATTTCTTTCATTTCCTTAAATGTACCAAACTCTATCCTGACTCATGCCTCTATTCACTCAGTTCTTTATTCTTAGAGTTCTCTTTCCCCACCTCTTGGATAATTTCTACTCATTCTTGGAGTTTGAGACTAAAGATGGTGTGATGGTTAGTCAACTTACTACAGCTACGGTGCTCAGTCGTTTGGGCAAACACCAGTGGAGATGTTGCTCTGAAGGTATTTATTTTTTAGATATGACTAACATTTAAATAAATAAATTTTAAATAAGCAGATTACGCTCTATAATGTGAGTGGGACTCATCCAATCAGCTGAAGGCCTTAAAAGACTGAGATCCCCTGAAAAAGCAATAATTCTGCCTCAAAACAGCCTTCAAATTTGAGACTGTGATATCAGCTCTTGTGGGAACTCCCAGCCTGCCCTGCAGATTTCAAACTTGCAAACTCCCACAGCTGAGCAAGCAATTCCTTACAATCTCTCTCTCTCTCTCTCTCTCTCTCTCTCTCTCTCTCTCTCTGTACACACACACACACACACACACACACACACACACACACACACACACACACACTTCTCTCTCTGTGCGCACACACACACACACACACACACACACACACACACACACACACACACACACACACACACACTATTGGTTCTGTATCTCTGGAGAGCCCAGACTAATACTGATGACTTATTCAAAGAAGTCTTCTCTCACATTTTAAAACAGGTTAAATCCCTTTATTGCAATCTCTAAATACTTTATCCCCTTTGAGAATATGAACATGTACAATCACTTTAGCTTTCACCTCTTAAGACTATGATTCCGATGAAAAAGAGAAACAAATTGCCTTGCGTGTTGCTAAGACTCTTGGTGTAGTAAGACACACTGATTAAATTGTAGTAGGGGGGGGCTTCCCTGGTGGCGCAGTGGTTGAGAGTCCGCCTGCCGATGCAGGGGACACGGGTTCGTGCCCCGGTCTGGGAGGATACCACATGCCGCGGAGCGGCTGGGCCTGTGAGCCATGGCCGCTGAGCCTGCGCGTCCGGAGCCTGTGCTATGCAATGCGAGACGCCACAGCAGAGGAAAAAAAAAAAAAAAAAAAAAATGTAGTAGGGACCAAAGAATTATATTTTGAATTTGATAAGGAACATAAACTCTAGGGTCAGGGTAGCTGCCTTCAAATACTGACCCCACTCTCAACAGCTGCATGTCCTGGGGAAAGTTACTTTATCTCTCTAAATCTTAGTTTCCTCCTTTATAGAAAGGACGTAATAATACTGTCCTCATAGGCTGATTTCGAAAGTTAAATGAGATGGTAAATGTAAATCATTTAGCACCACACTTGGCACACAGTAAGCCCTCAACAAATGTCAGCTGCTTGTATCATTATTTTCTTATTTTTATTTAACTATTCCTCTAAAATATCAATGACCTTAGTTGTAACTTTACAGCGAGTTATCAGGGATGACAGGAGATCTTCCATAGGTACCCTACAGTCACTCTTTTTCTAGTCTTATTCATTAGCAGAGTCTGCTTCCCGTGACACAGGGTGAAAGTGACAGACACTCCATCTCCTGCCCCCTTTGCAGTCAGTGTGGCCATGTGACCAAGTTCTGGCCAATGAAATGAAAGAAGTCTATAGGGGGATTCTGGGAAAATTATCTTGCTGACCAAAGTCAAAAAGAAGATCTGCTCCTTCCTCTCTGTTTTTGGACAATGCCCTATAAGATTGTAGTGCCTGGTGCAGCTAGAGAAGGCATCACCGACATGCTGAGAATGGCAGAACAGAAGGTGGAAACAGCCAGAGCTACACTACCAAATGTAAAGTAGCTAGCTAGTGGGAAGCAGCCACACAGCACAGGGAGATCAGCTTGGTGCTTTGTGACCACCTAGAGGGGTGGGATAGGGAGGGTGGGAGGGAGACGCAAGAGGGAGGGGATATGGGGATATATGTATATGTATAACTGATTCAGTTTGTTATAAAGCAGAAACTAACACACCATTGTAAAGCAGTTACACTCCAATAAAGATGTTAAAAATAAATAAGTAAAATTGATGTTTCCCAAAGCACAAGTTTGCATAAGGCAGACAGCATATAATGAAATCCACTGGGTAGGGATCAGTTTCTATTATCCCATCCATTACAGGCTGTGACTGTTCTAGACTAGGGAATACACAAGCCACACACACAGCTACTCCACTGGAGCCCCGTTGTGCTCTGTTATAAAGCTGTATGATAACGATGATGAAATGTTGTGAAACACTAGTGACTAATTTATGTGAGCAGAGAAATAGGCCAAGGTTCATGGGCAAAAGCTAGTTGTAAACAGCCAACTCCTTATGCTCAGAGATGGTTAGATTTATAATCCTACAATTATGGCTACGAATGACAACTTAATTATTAAAATTACTGTAAGAAATGTGAATTTGTTTTTTTCAAGTTTGAAACTCTCTAAGCCATAACCTCCTTATTTCTCACTGAAATGATAGTACCCTGGAATAGCATATTTTTTGATCATAAAAGATGACTTAGAAATATAAGTATCAGCTCTTTTGTTAATTTTTAGAAAGGTAGAGCTTTTGAAACAATGGTGATTTTGAGTCTTGTTGTAATTTCCTTTTCAGTGAATCAGAAATTGAATTTCCAAGTTGCAGACTCACTTTAGGAAATGAGACACTGCCCTGGAGTGTGACAGTCTACAGGAGGCCACATGGGGAAGAGGACGCCAACATTTACTAAGTGCCTGCTCTGTGCCAGGAGCTGTTCATGCTTATATGTGTATATATATATATATATATATATATATATATATATATATGTGTGTGTATATATACATATGTATATATATATGTGTATATATATATGTGTGTGTATATATATATACCCGGGCTCAGGCCGCACAGGCTAGGGAGCCATGGCTCATGGGCCCAGCCGCTCCGCGGCATGCGGGATCCTCCCGGAACCGGGGCACGAACCCACGTCCCCTGCATCGGCAGGCGGACTCTCAACCACTGCGCCACCAGGGAAGCCCCACGCTCATATTTTTAATTCACACCAAACTTCCCCAAGTTAGGTAGAATTTTCATTTGTTGCATGACAAGCAAATTGAGACAGAATTTTAACAGTTAAACTAAAATTTTTTTTCTAATATTAGTCTCTCAGTTTACGAATTCTTGGTACGAGAAATTATTTGTCATCCAATAAGCAAGAATACCCTGACGTTTATTTCTGTCTGGTTCTAATTAGAAAAGTTATTGAACTTGAAATATTAATAATGTCACCACTATCAAGTTTTAATATCTCCAAGTATAAAAGGTTCTTGTTCATCCAAACCAGGTTAAGACACTAGACCACGAAGTATGAAGACTGGTGCGAATAGAAACTCAAACACAGGGTTGCTGTGTTTGGTTTGACACAGACCTAAGGAATGCAAAGAAATCAAACAGATAATGATGAAGGTGGGAGCAGCTCCCCAATGCTTCACTGTTGCTAGTTACCTAGATGTTAGTTCCTCATAAAGTTCATTCAAATTTCAGAGGTCAGTGCAACCTGTGTAGGATAATCATCCTGCTAGGTCAGAATTACTCACATCTCTGGGCTCCCTGTGTTTTATCTATTAGTTGGGCTGGAAGAACCACAGCAACATTCAAGAATCTGCCTACTAATACAAGTCACATTAGGTCCTTGCTCTATTCCTTACCGCATCACTGGGCAGTACCAGGCCTAGCTATGGTACTCGGAGCTACTTACTTCTCCTTCAGTACACAAAGGTGTGGCTATTTTAAATCATTCCTTCCTCCAAGTTCTTTGACATTCCTTCCAACAAGAGGTAGAGTCTACGTCCCCGCCTCTTATATCTCAGCAGGCATGGAACTGCTTCCTCAACTACAGACCAGCATTAGTGGGGAGAGTTAGTAAAGGATGACACAGCTTCTATCACGTTGATTGAAAACACATGTATTGGGAGCCCTGTGCCACTCTGTAAGATATATGAATAAGTACCTTGAGGCCACTATGCCATGAGGAAGACAAAACACAGGGAGAAGCCATGTATAAGTTATGCCAATTGGCAATGCTAGTCTTCTAGTCTTTATAGGACAACAGCAGACATACTTGTAAGGAGTGAACTTCAGATAATTCTAGCCCTTGACTCTTGAGTCACCACAGCTTTCAGCTGATCTCATTTGAGGCCCAGACACCATAACATAGAGACTAGCAACTTTCCTATATCCTGTCCCAATTCTTGACTCCAGAATTCTTGCCGATAATAAAATGGTGGTTTTCAGCCACTAAGTTTTGGGTGTTCTGTAGTATAGCAATAGTAACCAGAACAGATGATCAGACACCAATCACTTTTTTCAGTCCCACTGTGTGGATTGTATAGAACCCAAAGCTTAGTCAAAGGGTGTAGATCTCTGTCTTTAAATGTTATTATTTGTAACCCTATGCCATACCAACTTCTCTGGCTCATACAGAATTTTTTTCTGTGTTATAAATATAATTCAAGTATTTCTGAGAAACTTGCATAAAAAGATAACCCTAACAAAAGTGCTATCAAAAATAATAAACCATAAGAATACATGAATAATATGTCAATTCTGCTTGTACTCCCAAATATATTTTTGGATAGTGTTAGTTAGGATTAGCTTTTGCTACTTGTGATAGAAAACTGAAATTAACAGTGACTAAAATGCATAAAATTTTTATCCTGGAATTTGACAGTCTCAGGCTCTGGGGTCAGACGACATACCTTAATTAGAACAATATTTCATTAGAGACACACACATTTTTCCTAGCTTGTAATGATCCATTCCTAGGGTGTGGCCCTTTTCTGCATGACTCAAAATGGCTGCTGTTGCTCCAGTTATTACTTTTACATTCCAGTCAGCAAAAATTAGGAAAGGGAAGGAGTGGGCCAGGCTGCCTATTTAGCACACTTTCAGGAAGTTGAACATTCTATTTTCACTTTCATATCTGTCAGAACTCAAATGACCACTCTTAGCTGCAAAGATATCTGGGAAATGAAGCATATCTGGGAAAGCAATGTGACCAGTGAACATTCAGAGGTTCTGTTCTAAGGACAAAGTGGAGAATGGATATGTGGTACTACTAGAACTCTCCTCTTACATAGGGTGTGCACAGAAAAACATTTCAACTGAATACTTGTTTCAAAGAGAAGAGGGAACACTAGCACATATGAAAGAAGCACCTACTATGTGTCAGAGACTACATTGTTAGCCCAATGTGTGAGGTACCAATTATTGGCCTTATTTTATAGAACAGAAATTGATTCACCAAACTTAAAAAAAACCCCAAGTTTCCATTGCTAATAAGTAGCAGAAACATAGTTCAGATTAAGGAAGGCTTTCTGACCCCAACACGCATTCCTTACTCCCTGAAGAGAAGTATGGTCAATGACCTTTGAAGCAGGAATCTTGATAACAAGCAATCTATGTCTTGTTTGTTATCAGCTACAGACAACTTACAACAATGACTGAATATGACAATGAGGATGCTGACCTTTATTGAGCACTATATCCAGGCACCCCTCTAAGTGCCAAACAGGTCATAAATTCATTAATGTAGACTCTACGGATTTCTTTTTCCTAATAGTGCGTTTCACTTTCACTTAGAAAGAAGTAACAACACAACATTTTTTTCTTTAGTTATTTCTGAAGAATAGGGCCATAATTTTGTTCAAATGTTCAAAGTGATTGTTGAGTTCCCTGTTCAGTCATACAGTGATTTCTTGGGCCCTGCACACCAGTCCACTCTAAGCTAACTTGTCTTGATTTGATTGAAGAAAAAGTTTTTGTATTTTTAGTTGTTTTAGTTTATCTGAAGAATTAGAGTACCCTTTATTCAGCTTGCTAAACTGAAAAATAATTCAAATGTTAACTTTGTAAGAAGTCCTGTGACCTTTTAACCTTCTCTGATGTACTTTGGAAATGGCTATTTCCAATATTTTACAGTTGGCTGTACATCAGTTTGTTCTTCATGCCTGGAAAATTGTTGAAAACTGGTGTTATCCAACAACTTTGGAACTTATAAAATTATTGTCCTGTTAAAGCATTATATGGTCCTTGAAATGCATGAAGCCTATAATAATAGTTCTAAGAAAATCTGGAATCACCAGAATAACACCATTGTGAAGTAACAGCATAAAGAGAATAAGGTCAATTAAGTACACACCACTCCAAAAGTGGGAACCTGCTGTATATAGCACAGGGAGCTCAGCTTGCTGCCCTGTGATGACCTAGATGGGGGGGTAAGGGAGGGAGGGAGGCCCAAGAAGGAGGGGCTATAGGTATACCTATAGCTGATTCACTCCATTGTACAGCAGAAACTAACACAACATTGTAAAGCAATTTTACTCCAAAAACAAAAAACAAAAAAAGTGGCCTGGGATGCAGGAAGAGGGAGGGTTATAATAAGGAGTCCATGAAATTTGGATAATGTTTGCCTGAAGGAAGCATATTATTTGCTTTTGAAATGTAAAATATTCTCTAGATTTAATCATTTCTGTTGGTTTCTTTAATTTCCAACCTACTTTCTCAATTCTTCAAGTAAATACAAATTTAAGTAGCAGCATTATTTCATGGCAAGAAACAATTTTTCACTGGTGTTGACACAAGTCTCAAGAGCAATAAAGCTAAGACTGTTACCTTTGTCAAATCTTTCTACAGAAAATCCCAGGCCATGGGTCTCTGGGTTTTGCAAGTAAAGACATAAATTAAAAGTTGAAAATAAAAAATCAATCAGGATGCTAGTCAATGATTATTAATAATCAATTTTTATTGTCCATAGAACTATGTAACCAAATATGATCCTATATTCCCAGCTGTTAAGTCTTTAAACACTAAAACTTTCTCAGTAGGTGGTGAAGAATTGTGTGTTGCTAAAATGCATACTGTAGGCTTTGAACTCAATTTTAGTGAGCCATAAAATCCTGAGTCTGAACTGTCATAAAATATTGTAGTGAAATAGCTATCTTCTAGCAATGTGTCCTTATCTGCTATTTACCTATTCTCTAAGTTGTGGTTATTTTTCAAATCAAAGAAGTCATAAGTCAATGAAACTAAGAGAAATTTCCAATCTTGTAAATTAGAATATATTTTAAATACCTAGCTGCTAGTGCCATACACGTGGTTTTACTTTTAACCTATGTTGGATAGTTCCAGAACTGAAAGAATTTAGGCATTTCCATACCATATGTAAAGGTCTGACTTGAATTCCATAAACAATCAATCGCATTCTTTGTTCTAAAAATTTTAAACATCACCCTATATACCACTGTTTGTTGGGTTGAGACTAACATATAACAAGTTGATGTATTCTAAACTTTTTGACTACTTAATATTTATTTAAAGGAGAAGCTAATTCCCTGAGGTCCTAATATCACCCACATAAATTGCTTCAGGCTATGAAAAATAATTTAAAAATTAAATCATTTAAAATTATAATTTAATAGTCATGGAATGAGGCCCAATGACAAGGAATGTGCTTAAGGCTGGCATGCTGTATGCTTGGTCTCCACCCCTTTCGTTTCATTATGCGGTCTTGAAGATTAGCTGGGTGGCTGCCAACACTTCAAGGCTAAACACGATTTTCAGCCAGCTATTCAGGGTGAAAGACTGGAAATGGAATATGTATAAAGAATGTGAGGGTGATGGATTTAGCAAGAGAATTGCTGAGGTCATTGTGTTTGAAATCTGGATGGTTGAATGTGTGATGCAGGCAATTTCCAAGCATGATAATTTCACTTCCATTTTAATTTGCCTGGACAGGGTATCCAGTATATAAGCAATTAGTCCTCCAAAACACATTACAAGCTAAAAATAAAAGAGATTATTTTACCTTTCTTTGACTTTTTTCACTTTAGACAGATTTATTTTTAGCAGACCTGGACATTTGTGACATTTCCTATTATTAACAATATTGATTTCTTTGATGAGGAAACTTTCTAAAAAAAAAAGAGAAGCTTATTATTAAACTTCATTTATTATTTATTTATTATTCTTTGGAAGAAAAGCTAACTGTAAATCATTTGGAAACTAATTATGGCATTGTTCAATAGTACTTTAAGTCAAGTAGATATTCTAAGATTTTTTTCATTGACATATGGCTATTTTCTGATTTTTAAAAATCATGATATATTTATAGTTTATATACTATACCATACATTAGTTTATATACTATACCATATACCATAGAAAGTTTATATACCATACCATACATGCCTCATCAGATGTTCATTCATGCTACAAAGTGAAAGCCCACAGATCTGCCACAGTTTGGTAAACTAGATATAAAACTAATGTCCATTAGAAGGCTGAAGAAGAAATAACATGTCTTTATGTAGTGATCATCTGCCTATCTTAGGAACTAGGTACCTTTAGGTTTGATGGAAAAGAGAAAGAGCAATTCTGTTTAAAAAAATAAAAAGTGAATAGACGTTTAAAGGGAATAGCAGTTTCAAATCCATATTTAAAATATACATATAGGGCTTCCCTGGTGGTGCAGTGGTTGAGAGTCCGCCTGCCGATGCAGGGGACGCGGGTTCGTGCCCCAGTCCGGGAAGATCCCACATGCCGCGGAGCGGCTAGGCCCGTGAGCCATGGCCACTGAGCCTGCGTGTCCGGAGCCTATGCTCCTCAATGGGAGAGGCCACGACAGTGAGAGGCCCGCGTACCGCAGAGGAAAAAAAAAATATATATATATATATATATAACCAAGATTAAAAATTGGCATCTAATCAATAATGATACACTTTACAAAAGAGCTTTGGTGGCATTTTAGAATTCACCTCTAGTAAGATTTTGAATCAGTCATCAACTTTTGCTTTTTCTGTGTGTTTTGCTCTATGTTGAAACTACTCTGGCCAGTTAAGGCACAGGTGGTAATGACATGCTTGGATTACATCACCAATAACTGCCTGTCAGGATACAAAGGATTAATCCCCTACTGGAGCACAGCTTGGAAACCTTCCATTGTTTGCCTTGCCCATGTACATACACATGTGAGTGTTACTTTTCTACTAAAAGAGAGTAGAAAAGTACCATTCAGTTAGTCCTTTCCTGCTTGCTCTTATCATGCACACCTACTTTAAGTAGTTTGTCCAGTGACCTATATCTTGCATACATGTATACAGGAAATAAAAGTAGATGAACAAACCAACTAATATACAGCAGGGAATGATGAAGACTGTGGGCCACTCAAGAGCATGTGTCCAGATCAAGGAGTCAATCACTTCTCAGCTCCAGCTAACGTTATTATGAGCCCAGTAAAGCAAAACCGTCCTTTTTTCTCCCCTTCTCCTTTTCCTCCTTCTTTTTATCCAGAAGTTCAATTTTTATGTGTAGTCTCTCTATTTTGAAAATAACTTAAGCAAAATGTATAATAAATAAAACACATATAAAGATGGATATTGCCAACAGGCTACCAGTCCAATGTAACCTCATTTTACAAATGAGAAAAATCATTCCTCATAAGATTAAATACAAATACCAAAATGGTGAAACCAAGAGTAGAATCGTGGATTCCCTGGGTCCAGGCTGTTCCATTCTCCAATGCTGCCTCCCTACTCCATGGTTTTAGTTGCCATGGGATTAAGTCTATCAGATTTCTCAGTAGTCAAAAGTAACTTAAAACTATTCTAGTACATTGTTTTCCTTTTATAATCAATTTGTGTTTTTCATGCACTGTATCTTGTTACGGAAATATAATTAAAACCCAAATGTCCTCTCAACCCAGAAAATCTGTCAACAAAGGTAGAAGAAAAAGAAAACTTCATTATTGAATAAATATTAGGCCTGCAAGCTGCTCAGAGATTGCAAGACAGAAAGAAATCTCACCCTCGTGTATAACCAAGCAGATACAACTCGTTACACACATGTTCTCAAGATAAACAGTAAATAGTCCTCGAGTAAGAGTACTTGACAGAACCATTTGTCACACATTCATCCTAAACTCATCTGGTAATTAGAGTGACTGCCTGTGTTAGCTAACTGGCTTTAGCCAAAGGAAAAATAAACTATCTTTTTGACAGGCGGTAAGGCACCCACCGAAGTAAGGCTCCCACCCTTCCACGGACACTGGGAGATGGGGCCACCATCTTCCTGGATTGCATTTTAAAGAAATGACTCCTAGGTCCTTGAGAAAGACATTCCTGAGTCATAAAGTGCAAGAGACTTATTTAGTTTCTAAAGAGATTTATGTATATTTCAAAGAGACAGAGATAGAAGTTTTCTAAAGAAAATGCTCTAAGAAAAGAGAGGAGGGTCTCTTTCCTTATTTTCAACAGGGAGTATTAAGCCTCTTGTTTTTAATTTGTATCTGCCCTTACAAACCACATACACATACGGTGTTATAATTCCAGGTTTAATTGAATTAGTTTGGCATACCTAGTGATTTAGCTCTTTAAAAAATATTTATTTTTGCAGATAATTTGCAGTTTTATGATTTTTATAACTGGAAAAAAATTTAATTCCCTCACCAAGAGGTGGATATATATTATTTTTATTTCTGCATCAGGGCTAGAAAATCAAGTAGTGAGAAATCTGATTTTTATGTAAATTAAATATAGGACAGCCAATTTGTTTTTAAAATAACATTCCTATTTCCAATATGTAGATATTTTCCTCATAGTCTAAACACTCAGATTCATTTTGTAAGGTATCATCAAATTGCTCTCAACCATGAGTTTTAGCTCTTATAATTTGCTTGTCTCCTTGGCACACTTTAGCATTTTGCACTGGCTGTCTTTCTCTTAAATTATTGATTCACGGAGTGGTCTAGACTTAACTTATTTTTCTTCAATCTAATGTGTCAAACTCTCAATACTTCTTGTTGTTAATATGTGTGTGTGTGTGTGTGTGTGTGTTAGTTTGTTGATCTCTTTTTCCATTTTAGGTTAGATACAAGGAAGTGGCTTGAAAAATATAATTTTCACTACTTTATCCACATTCTAACCTCTGCTATAAGTTTTCAGAAATAAACATTTTCTTAGGTTTTTGTGCCAGATCATCTGCTAAACGGCTGCCAACAATTCTTTCCATCTCTGTACACTCCTGTCACTTGTTCCATTAAGAGCTAGAGTCTATTTCCTTCCTGTCAAATCTTGACTGGTCTGTGACTAGATTTGACCAACAGAGGACAGTGGAATTGATTCAGGGCCAGCTCTGTGCCTCAGCATCAAGAGGGCCATCAGCTTCTCCTTTCCACTGTCTGAGAAGCCAGCTGCGTGGTAAAGTTGGATAACCTGACGGGAGAGATAAGCCTTGGTGGATGAAACTTCATGTAGACAGAGAGGTCACACAAAGAAAAATGACAATACATGCAACTGAGTCTGGAGACTCCATGAAAAGAGAGAGGTTCAGCCATCTCAGATAACGCCACCCAAGATGAGGTTCTGAACAAACGATAGAGGCCATCATAAACAATTAACTCCAGTGGAGTTGCCCTAGCTAATACCATGTGAAGCAGAGAAGCCATCCCCACTGAACCCTGCCTGAATTTCTGATCCACAGAATAAGAAGTAATAAAATAGTTATGGGCTTCCCTAGTGGTGCAGAGGTTAAGAATCCACCTGCCAATGCAGGGGACACAGGTTCGAGCCTTGGTCCCAGAAGATCCCACATGCCGCGGAGCAACTAAGCCAGTGTGCCACGACTGATGAGATTGTGCTCTAGAGCCCATGCTCCACAACAAAAGAAGCCCCTGCAATGAGAAGCCTGCACATCACGACGAAGAGTAGCCCCCGCTCACCACAACTAGAAAAAACCCACGCACAGCAACGAAGACCTAATGTGGCCAAAAGTAAATAAAATAAAATAAATAAATTTTTAAAAATAGTTATTTTTATCCACTGAGTTTTGAGGTAATTTATTATGCAGGAAGAATTCATTGAAACAGACATGTCCACAAAATATGAAATAGAGATGAGTTGGCAATCATCTAATGCACTGTCTCTGAATAAACTACCACTGGCAATTACTTTTGTTGATATTGTAGAGAATTTCCTGTTTATAAGATGGCTTAATAAATATTTTCCATGTCTTATTCCAGAATTCCTTACAAACCCAAAGAAGAAATACTATTATTTTAGTCATTACATAGCTGAGAAAATTGAGGCATAAAGAGGTAAAATTATCTGCACAAAGACACATTAAGTCAGAGAACAGGATTTGAACACAAGCAGTATTATCCCAAACTTGAGAGCTTAACCACTATGTTCCTTCAAACAAAATTATTTCATTTTAAAAATCCAGCCACTAAATTATTTCTATTATGTAACCATACTGTCCATATTCACCAAATAAAGTATTTATTTGTTCATTCAACAAATATTTGTGGACCAATTTTATATCAGGCACCATTCTAAGTGCTAGAGATAGAAAACAAAAGAGATCAAATCCCTGCCTCATGAAATTTTCATTTTAGTGAAGGTAAACAGACAATAAACAAACAAGTATATACTAAGCCAGACAGTGTAAAGTGCTATGGAGCTAGATGAAGCAAGATGATGGACGCAGGAATATAGGGGATATAAATGGAAATGCTATTTTAAATAAGATGGTCATGAAGGAAGGCCTCTCTACTACAGTTACCTTTATGAAGAGACAGAAAGAAGTAGAAGGAAGGTAGGTCCAAGGGGCTGGAGCAGAGTGAGTGATGGGAACATCTGGAGGTCTGGTATGCAGAATTCTAAGATGGCTCCCCAAATCTCAGCACCCAGGTATTACACCAGTAAAGTTCCCTCCCTTTGAAGCCAAATTCAGCCTCCGTACCCTGACACTGAATTAAATCTCGGAGACAGAGTTTTGAGTGAAGTAGAAAAGGATAGCTTTATGGCTTTGCCAGGTAAAGGGGGCCACAGCGGGCTAATGCCCTCAGAACTGTGTGTCCCAGCTTGGAGAGGGTAGCGAGAAGTTTTATAGTAATAGTTCAAAGAAGGCATGATCAGCTCGTGGACACTCTTCTGATTGGTTGGTGGTGAGGTAAGTAGGAGTCAGCATCATCCACCTTCAGGTTTCAACCCATCTGGGGTCTGTGTGCTTCTGGGCAGCATACCGTCATTACCATTAACTTCTCCCACCTGATGGGGGTTTCAAAGATGTTGTGTGTATCCCTTGATGGGGAACTAGGACCTTGCCCCAAGGCTCCACTATTGTTTCTCTTGACTGTTTCTCCCTTGTCTCATATCCCCTCCCTTCCCTAATTAACAACTGCTTGAATCTGCCCTTGGAACTCAGGGAAAGTCATGGAGGCTGAATGAAGCCTATTTCCTGTAATCAATGAAAAGGGGGACACAGAAAGTCTTTTGTGCCCAGGAGCCCCACAGGGCCCTACTTGGTGTCACATTTAATAAAAGAATATAGCAAAGGAGAAGGCACATCACTGCCTTGATTAGTTTACACTATATGGCAAAGATGTTGAGCTGCCTCTCACAAGATTAAGTGGCATTGTATAAGCCTCATCACAGTAGACTGGAGTGAGAGACTCCCCGCACTGTCTTTGAAAATGTAAGGTATCATGTTGTGAGAGGACCACATGGAAAGGAACCATGGCTGCTTCTTGGAGTTGGAGTGGCTCTCAGCTAACAGCCAGTAAGAAAGCAGGGAACTCAGTCCTATAAGCACAAGGAGGTGAATTCTGCCACTGAACCAAGGGAAGTTGGAAGTGGATTCTTACCCAGACAAGCCTCCAGATGAGAATGCAACATGGCTGACACCCTGATTGCAGCCTTGTGGGACCCTGAGCAAAGGGCCCATCTAAGTTGTGCTCAGATGCCTTACCCAAAATAACTAAGATATTTCATGTGTGGTTTTAAGCTACTAATTTTGTGACAATTTGTTATGCAACAACAGAAAACTGATACAGGAGGAAAACAGATTGCTGTGGTCATGTGATGGTGTGAGAGTAGGGGCCAGCCAGTTCACTTAAGATTTGTAAGTCATAGTAAGATCTTACTGCTGTTGTGTCTGGTTGTAGCACTGTACTATAATTATGCAATATGTCACCACTGGGGGAAAACAGGCGATGTATATAAAAACCTCTTGTAATATTTCTTACATCTGTGTGTGAACCTACAATTATCTCAAAACAAAAAATGTTTTTAAATGATGTGTTGTCAGGAGAGAAAAGGGGAGAATAAAGGAGAATTTGATGGAGGAAACAGTCAGAGGGACTATTACCCTAAGTACAATGAGAAACCATAAAGTTTTTTAAGCAGGAGATTGACCTAGTCTATTATCTGTTTTATGAAAGATCTTGTGTTTAATTAGTCTCCTCTCCATTATTAGTTTCTTCTATAATGATCCTGAAAAGTATTTTCCTTGACAAAAATTCTAATAGCTACCTAACAGTCAACAATTTCAACTTTTCTTAAATCATTCCATATTTTCCTTATTCTTCCAATTGCAATATAAATTTTAAATTCCCCTTTTTGTTGTATTTCTCACACCGTAATATCTTCCATTAATCTTTGGTGTTTCTGGGGTCCCTCAGGAATCTGATCAGAGCTGGCTTTGACGTTTTGCATGCCAGGAGAGTACACTGGAAAGTTTAAGATTTCCAGACCATCTTCAAGAGTCAAGCCAAAGAAAGCTCATCCCTCATTTCTGCCCCCAGCTTTCTCTCTCATTGACTATTTTAATAATAATCCTGGGGCTTCCCTGGTGGTGCAGTGGTTAAGAATCGCCTGTCAATGCAGGGAACACGGGTTCGAGCCCTGGCCTGGGAAGATCCCACCTGCCGCGGAGCAACTAAGCCCATGCGCCACAACTACTGAGCCTGAGCTCTAGAGCCTGTGAGCTGCAACTACTGAAGCCCGTGCACCTAGAGCCCTTGTTCCTCAACAAGAGAGGCCACTGCAATGAGAAACCCACACACCTTAACAGAGTAGCCCTTGCTCGCCGCAACTAGAGAAAGCCCACTCACAGCAATGAAGACCCAATGCAGCCAAAAATAAATAAATTAATTACATAAATTAAAAAAAAATAAGCTTATCACAATTTCCTAGAGAAATATCTCTAGAAGGCAGGAAAATACCCTCTTGTGAGTACTACCTTTGCCCTTCATTTAAGTTGTGTATCCTGAGGTCTCCTTATATCTTCTGCCTATGAGCTTGTGGCCTCAATATATTCAGCTTAACATCTTTGCCTTGGGCCCTTCCATTTCCTACATTGGTAGATTAGAAAATTAGTTTTTAAACTGAATCCTACATATTGGACTGAGAAAGGCTTAGGGAAAATACTGGAAAGTAAAGGAAATTTGTTTTAATATTAGATAATGTCTTTGTTTAATAGAGAAAGAAATAGCAAAGTGCAAGAGAGCAAGGGGGGAAATATATCAACCAGACAGTCTTGGCTTTTCACCCAAAATAGCCCTACTCATTTCCATTTGAGGCCAAATTCAATTGTCGGTAGCAAATTCTGCAAACCTCAGCTCATTATGGATGTTGACCTTCCTGCACTATTCTTGCCAATCCACGCTACATTCCTATATTTAGTTATTTTTCTTCCTTTTGGTTATCCATCTTCCTTTTCCCCTTCTGTACATGTCTTTTTATGATCTGTAGACATAATATATATATATTCTCTGCATAATTATGTCATTTTCTTCCACTATCAGCCTTATTTTCTTTCTCATTTAAATAATTTGAAATTTGCATTGTCAGAGTTATATCATTAGCACCTTTTGCCTTTCTGAGCTTTCTTCTAAGTTTTTCATATCTGAAATTTTGGAAGCCTTTCTTCTTAAAGTCTAGAGTACCCATCTAATGAATGTCCCTCCCGAGGTACTCCAAATTCTTAAAAATGACATGGCCAGTTTTTCCAGTCTCTTGTCACTGGTCTTTTATGAACTAAATTCTCCTTGCTGATCAAAATTGGGCCAGAAATGATAGTTCGTATAATCACTTCCTTTACCCTCCAGGGCATGAAAATGTCAATAAGACCAGGCAAGACTTCGTCAGTTGTTCTGCTCATGTGGAATAGACTTCCAGAAGGTGAACAGATTGAAGTTTCTGTGTCACTTCTGTAGATTCCATTATAACAGTTTTGTGATTGTGTAACATACACATCACCAAATGATTTCCTCTAACTGGACAGATAGCGGTAAGTTTTTGCCATACCGGAATTACCTTTCCTATTCTTTCCCTTAATCTCATTTAAATACACTAACTTCCATCCATATTATGGTTTATAAATGTCTCTGCACAGTATACAGTTTTATACTATAAAGTGATGTTTACCTTCACTTCTGATTCCATGATTATGAAGTTTGAGGAACTTAATAAAATAAATATAACTTAGAATCGTACTTGGCACATAGTAGGTACTCATTAAATATTTATTAAAGGAATATCACATTATGAAGATGATTATTTTCATCATTAGAAATTCTCTTGCATCTCTCCAGCTTGTGACTGTGTTTCACGTCATCAATCAGCATTGACGTGCCTCTCTAACCATTCTTGAAAATTGGATTAATTCAGATGGGATGACTGAACATTGAAAGTCCCTGTAAAGAATGTTGCTGCTGTCCAGCCTCGAATTCATTATTTGCACAAAGCTTTTTAAGTGGTTAGAGCAGAAAGAACTCACTCAATAGATGATACAAAAAAAGCAGCAGTAGGATATGGCAATGGTTTGAACAAAAGATTATAAGAATGAGAGTCCTGGGCTTCCCTGGTGGCGCAGTGGTTGAGAGTCGGCCTGCCTATGAAGGGGACACGGGTTCGTGCCCCGGTCTGGGAAGATCCTACATGCCACAGAGTGCCCAGGCCCGTGAGCCATGGCCGTTGAGCCTGTGCGTCCGGAGCCTCTGCTCCGCAACGGGAGAGGCCATAGCAGTGAGAGGCCTGCGTACCGAAAAAAAAAAAAAAAGAAAAAAAAAGGATGAGAGTCCTTAACCTCTCTGTGTGTTTAACTGGAAAGCAGACAGGATGATAATACTGCCAGATTTATGGGAAGGTTAGTGAAGTGAACTGATGTAGAATGAAAAGACTAGAAATTTATTTATTTATTTATTTTATTATCTTTAGCTATGTTGGGTCCTTGTTGCTGCGTGCGGGCTTTCTCTAGTTGCAGTGAGTGGGGGCTACTCTTCGTTGCGGTGTGCGGGCTTCTCATTGCGGTGGCCCCTCTGGTTGCAGAGCACAGGTTCTAGGTGCGCAGGCTTCAGTAGTTGCAGTGTGTGGGCTCAGTAGTTGTGGCTCGCAGGCTCTAGGTGCGCAGACTTCAGTAGTTGCGGCATGTGGGCTCAGTAGTTGTGGCTCGCAGGCTCTAGAAGGCAGGCTCAGTAGCTGTGGCGCACGGGCTTATCTGCTCTGCAGCATGTAGGATCTTCCCGGCCCAGGGATCGAACCCATGTCCCCTGCATTGGTAGGTGGATTCTCAACCACTGTGCCACCAAAGAAGTCCCTAGAAATTTATTTTTTAAAATCATATTGCATTTCAGGTATCAGAAAGATATCTGACCAAAATAATAAAATCTGCAGATTATGATACACACAAATTCCACCATTAGTGAGTATGCTACCATGAATGGCAATAACAAAGAGAACCCGTGGGTTAAAAATGAAGAAATCTTCTGTAACAAGTTTTGGCACTTTTAAAACATTTGACAATTTTAGACTTTGGTTTTGTAGAAATGGAGAGACATGTTTCAAAGTACAAAGTACCCTCAAAATACTCTCTTTTGGCCATAGAAATAAAAAAATAGCAGTGAAGATTTCCTTGTTACAGGAAAAAAAAAAAACCTGTACAATGATCAAAGACAGTTGTAATCAGAACTGCCTAGAACAAATTCCTATACATTTCAAAAGTAATGACTAAGAAATTTGAAGATGCAGCTAGATGAAAACCTATATCTCAACAAAGATCACTCATAGTAGGTACTTTTTCTGAAATTAATTACTACCTTTAATCAAATCAGTCATGGTGTTTGTTTCTATGTTGTCTACAATATCATTTGATGGCTTCTATAAAAATTCCATGTGAAAAATAAATGTCTGGAAAAGAATCCCTGTATTTATTAGACAAAATTAATTTTAAATAAATAAATGCTTTATCACTACTAGTTTCATAATTAGTCAGATGATATGCTTATTCAAATTTAAGTTATTGATAATTTTATATTTTGTATGGCATTTCTTTAAGAGAGCAGAGAACGAAGATGGAAAGAGAACCAGTATTTATTATCACTCTTCTATCCAGGCACTTTGCTAGATGCATTGCATGTATCATCTCAGTTTTATGGAATATTTATTCCCATCACTCTATCCTCATTGTGGCAGCAAGTATAATTATGAAGCAGAAGGAAGTATAATTAGCCTTTTCAAAGTGAAAGAAATGACTAAGTAAATGGTACAATTTAAGATGCAGGTAGAAAGAAACCTGTATCTTCCTAACTCTATAGTCTTAGTTCTCTCTTAAAAGCAACCTCCTTTATCCCACAGAATTCTACCTATAGCTACCCAACCATTCTAGCTAAGAGACAACTATAACAAAGAGATGGAAATGGATAGAAAATAACACAGAAAATAATACAGTTGATCCTTGTAAAACAAGGGTTTGAACTGCATGGGTCCACTTATATGCAGATTTTTTTTGCTAATTATGTCCTACAGTACTGCACAATCCACAGGTGTTGAATCTACGAACATGGAGGAACCATGCATATGGAGGGTCGACTATAAGTTATACATGCATTTTCCACTGCATGGAGGATTGGTGTCCCTAATCAGGTTGATCAAGGGTCAACTGTGTATTATATCAAAAAATTGTAAAGAACTTTTTATAAATGTCAACCCGGCATATTAGTTTTCTAGGGCTGTCATAGCAAAGTACCATAGACTGAGTAGCTTAAATGCCAGACATTTATTTTCTCCACTTCTGGAGGCTGCAAGTCTGAGATCCACAGTTCATCAGGGTTTTTTCCTTCTCAGGCCTCTCTCCTTGACCTGTAGATGGCCATCTTTTCTCTGTATTTCCACATCATTTTCCCTCTGTATGCATCTATGTCCAAATTTCCTCTTCTTCTAAAAGCACTTTGTCTTATTGGATTAGAGCCCATCTTGCTGACCTCCCTTTAACTTAATTACCACCATAAAAACTCTGTTTCCAAATGCTGTCACTTTCTAAGGTACTGGGGTTAGAATTTCAAAATCTGAATTAGGGGCAGGGCATAAGTCAGCCCATAACACTCAGCCAAATACAAAAAGCCTGAAAATTTTGAAGTAAGAATTATTATTACAATTTCTCTATGTTATTTCTAGCTTTCCAACTAAAACCCAATGGAACAAATATAATATTTAACAAAGTTGCCCAAAGACAATCTACCAAGTTTAATAAGATCTTTAGTCTCATTTGCTTATGGGCAGGTCCTCCTTCCATAACAAAATTATACAAGTCTTTGAGAAAGTTGACCCACATTATGAAAAGCTATTGATAGTAACACAAACAAGGGTTTGCTTTCATTTTTTGTTTTTGTTTTTGTTGCTTTGGTGGGTTTTGCTTTGTTTTGTTTTTGCTAAAATTATTGTTTGATAAGGTGATTTCCTGCATCAGATTAGTAAGAGAGAGCTGATATATTTTTCTGGATGATGTCTAAAATTCATTTTTAAAATGCCAAGGTTAGTCATTGTGTTTTTCTAGGTATTTGATTTTTACCTCTTAGTAGATGGTGAAACTCACTGTAATTGTATTGAAGGAGTAAGTGAATAACATAAATGACAAGAAAACACCCAAGGAAATATGCCACTGGGTAGTAAATTACATACTCTTTATACCTAGAAAATAATCACCCACCAGGAATGTTCTGTAGGAACAGAACAATTAGTTCATTCTTTCTATAAGATAATTTACTGATTGTTTTAAAAATGGGTCCCAAGATTTCAGTCTTCCTATAAGCTTTAAAAGTATAAATTTACTCAAAATTATGCTAAATGATGATATTTCTTATTTCAGAGAATAATCATTTCTTCCCAAATCATATCACTAAGTACAAAACTAAAAGATTATATATGATTTGTAACTTTCCAAGATATATCATTAAAGAAATTAGAGGTAATTACATCTATAGTGTGTCAGAACCAATAAAGTATGTAAAACTATCTTCAGAGATTTTTTAAATACATGAAGAAATTACTAAAATTTAGCTTTGAAGAACAAATGATTTATGTTATTGTTTACTGTGGGAAACACCCATAGTTATGCCTCCCAGAATTGAATATTCTTACCAACACATTTTGGATTGATTAAAATAACATATATTCAGAGATATTTAAAAGGAGATGTTTAATTGAAACTAGGGTGAGTTACAATGTATACTTAAAAGGCTTAAAGTCAAACCTCTCTTACCCAGTATTTCTCCCTCAGCCCTTCCCATTTCCAATGCAATTCCATTGCCCCCTTAAGGAGATATTTTATAACTTTTTCTTTTTCTATTTGTTTCTACTCCAAGAAATTTTAATACCACAGATATATTGTAAATCAGTTAATGTAGTACTGTATCTATAGCTACATGTTGCACATAAAATATAGTAAGATTATTTTCACCTCTCAAGAACAAATTTTTATCCCCTTAAGGGTGATATTACCCCACGGAAAATGCATGCTACAGAGTGACAAATAGCACATTGCTTGGCATGTAGCCACACAACAAATGTTTGATGTCAAATATTTAGAAGAGAGTTTCTTAATATGATGTCCACAGAAACTTCATAAACTCCTGGGTAGGCCCACCAAAATCATATGGAAAAAAATTGTTCATCAAGGACTATTCTGAGAAATAATGCCATCTGCAGCAACATGAATGGACCTAGAGATTGTCATACTGAGTGAAGTAAGTCAGACAGAGAAAGAGAAATATCGTATGATATCACTTATATGCAGAATATAAAAAGAAATTATACAAATGAACGTATTTACAAAACAGAAACGGACTCACAGACTTAGAGAATGATCTTATGGTTACCAGGGGGAGAAGGGTGGAGGGAAGGTGTAGTTAGGGAGTTAGAGATTGACATGTACACACTGCTATATTTAAAAAGGATAACCAACAAGGACCTACTGTATATAGCACAGGAAACTCTGCTCAATGTTATGTGGCAGCCTGGATGGGAAGGGAGTCTGGGGGAGAATGGATACATGTATATGTATGTATGAGTCGCTTTGCTGTGCACCTGAAACTATCACAACATTGTTAATCGGCTATACTCCAATATAAAATAAGTTAAAACAAGCAAACAGAAAAAGAAAGCATTTCCAATACATTTGTTTAAAAGTTATTCAAATGAGTAATGCATTTATACTGTTTTTATCAAATGTATATCAATTATTTTGATTTTAAAGTTTAATACTTAGAGATCCAATTCATACATACAGAAATAAAACAAATTTAAAATTCATAAAAAATTGTAGCCATTCATTAAAAATTTCAATCTAAATAAATGAATTATTTCAACTCTTTAGCAACATAGCACAATAGCTAAGAGCTAGGATTTGGAAAATGAAGACTTGAGTTCAAATTTCAGACATAACATTTATAAGCCAGGTAATTTTAAGTAAGTCAAATCAACTGTTTTGCCCTCAGTTTGCTTTCTGAAAGATGCCATCAAGAAAATGAAGGGACAATCCAGGGACTTGAGAGAAAATACTTGAAACATATATTTGAGAAAAAGGACTTACATGCAAAATACAAAAAGACCACTTAGAGCTCAACATAATACAAAGACAAACCAATTTAAAAAAAAGAAGAACTATAATGAGAAGGTCCACAGATTTCACTATATTACAGAAATTAAGAAGTACTGGTTTTAGAACAATAGGAAAAGGAATATTTGTAGGCTGGATATAATTGTTTATTTTCTACAGGACTGGAAATGTTTTAGGCATTGATTGACTTAATGAATTTTATATAATAGCTTCCATTTTCATTTGTTGAAATAACCAAATTCAATTTAGATCTTCAAAATTTGTTGAGCATTGACTCTGTGAAAATGGCTATAGTACCTGTAAAGAAAGTGGAACATTGTCTTAAAGAGCTTTCTTATAACAAGAGTTTTTGTGATAGGGTTTATACTTAGTCCAAGTTTTAGCCTCAAATTACTAAAGATCTTTACATCCATATTGGTTGTATGTGGGAAGATTTGGATCACATGTAAATTTACAAAGGGCTTTGAGGTCTCTGAGTGGAATAGGTAATAAGAAACTCTTCTGTCTCTGAAGTGCTTTAGGAATGTTTAAAATTTTAGGAATTTAGTAAATAAGACAACTTATATAAAGCTAAATTTGAATAAAGATGGAGATTAATTTATATTAGTGTATTTGCTGGCAAATTCTTTTAAGAAGTCCTTCCAACTCCCAAGACCTTCTCCTGCAGCTAAAAAGATTTAACGTAAGATGGAAGAGTAAAGGAGGAAATATGCTTTAATGATATTTCTCAATCCATATTTCCATTAGTAGTCGAATAAGTAAATAAAAAACGAAATATCTTGCAGCAATGATAATGATCTACAACGACACACAATAGCACGGATGGACCAAACAAATATAATATTGAACAAAAAAAAAGTCAAATACATTTTCATGCTTTATCGTTCCATTTCTATAAATTCAAAAATAGGCAAAAGTAATCATTGGTGATAAAAGTCAGGATAGTAGTAGTTGTATTGTGTATGGGGTGAGGGGTGACCAAGGAGGGCAAGAGAGGGGCTTCTGGATTATTGGAAATGGTCTATTTCTTTACTGAAGCAGCTTTTACACTTGTATATACACCATAAGAAAATTCATTGAGCTTTACATTTATGACATAGGCCCTTTTATGTGTATTATACTTCAAAAATTTACTTAAAAAAAGAAAAATTATTTCTTTAGCTTGTTGAAGTTTCCAGATAGACACTACACAGTGAATCAGGTTTGCCCATATTTTTTGTACTAATAAAATAATACTTTATATATAATGGATATGTATGAGAAGTATATATTCTATATTAAGGGTACTGAAAAGTTACCAATTTAGACCATGGTTATAATAGAAAAATCGAGCTCACTGGTACTTTTTCTTACTTGAGAATCATTCCTCAGTTACTCAGTTTAATGCAGAATTTTCCATTTCAAATAGATTTTGCAACTCCTGGAATGGTACAGCAAAACATGCTAAAGCAGCTAACAGCTGAGAGTCTGGACCAGACCTTGGGCAAGTGATTTCACACTTCTAAATTTCGTTTACTTTATTTGTAAAATGAGGATAATAATAGTACTTATTTAATATGATTTCCATGAGTATCAAATCAGATGATGTATATAAAGTCAATAACCCATTCTAGGACATTCTGGACATTCTGGCACATTCTAGGAACCTTGAAGGAGTCAGCTATTATGAGCAGCACCGGCAATAGATTATACCAAAATGATTTGAATCAAGAGATTAAAAAGGCTTTTTACTCATAATCTTCCTCAAATCTTCATGAAAAGTGCCTGTATTTATCTCATTTTGTTCCAAATGTATATCACATTTTAATTATGTTTTACCTCCAAATCTTATTTAACACCCTAAAAATGGACTACTTCCTGCTAATCCAAGAAACCCCCAGGAAAACTACCTGATCTATTTCTAGTGTCTGCCTGGATCATACATTAGTAATGTTCCACCAGAGAAACAGCCAGTGTTCTTTTCCCAGTCAGCTCAGTAAACGGGGTATGCTTTTCGGGTAGGCATGATCACCTCAGTGATTAAATTATTTTCATGACCACCCTGAATTTCTCTCCTTTTTGCCTCCTTGATCTGTTCATCCTAGCTCAAGAGTTGTTTCTATTTCCTTACATTGCTTTTCTTTATCACAGTGGCCATTGAGAGTTTCCAGGTCTACCAGAGTAAGCCCATAAATGTTTAGCTCCTGGAGTTGGGGGGAGGGGAGCAACAGATGATGCCCTGATTTGTAGCATTTGCTTATTTTTGCAGTGTAATACTTCTGCTATGGTCTGTTTGAAGCAACCTATATGATATTACTGAGCATAGAGTTGGGAAGAGATGCCCACAATCTGCTCTGGGCTGGTACCAGCCAGCTCTAGCACACCACTGTGTTCACTCAAATCTGAGCTCAGATATTAAATGCAAAAATTCATTTAGCTCTGTCTTCCCTCATCCCTTCCTGCCTTCCCCTTTCTCCTTCTCTTTCCCGTGCTTCCTCCTCCTCCCTTCTGCTTCTCTCTCAATAGCTAGAGCTTCCCCTCCTACAGAAGTCACCCTGAACTTGCTCAGACTATGTGAACGCCCTTTCTCAGTGCACTGTATGGAAGCTGCATAGGGGCCACCATACGGCAAAGTTCTTTGGTTTGCTTCTCAACATCCAGGTCTACATTTGCAGGTCAGATCATTGGGAACACGATAGGCAATTGTCTTCCTTTCGTTCAGGATGTAAGTTCTTATAGTAGATTGGTCAATTCACAACAATTCAAAATGTTTTATATGACTAACCCTCATTCGAGATTAATGAAATAAATAGAAGTATGCAATCTAACCTTTAAAAAATGTTAAATTTCTGGGCTTTCCCGGTGGCGCAGTGGTTGAGAGTCCGCCTGCAGATGCAGGGCACACGGGTTCGTGCCCTGGTCCGGGAAGATCCCACATGCCGCGGAGCGGCTGGGCCCGTGAGCCATGGCCGCTGAGCCTGCGTGTCCGGAGCCTGTGCTCCGCAACGGGAGAGGCCACAGCAGTGACAGGCCCGCGTACAGAAAAAAAAAAAAAAAAAAAGTTAAATTTCTGACAACATATGGTGGCAAAATTACCCAGAACAATTTGACTATTTCCACAGAGACAAATGCAAGAATTTTGTTAGGAAAACTCTAGAAAACAAAGGTTGGTTTTGCTTTTTCTTTTCCCAGAATCTAGGGCATTGTCAGAAAAATCTCAAATGTTTTTCCAGTGTAAAAAAATATGTATTCTGTTGTTTGATACTTGAAGAGCTATTTTCAAAGTGAGACAAATTCCCTTTGTGAATTATATATCAAAAAGTTAAAAATCTAAATGAAATTTCCTTGCGGTACTAACTGAATGAAGTATTTATCTCAACCACTATGGTGAAGGCAAATCTGTCTTTGCTTGTCTTCATTTTCTCAGATCTTCAAAAATATCAGTCTATAGTCTTTAGATCTGTTGCCAGCACAACAGATTAGTCAGGACACTTCTATTTTTAAAATTAGGTCCCACACCAGCCTACATTCACCAGAATTGGTCCTAGCTTTTTGATATCATTCTCTGTAGAAATAAAACTACAGTTTTGCTGAGTGGTGCTTTGCTTCAGAGCATACAAGTTTGCCTGTCAGCATGCTATACATCATATATAATTTGAAAGCTTTCCTAATTTTTAAATGGTTTTAAAACTTTTTTTTAAAAAATGTCTTGCTTAGCCACAATATAAGATAAGAGACTGGAGACTGGTCATTGTATACATATTACAATTGTTAGGGGGAAAAATATTCTAGTAAAATAAATCAGCGTTAGGCTCCCAAGTGCAATGACTGTGCTGTCATCATCTTTGGTTGTCTACTTACTCCTAGGGAAGGATCTCAATCAATGTGTAAGGAAGTTAACTGAGTAGAAATTGTAATAACTGACATTTGTCTGGGATGTAGAACTCACATTTATTGTCATTTTCCACTAAAAGCAATTACCTAAGGTCAGTATTGTTAGCTTTACCATTTTGCATATTTGCTTGTTAAGAAGCTTCATCAGTGGATATGGGAGACAGTGAAATACATATTTTTAACCTGAGATTCTCTAGTTATTATCAGTTAATGGTTATCAAGCAAGGCCAGAACTAGTGTGAAGCAGGAAAAGTACCTAGAGTACAAAAGTCAAGGAGACAATTACATTCAGGGTCTTGCAGCACAGGGCCCTGGTCCTGGCTCTGTAATTAAGTCACATTAGCAGAAAAATTCAAATGATATTGGTTATTATCTCCAACACCTGTCAGTACAGGCTGTAGCCACATGACAAATGTCCATCAATTACTGTTGCTAATCCCAGGAGATGTGCTCTAAGTGGTCAAGGATAAACTCACTGCTACAGGGACAGCTCTCAAAATTTCACCATGCTTTGTTGTAATGTGGGGAAGAAGGGTTCACTCAGTGTTTCTGAGCATTGTTACTTGTGTTTCAAGTCTTACTGAGGTTTAATGAAACCACTTTTATAGACATCATTCACAGCACTCCTGATAGCCTCTGGACTTGGACATGAAGTCAATGCAATCAATCAGGACAGGAAACAAATACCAGGGACAGATCCTCTGCTAATTAGAGTGATCCACCTTCTGATAATCCAGAAATTGATTTCTTAGTCATCTCTAGTCTCTCTGTCATTTATGATAAGCTTTCCCTCTGTTTTATCCACCCATCCATCTATCCTTCCATTAACCTATCTATTCAACAAATATTTATTGAGAAAATTCTATGAACCAGGCACAGTGCAATGGAGTCTCAGTGTTAGACTTTCACACCCATCCCACCAATCATCCAGACCTGTCGGAGTCTTTGTATTCAATTTGGCATCCCTGCTTTAGTTCTACAAAAGTTAAAGAAAATGGTTATGTAAAACATAATGATGATAGCAGTCCTGCAAGCTTCAATTATGTAGGATCATCTCTCAATAATCCCTGAGAAAATATATTATTTTTATTTTAAAGACTTCCAATCAGTTTAAGACTGGGGGATATGAAAAGGCCCAGTTAGCTGTATAGGGTCTATAGTGTCTAACTTCAACAAGCCAAAAAAAGACTTTTTTTTTTAAAGTAAAATTTTTAAAGTATAATACACATTAAAGGGCATACAGCAGCAACTAACACAACTTTGTAAAGCAATTATACTCCAATAAAAATGTTTAAAAAGCAGGGGTGGGGGCAGGTTTCCCTGGTGGCGCAGTGGTTGAGAGTCTGCCTGCCGATGCAGGGGACACGGATTCGTGCCCTGGTCTGGGAAGATCCCACATGCCGTGGAGTGGCTGGGCCTGTGAGCCATGGCCACTGAGCCTGCGCATCAGGAGCCTGTGCTCCACAGTGGGAGAGGCCACAACAGTGAGAGGCCCGCGTACCACAAAAAAAAAAAAAAAAAAAAAAAAAAAAAAAAGGGAGGGGGGCATATGTCATAAGTGTAAAGCTCAATGAATTTTCACATAGTGCACACACTAGTGTGAAAACTACCTAGATAAAGACACAGACCATTTCCAACAACTCAGGAACCCCTCTCATGCCCCCTTTGCTCACTCTCCACTTGGTGAAGGCTTCTCCCTAGACTTGAGCAAGAGGATCAATTATTTCCTTCCCTGCCCTTGAGTGGGAGATATGACTAGAGCGTAGATTTTTTTCAAACTGGTTCTCACCAAATCCTGC
>NW_006798666.1:379456-418884 GCF_000442215.2 Lipotes vexillifer | reverse complement strand
CCTGCTGAATCTCCAGCAACCTGACCATTTTAGATACTTATTGAAGATGACTCAACCAGCAGGTTCCCAGACACTTTCTTTGAAATTTCAGCCTGTCAGTCTGACTCATAACACATTGTAACTTGGAGTTCAGTCAAAGCCTCCAACTTAACATCCTGTTACTCTAGTATAAAAGGAAAGTTTTGACTTTTTGTAGCCAGCTATCTTAATAATTTTTTTCTGTTCAAAAAGATTGTTGGTTGAATTTCTTGATATTCTTAGGTATTCAATTATATCATCTGAAAACAAAACATTTTCTTACTACATTTATCCCACACTGGGTCTTTTTGCATTACCTAAAATCACCAAAAGAGTATTGAATAGTTGTAGCGGCCATCAGAATGCTTGCTGTATTCTTAATTTTAATAGAAAGTCCTTAATATTTCACCACATATATTTGCTGTTACTTCCTGAAACAAACTGTTAAGGGTAGTTAAGACTTTGGCAGGCACTAATACAATAATTTTTTTTCTTTTTTCCATGAAGTAAATTAAATTTCCTAATACTGAACCAACTTTATGTAACTGGGATGTGGAAATTTCCTTTTTGGGTCTGCAACCACTTGTTTCCTTGCTTAAAACCACTATGTTATTCATCCCTCTTCTCAACATAACTCAAAACTGTTCCTTCAAAGATCTCTGAAATTCTCTGTGTTTTCAAATTCCTTTCTTCGTCCTCTTTTTTCTTCCAACCTGTGGAATTCTTTGTGTGTCTGTACCACTGAGTAGGTTTAGTTCTTTAAAAACAGGGACTGACACATATTTGCTATCTCCAGAAATTATCATAACACCTGGCATGTAACAGATGTTCAGTAGATATCACAATGACTTATAGGACACTGCTCTCTGAACTTAACAATATTAAATAAACATAAGATGTAACTACAATTATTTAGGTATATTTTATTATCACCCCGCATCTTTTGTATATGGCTATCTAGTTTTCCCAACACAGTTTACTAAAGTGATTATCCTTTTCTCATTGTCTGTTGTTGGCAACTTTGTAAAAGAGTAGTTTACCATATATGTGTGGTCTTATCTCTGGGTTTTCTATTCTCTTCCATTTAGTCTATGTGGCTGTTTTTATGCCAGTACCATACTGTTTTGATTACTGTAGCTTAGTAATATAGTTTGAAATCAGAAAATGTGATGCCTCCAGCTTTGTTCTTCTTGCTCAAGATTGCTTAGGTTATCTGAGGCATTTTGTGATTCCATACAAATTTTAGGATTGTTTTTTCTATTTCTGTGAAAAACGCCATTGGAGTTTTGACAGGGATTACCTTGAATCTATATAGAGGTTTGAATAGCATGGAGATTTTTAAAATGTTAATTATTTTAATTAATGTAGATTGGATATTTTTCCATATACCTGTACCTTCTTCAATTTCTTTCATCAATATTTTACAGTTTGCAGTAACAGATCTTTCATCTCCTTGGTTAAATTTATTCCTAAGTATTTTATTCTTTTTGATGCTATTGTAGAGGACATTGTTTTTGTACTGTCTTTTTTAGATAGTTTACTGTCAGTATGTAGAAACACAACTTGTTGACTTTGTGTCCTGAAGCTTTACTGAATTTATTAGTTCTAACAGTTTTTTTTTTCTGGAGTCTTCAGAATTTTCTATATATAAGATTGTGTCACTTGCAAACAGAGACAAAGAAAAGGCCAGAACCAGATGGCTTCACTGATGAATTCTAGCAAACATTTAAAGAATTCATACAAATTCTTTTCAAACTCTTCCAAAACATAGAAGAAGAGGGAACACTTCCAAACTCATTTTATAAGGCCAGCACATAGAAAAGGACGCTACAAGGAAAGCAAATACAGGCCAGTATTCCTGATGAACAAAGATGTAAAAATCCTCAACAAAATACTAGCAAACTAAACTCAATAGCACATTAAAAGGATCATATACTATGATCAAGTGAAACATATGACAAGCTCACAGTTAACATATACTCAATGGTGAAAAGCTGAAAGCTTCTCCTTTAAGATAAGGAACAAGACAATGATGCTCACTCTCACAACATTTATTCAACACAGTACTGGAAGTCCTAGCCAGAGCAAATAGGCAAAAAAACAAAACAAAACAAACAAACAAAAAAAACAATGGTATCCATGTTAGAAAGGAAGAAGTAGAATTAAGTCTATATATTTCTGATAAAACTATCCCTTGCCTCTTTTGATTAGTATTTATATAGTATAACAACATTTTTTAAAGTTTTTAATCCAATTTGACAGTCTTGGTCTTTTAATAGGATGATTAATTTATTATACTTCTGATTACTAATATATCTGGATTTATTTCTACATCTTACTCTGAATTTTTTAATTTACTATGCCTTTGTTAGTATCTTGTGTTTTTTTTTCTTCTTTTATCTTCTATTGACTTGATAGAAATTTCCTTCCTTGTTGGGAAATTAAATATTCTATTTCTATTGTTGCAGTGATTCTATTTCCTTTAAAACTTTTACATATACATTTAACTTTATTTCTTCCTAATAAAATCTAAAGTAAATTAATACCACTATTTTCTTTCAAATATATGTAGCAAAGTATATTCCTTTCAGGTACTCCTCTTTAGTCATTTAAATTACTATTCAGTATTTAAGTTCCACCTTGTTTTTAAACCCTCCAAAAGTAGTTATTGTTAGTGATCTTAGTATTTTAGTATTTTTAAATTTGTTAGGTCAATTGGTTTGGTCACTATTTTTTCTTGCTTTACAAACTTTTCTTATGAATTAAGTTTTTTTCTTGCTGAAGTATATCCTTTAGTATGTCTTTCAGTGAGGGTCTATGGACTCCATTTTAATTTTGTTTTTATGTTTATGTATGTCTATGTCTCCCCAGCAATTTGAAAATATTTCATTGTATTCACACATCTATTTTTCCTAATGAGAAATATTATAGCAATTGAATTATGTCTCTTTATCTGTCATTTCTCTCCAGGTTCTTCACATCTTTTTTTATCTTTGATACCTTATAGTTTCAGAGCACAGTGTCTGGTTATAGGGACTTGAGATGTTTTCTTCCAGTCTGAAAATTTACATTTCTCTTCAATCTGGAATATTTTTCGTCAATATTAGAATAGTGTCTCTTTTCAATTCTCTCTTGTCTGAGTTTGAAGAATGATGGATAATACAGTGTAATTCTTTACTTCTGAGTGATTTCATTAAATCTGGTTTGTATTTGACTAGTATTTTCTGCAGGTATGTATTGTTTAACCCACATGAGGTTTTTATTTCCTTATGTGTAGGTATGTATAGTCTCTAGAATTTTTGTCTTTTACTTTTTCGTACACTTCTCTTTTTTTAGAATTCAAAGTTGTCAGTCCTGTGGCCCTGAATGATCAATGCTCACTGACATTTAAACACCAACCATCTCTTAAGAATACATGCTTCAAATATCCCTAAGGGCTGGAACAGTTTGTCTACAACTTAATTTTTCAGCTATAAGCACCCTCAACATTTCTGCCACTTGGTAAATTTGAGTTTAACTTTTTTAATGCTCTGATATTTTATTCAACTTTTCTATTTGTTTTGTGGGTGGAGGAAGGGGGACATATCTCAATGTCTTTGTCAGCTAAATTTAACAAAATTTTACCCACATAGGCTTTAAAATATTTTTCTTTCTCTATCAGTCATCCATATTTTTTCATAAGAATGTATCTTTATCTATCTATCTATCTATCTATCTATCTATCTAAAGTTACCTGATTCCTATTCTGAGTATAGTGGTATAATATATGGACTAGGAACCATTTTTCTCTAGGAAAACATAAAGCAGATGAAATTTTATATCCTGAGCTTAAATAATAAGTTAACCTAAACATGTTAGTACAAAATTCTTTGAGGGCAGTGTTCACTGATAATCAAAACTTTAAGTTGAATATGATTGTTATGCCATTTCTCTTTATCCAATGTCTTATTTAGCTGGGTCTTTTACTATATAAAATTGATGTTTACTTTATAGAAGTATTCATTTTGTTAGGGTCATCATTTTGATGGACAAAGAAATAGTATTAATAGAGACCAAGATCAGATGGATTATTCCTTTAAGCAAACAAACCATGAGAATGAGTTAATTATATGGTTAAAACAATACTGGCATTCTGAATTGGTGAATATCCTAACTTATTTAGTGGAATTTATGTAAAGAATTAACTATAATTACATTTGGTAAACCTTGAAGCTTAGGAAACAGTCCTAAACATTTTTATTCAAATAATTGTTCAGCACCATGAGTATATCTGTCAATTACTTGTTAATTGACTGAAACAGGACTATGTAACTATACCATCTGTCACCAATACTCATCCCAAATACCAGTTGATCCCTTAGTGTTAAATGCAAATTGACCTGTTCATTCAACCAGCAAATTTTATGTACTTGATTCAATTATGTCACTTTGCCACTCCTTTATAATCACCACACATCTGGATTTATTTTTGCTATGGCAATAATTGTGTCAATAAATATCAAAATTTACATCATTGGGGCTTCCCTGGTGGCGCAGTGGTTGAGAGTCCGCCTGCCGATGCAGGGGACACGGGTTCGTGCCCCGGGCCGGGAAGATCCCACATGCCGCGGAGCAGCTGGGCCCGTGAGCCATGGCCGCTGAGCCTGCGCGTCCAGAGCCTGCGCTCCGCAACTGGAGAGGCCACAACAGTGAGAGGCCCACGTACCGCAAAAAAAAAAAAAAAAAAAAAAAAATTTACATCATTTAGCTACTATCATCCTTTTCACTCTAAACATAGCTTCAAAATTGATCTTTTTAACCCTTAGAATTTAAGCATAGTATTTTATTTAGTAGTCAGAGTAATTCTTTACTTATAATTTTTAACCCAGATTAATAGAAATATTTTAAAATACCCATATCTGATACTAATACAGTTGAAAATCTATTAGGAATAAAGCAACAAAAATGTGAAACTTTTCAATGTCATTTTGATAAAACCTCTGAAAACAAAACAACTCTGTATTCATTTAAAGGCTAAAATAAACAAAGGGATATTCAAAGCTTCACATGCAGAGATGTTTTTATCTTTGTCTAACACAGGGGATTCTGTACAAATTATTCTCATTAAAGCTAATGATAATCTTGACTATAACTTCCCTAGGGTCTCAGTAGGAAATTACAGGCTAGCATTTCTAAAGTTATCTAAAGATAACCATGCTATAGAATAATTTGGATGTTATCCACTGCCTGCAACCCATAGTTTGCTCAAATGGTTTTAATGTTCTATACAACACGCAAGTTAATCATCACTCACAACTGGCATTACAAATGTGGTACCAAAGTTAGGCAACTCATTATAGTGGATACTGCGGTGTGTTGCCCAGAACTCCTCCTCGGGACTGAAACACTCATTTCATCCATTGCTGGGAATGTTGGTGGCCAACAGCTCTCTGATTAATCTCTCTCCAGGAATCAGCCTCAGCCAAAAAGAGCAGGTTGGCTCAAAATCAAGCCCCTCCCCAAAGGTGGCCTGCATTCAATGGCTGATGGATACAGGAGCATAAAATCTGGCTCCTTGCCTCAAAACACAAAACTCTGAAGGGCCATCCCAGGTGGAGGGCTTTCTGTAAAATGGTCCGAAGCCAATGTTGCAACTGCATCATAGCTCACATTCTTAACCTGCTCAACATCTCTTCAATCATTTTTCCTATTCATTCCCCAGAGCAATCCCCTGCACATAAGTCTCAGAGGCTCAGGGTCTGTTCCTTGGGGAACCTATCCTATGGCACTAGTTTCCCTTGACTTATATGATGTTTCAGTGAAAGCAGCATAACATCTCATTTTCTACAGGAAAAAATTTCACAGTGAATAGAAGTAACTAGAAAGAAAGAACTGAATGACCTAGGTACCTAGTCCGGCAAGCTGGGGACATTTAGAAACACAATTTCAGTTATCAGCAGCAGGAACCTGTTTCAGGCACTCACAGAAACTTTTCTCAAAACAGAGGATAAAATTTCTACTAAAGGACTGTAACAATTCCTTGAATTAACTGGACGATGATGCATTTTGTAATAGCATTTAATTAACTATAGGGTAAGCATTTCCCCTGAATAAAAGTGATGATTTGTCAGAGAACTACTTCATCATTAAGAAAAAGAGGAAAGAAATACAGTATTAATATTAGTATATTAATCAAAACATTTAGGTAGGATACCTCTAACTTAGCTATATGTAACACACACACACACAACAATCTGGGTGCTGGCAGTGAAGTAGGGTGAAGATGAGGAGAGTTAAATGAAACCTAAGTCCACAACCTGGTTTCCCCTAGGGCTATTGAAATGGTAGATCATGTTTGTACTCACTGAAATGGCAAAGAAAAATAGCAGATCTATTAGATATTTCATTTAAAGAATCCTGAATTCTGGGACACTTGAGCACCTGCCTCTTGCACAATTTGAGAACCTCTAAGGAAGTCGCTCATTTATACCACCTAAGCATTGTTTCACTCATAGATTATGCAACTATAATTTGATAGATGTTTCACTGATTTCAATCGTTGGGAAAGTAAAAGCTCCCCATTAATGAACTGGAAACTGATAAATCAGCATTACATCTGTTCAAAATTTGTTTACTCAGATGACAGACACACACACAAAAATTGCATTTTTTTTCTTTTCTGAGGAGTACAGAATGAACTCACTAGCCACTACAAACTGTGGTTAATCACCAACAGCTGTGCATTATGTAACGCTATTTATGGACCAGAAGACACCATCTTCAGGAGCCCAGTGTCTTATTAATCATGCTTAGGGCTGCGGGGCTATATTGATGAATCCATTTGTGCTAATAAACAAATATAATCTATTGAATTAATGTCCTACAGCTGAAGTTTAGCTTTCTTTCATTCTTATTGATAGTGAAGAGAAAAACATATCTTTCTGCAAATCATTTGTATGTGAATTTATTCTATAAATATGAGCAGTTACATTTTATTTATAATAGATTTGTTCTATGTATGTGTGTAATATATTAAACCTCAGTTCTACCAAAATTGAAGTGATGTAAAGGCCTGTAACTTATGCTTGTCATTCACTTAATTTCTTATGCCAAATTAGAAGGAGCAGTCAGAAGCTTATTCTTGAGTCAACAGATGGCTAAATTAATGTCATTAGCAATAATGACAACTAGGCAAGAAATTATGATTGGGGACATATAAATCTCTATTACTAAAAAAAGGAACTGAAAACACAGACCACTGAAAATAAAGCAATAGCTTCAAACCTTGTGACTAGACAGAATTCAACTTGTAAGAATGACAGCAAAATTTGTGATAATTATCAGATCAAGTGACCTCACATACAGCCCTAACTTTTAGACTTTTACTTTTTCTTTTAGGGCATTGTCTTTGAAAGACCATGATTTGCAAGTAATTCATTCAAGAGAAATGTATTTGCAGCTCCCACTATTTGTCTAGCATTATGCTGTCATGGGGATACTAAGGTGATTAGAACAAAATCTTGCCCTCAACGAGCTTCCAGCCTGGAGGAGGAAAGATAAGTGAAGAAATAATGGCAATAAAATAAGGATAAATACTACAATAAAGGCACAAGCTGATATGATAGCACAGACAAGTAGAAAATTAATTCTGCCAAGGTCAAGGGAAGGTGTGGCTAATGTTAAGATATGCAAAAGGAAAAATAAGTAGAATTTCTCCAGACAGTCAAGATATGGAAGGGAATTCCAGATGCAGGAGCACAAGGGGCTAAATCACGGAGGCCTGAAGTATATGACAAATTCTAGAATAAACTAGGGGAAAGTGGGTGAAAGGTGAGGCTGGAAAGGCAGCTTAAAGCCTATATTGAGGTATAATAATGTCTACTTTCCTACATTATATACCATCTTTCAATTTTCCATGGCCTTTAGATTAAAAATAGCATTTCAAACAATGGCCTTTAGATTAAAAATAGCACTCAAACAATGAATTAGTAATGATGGCTTTAAATCAACCTGGTCAATAAATACCAAAAAAAAAAAAAGGGTCGATCAACTTCAAAATTATTTGATCTCTGAGCATCTCATTAAGATGCAGTGTGTCACAGAATTCCACTGAGTTGAGAATCAGGAGACCTGGATCCCTCTTGTAGACTAGATAAATCATTTCACTTCACTGACTGTCAGCTTTTTACTCATCAGTAAAATGATGGTTGAGGTTCAATTTTGCCTTAAGGTCTCTTGCAGCTCTGAGAGTCTGATTCTTATTGAACTGAGTTTCAACCCTAAAAGAAAATCCATTAGAGGGAAATTGTTTTTCTAAAAAGAAGAAAGGCAAGTTAAGCGAAAAACAGGCAAGGATTCAGAGGTCAGATGGAGAACACACTGAATATGAGTTGAAAATGCCATACTCTTTTAAAAGTCAACAATTTCTGTTAAATGGTAGATCCTGCTTTTTCCAAAGGCTGCATGTAGAAAGTTTATTGAAGGTAATTTGAAGTATATTTGCAAATTTCCTTTTCATCTACTTATGTATATGTAGAGAATATATATTCCAGCTATGAATTTATATGTATCTGCTCTAAACTCTCTGGGGGGATTTTTATAAGCAAGATTTCTAGATGTTGATAACACATTCTTGTAAAAGGCAACACAGGACAGAATAGGCATTGGCTTTGAAATCAGATGCACCTGCCTTTCTGTCCTGGCTCCATGATATCTCAGTTGCATGACCTTGGGCAAACACTATACCCTCTTCCTAGGCCTCGGTTCCTTGATAGGCAGCAATGGGATAAAAATGTTGAACCACCTCATGGAGTTAATTATCTGAACACCTGGAAGGGGGTGGATACAGTATGTGCTAATTGATGTCTGCATACCGCGCTTTCCATTGTGCTGCATTAGGCTCCAGTCTAAATTAATGGTAAATCTTTAGATGAGGCCTAACTTGAGTGCTTCAAAAATAATTCAAGAAATTAAATTTCAAAACACTGATAAGTTTAGAGCTAAACCAAAGAACTTTTTCTACTGCCCTCCCTTTTATTACTCAAAACAATATCATGCAACATCCAGGTATTTATTACTACATTGATTTTAATCCTCTGATTTTGAGACATAGATATATCGATCTGGATATTTCCCCATCTTTTCTAGATACAAACAGGGTTTTTCTCACAATTGGGTGTTTGTTTCAAAGGAGGAATATATTCCTATATAGTCTATATATAACATCCTATATATAACATCTAAAACCAAGGCAGCCGATTAATTAGAACTTCAGGAATTCTCAACAAAGAAACCTGTCTAAAGGAACTTGGGTCAGTGCCATGCATTTGTGACAACTCAAACATACTGATGTGTAATTTAAACTACACATTTAACACATAGAAATCATAAGATTTAAAATAGAATTTTCCATCATGCATTAGAAAATCCCATTTGAGTTTCTACTCAATGGCTTGCGGGGAGAAAAAAGAAATGGTTTCTGATTACGGAAAGGAGCAGAAACATTAGATCATCTAAGAGACATAAGCAATATGTATTAAGATCTTAAGTAAGTGAGTAAAATGGACATTTGATACTCTGCCTTCCCATCCCCCAAACATATGAGTATATTGTTTTGAAACTTTCTCGTCTTTCATCTTTCTTCCTTAAATTTTTCCTAACTAACTACCACTCTTTAGGCAGGTATTGCTATGGAGTACATTAACTAGAGAGTTTTCAGAGGAATGTGATTTCTTTGTCAACCTAAAAACAAAGTTTACAGATAAATATGGACTTCAAAGGAACTCTTTTAAAATCTTCTCTTAAATAACAGAACCTTTTTCTTTTTAACTTTATGTCGGGTCGCCATCAAAAGCATAAGATTGTTTTTCCTGTTTGGAATAACTCAGTTGGCAGTCACTAATATAGTTTGTTTGAAAGACTTATGAGACAAATAAAAGAGATCTATTTAGGCTGATTTTCTCATCCAAGGACAATCTGAGGGAGTCTTGCCGAGGGACAATGGGCAGTGCCTACAGAAGACAATGTCCATCTAACCTGGGGGCAAGAAAATGAGTGTGCCCATGCCAAAATAACCCATCTGTAACCTGCTGTTTTAATTACTGGGAACTGCAGTACAAATGACACAAATAACAATGTTAGAGCTTAAGAAGGGGAAATTATCTTAATTGACCTTGGTAGAATTTCTCTGTCCTAAAATAGATGAAGTATATCAATTTTCACAGGTAGTATTAACTCTTTTCTAATTAGAAACTTTATTTCCTGAGAAATGGATAGTAAACAATGTCAGAGTAAGAAAGCTTCTTAAAAACAGGTTATTTGACAGATAGATATTTGTAATGATATTTATATTCATTCTGCTCATAATTTCTTTATTTCATCTCTTTTATCAATTTTGCCTTTATCTTATAAAAATTCCTATACATATTTTAACCTATTTTCTATTCAATGCACACAAATTTATACCTCCACTTTTTAATGTATGTTGTAAAGTTTTAATGTATAACATAAATCTTGCTACAGCATTACCCAAGAAGAACAAGTGGTAAAAAATAACATTGTACTGACCAAGAAAATTGTACTAAGTATCATAAACTATGATCAGGGGTCAGTAAGCTTTTTCTGGATAAAGTAAGACAATAAATATTTTAGACTCTGTCGCTACTACCCAATTCTGTTATAGCACAAAAGCAGCCATAGACAATAAATGAGAGTGGCTGTACTCTAATAAAGAGTATTAACAAAAACAAGGGACAGTCTGGATTCGGTGGTGCCAGTAGTAATTTGCAAATTCCAGACATATATAACTAAAAATCAACTTGTAGCAAATTTTTCAAAAATTAAATCATGGTATAAACAGTAGGAAAGAAGTTCAAATTTAAAGTTTTTCTTTAGTAACAATGAAGCGCAACATGGTACTCGTTCATTTGCTTGCAGTGCTTTCTGCTATGTTTTTCCTGGTATGTTTTTCCAAGTTTAAATGCTTCTGCAACATATTTAAATGTGTCATTATCAGATGCCAGGTTAGGTGTAAAGGAAGAACTAGAAGAGGCTGATACCACACCAACTTCCTGTTTGGCTAATATAAAGGTTTCAGCCTCCTTATTCAAAAGCAACATTCCAAATGCATAAAGTCTACAAGTGAGATTCTTCACAAATACTAGTTAATAAGTAAAGTGATACTAAAAAGAAAGCATGTCTCTATAACGAAGTCCAGAAGTGAAAATTAGCATCACAGAGGTCTTTAACTTCTCTGTGGAATGTTTAGTCCAAGTATTCACCTGTTGCTGTTCCCCAAGAACAAAATGAGTAGAGGTGGCTTCCCGGGAAAGAGGCATTGACAGTTGAGATCAAACGTGTAAAACCTGTATTGATGCATTTTCATTGCTTGTAGCGTATTAGGAAAAATATGGATCTTTTCCTTTGTTTCCTGTCTCAAGCATTAACAAGACTCAAGAGCTTGCCAGAGATATTCATTACTCTCCGTTCAACAGGTGCTTAATCTAGTAATAAATAACAAAATATATTTCCCTTTGAAAAAGTGAGAGGACGAAGTGAAACAAACAGGCTTAAATAAATTGTAGGGAAGATTTGTATTCAAATGCCATAACAGACTACCTTGGAAAAGTGTGAGAAATCTGTTTCTTTGGTATTTAAAAATTAAAACATAAGGTAATAGTAAGCAAATGATACATAGATTATTTATATTGAAACATCATGATTTGAAATTAACCTGTTATCAAGTTTTAAAAAATTGATCCAAATAGTTCCATAATTTATGTGATTATTTCAGTATCCATTTATCTCCCTACAGCTCTTCCTTCATTCATTTATTCAACACAAATATACTCACCAAGGCAGGTGTTATCATGGTGAAAACATAAGAGCCTTGCCCTTCATAGTTTAGGAAGAATTTGATGTGCGAAGAGACACCTACTATAAAAGAAAGTCTTTTTGTTATACTGCAGTTTCTTCAGTTCATCATTGTCTTATTGTATAGACGGACAGGATGGGAGAAAAGAAAGATGATGTCCAGGCTGTGGAACAACTTGTGCAAAAGCCCAGAAGCTTCCCTAAAATGTCAACATGTGAAAATGACAGAAATTTGGTACAACTGGAGCAGAGTGGAGCCAGGAAAGGGAAGGGCCTGGGGAGATAGATGGCAAATCATCATGAGAGGTCTCGTGGAGATCCTGCACAGGAGTGAAACAAAGAGGGGTCCACAAAACAAACGAATTGGGCAGAGGAAGATTAAATGCAAGGCTAGGAGTTTCCGGCCTGTTTTGTTTCCTATTCAAATTTAAATAGATAGATTTGTATTGAATCCTGCAAAGAGCAGGAATCTAAACCCTTAAACTCTAGAATCCAGCATTTTCTTTAACAGTTTTACTCTATCAAAACCAAAGACAACAGCAGCTGTGTCCAATGTCTGTGAACAGGATGGTTGAATTAAGTCCCTTTGGAGCAGTACTGTTATGACCATAAATTATAATTAAAATGTATTACTTTCTTTCTATTTTGAATGGTTTTATTATGCTTCCTGTTTCCTGCCTCACAAAAACATTAAACACACAAACATTTCCTTGAACACACCCACATTATCTAGTGTCCCCTCTCCTCCAAGTCAGACGTGCCTCATTCTCCACTGCCCCCATCTCACTAGATTTAAAAAAAGAAAAAAAAAAAAAATGAAGCATGCCAACCTATGGCAAGGGGGAAGCGGGAGATGAAAAAGTTCATGAGAAAACAAAAATCAGGAGATGGGGGGCTAGAATATAAAAAGAAAGACAACTTTTAAATTGTTTTTCAGATCACTGTGTGAGTTTGTTTTCAATTTTGTTTGGACACTGATTAGGGAACCTCTATTTATTTTATATGGTTAATGATTAAAATTGCAAACAAGAATTAAGAATGTTTTCACCTTAGCCCTTTCTTTACCCTCAAAATAAAACAATCGAGGATGTATTTCTCGATTTCATTTGACGTGTAGGAAGCAAAAAGCTTAGCCTGGGTTACAGATCGAGGCATATTTCTTCATCCACTTCCCATCATTCTTTAATATGTTATATTCTCTTCTGCCTTCACTTTGCTTTGCTCATATTTTTTCTCTTCCATGAAGCACTGCTCTCCTTCCCCCTACTTTAGACAACGTGACTGCTTTTCATCTTTCAATACCTAGTTCGTGTATCTGCTTTTTGTTGAAATCTTCTGATTCTCCCTGAGTTAGGTGCCCACCTTTTGGTTCTCATTGCCCTTATGATCATCTTTCTAATGTCGCATTTATAAAGTGGAATTGTAATTCTTTGCCTATTTTCCTGCACTAAGCTGTGAATTTCTTGAGAACAAGATCATGTGTGATTGCAATTTTTATATATGCCATCACTAGTAAAATGACAGGCACGTAGTAAGCTCTCAGTAAATATTGAATTAAATAGTAATCAGCATAAGAAATACAAAGTACCAATGAAATTAGACAACTGTTACTCAAATTATTATGCATATTACAGGATCCATTAGTTCATCTAAAGTCATTTTCTTTCTTTTAAAATCCAAACAGGGAGCTGTTTTTCTAAGTTGATACAAAAACCTTTGCTTAACTTTGCTTCTCAGTGGTTTAGGATAAATCGAAGGAATTAAGCCACATTGTCCCTTAACCTTTAAATTGAAAAGCAAAATTAGGATGTTTTCACATTTGTAATATATAATACATTCTTAAACATATGTAAATAATAATGGGTTTCCACTTTCATGTAATATTGATAATCATGTAATATTGTTTTTAATCATTGCAATTAGCATCAGAAGTTCCCCAACAGGAACTAAGATAATTAAGCAATAAATCAAACTAAAATATAAAATAATACATTTTAATTGTTCTGCATTTGAGGGTTTGGTTATTAGTTTTTGTTTTCTTGGACTGAATTCTACCTAGAGGAAATGTTTAGCCTTAAGGCTAGAGAACACTAATAATTACTTAAGTTCTTGAGTATATTATTTGCTAAGACTGTCAGCTTTGTCATTAGAGATTTTTCTTCCTCAGTTGGAGGAAATGCAGCTATTATAGATCTTTTGAAGACCTCTGGTGGTAAAAAGGAAGCATTGTTCACCTCCTACTTCACAATTCACGAAGTTAAATTTCCCTTGGTGCACTTTCTGTTATTTAATTTCTGTTTTGCACAGGAATAATTCAAAAACTAATAAAGTTTTCCAAGATATGTACTTCTGTTCTATTACTTGAGTCTTAACTTTTTCAACTATAAATTGAGTGAACAAAAACACCAACAAGAACAACAAAAACCCAAACAGTTAATCATAGTGAAGATATTTATTTATTTACTTTTGGCTGCACTGGGTCTTTGTTGCTGTGCTCAGGATTTCTCTAGTTGCAGCGAGCAGGGGTTACTCTTCGTTGCAGTGCGCAGGCTGCTCATTGCCATGGCTTCTCTTGTTGCGGAGCATGGGCTCTAGGTGCGTGGGCTTCAGTAGTTGTGGCACGTGGGCTCAGTAGTTGTGGCTCACGGGCTTAGTTGCTCCGTGGCATGTGGGATCTTTCTGGACCAGGGCTTGAACCCATGTCCGCTGCATGGGCAGGCAGATTCTTAACCACTGCGCCACCAGGGAAGCCCACAAATTTATTCTTTATTGTTTCTAAGTATAGAAGTTGGCAGAAAAGAAGACAGTTTTTCAGTTCAATATAACAATGCCCTCTGTCAAACATGAAAAGGAGTATTCACAAAGTTGAGTTTTTAAGCTCTAGCTGAATAACCATTTGTCAAGCAAGCTACAGAAGGGAGCTTTACATGGGACACATGACCTCTGCAGGTCTTCTTGCTTCAATATTTGAGAATTTTTCATCTATAATTCAGCCCATCTTTGCAAACAAATTCATATTAATAACTTGCCATTTATACGAGCCATACCCAAATATAAACTTTGTTTACATGTAAATTTAGGCAAGTTCTCACCTCAATCTGGGACTCACTTGTCTCCTATGCAAAAATGAAGGGATGGTGGTTGACTAAAATTCTGAGCATCAGAAACTGGATGCAATGACATACTCATTGGACTTCAAATAGACCTAGTTTTAAGTTCCATCTCTGACATAATTATTAGGTCATACAAATTAAGTCCCCGGAGGTTCAATGTATTGTCTACAATATGGGAGCCATATTCCAACACCCACTTAGTGCTTTAATTCCTTCTACAATACCACCTTCAAGTATGGAAAACACTCAACGATTGCTATAAAATTATTTTCAATATATCACTGAAATCTGTCTTTCTGCAATTTTTATCCATTAGCATAGGTAACTCTTAAAAGACAAGAGTCCTCTCCTTCTCTCTTTCACATCTGTTCAAATGCTTAAGAAATTGCTTATGCTGCTAGTTAGCTAAAAATTCTTCCAACTGTCCTCATTTGATATAGTTTCAAGTTTTCTTACTGTTCTCATAATTCGCCTATGAGCTGTCTCCAGTAGGGCTGATATAAATTTAAAATAGAGCATAGAGCAAGATAAAGTTTACTAGAGTTAGTAAAAGGCTGCTTCCTTCTCTGATTGCCTTAAAACTTGATGCACCTGGAATGATCCAGCCAAAATGAGAAGAAAAGGGAATAGGAATAGATAATCTTTTAAAATTCATTTCAGCCTCACATTACAGTTGCATGAATCTTCCATGTGGATGCCCTATTACTACAATCTGAGTTCAAAGGAACAACTTGGGTCATACATGCAAAATGAATGTGCAAGTTCACCTTATACATTGTCAGTGGCCCGGAAAACTTGTAAAATCATTTTTATAGAAAACTAAATTTCCCAAGGTTTTACTGATTTAGTAGTTTCCAGTAAATGAAACAAATAGGTCATATTTCTTATCTCTCTGCATATATTGCAACATTTTACTATAGATATCTATGTTTAGTTTGTATTTTTCTTTATTCCACTATTATTTACACATAAATAATAACTAGTTCCCTGTCAAGCTAAAACTTAGATGTTAACTTCATAATTATAATTTTATGATACAGACATCATTAGTGAATGGACAATTACAGAACACAGGCTAAAACTGGATTATAAAATGAGATTCTACAGAAAATGTGTCGTAGTCCAGAAAAAGCTACAGATTACTTTAACAGAGAATATTTAGGCCTTCTGGAAAGGATTCACTGTCCATAGGTTGTTTCCAAAAAACAGTTATTTGGTGTCACATTAACAAAGAGTATAAAATAGGCTTCCAAAAGGGCTAATAAAAAATTCAGTCAATGTAAACATTAGAAGCCTTTATTGTGGGGTAAGAACCAGATAACCAATATTATAATTAGGACTCTGTGTTGGGTCTCATTACAAGAAAGACAACAGATACAGAGTAGAGCTTGAACTGAAAACCCAGTTTCAGAAAAGTAAACTTTCTGCATTTCAGTCACCTCATTTGTTATAAACACTTACCTTGAAGAGTTTCTGTGACAGTTAAAATAGGCTACAAATGATGAATTTTAGAACATGCATGTCTCAATTTCATATATGAGAAATAAATATTGTTTAATTTAGACCAAACAATTATAAGAATAGACATATTGTCTTTTAGGTAGAAAAAATAGAGCAGTTAAAAAATTGCCATTATTTAACTACTTATATCCCCTCAACATTAGCGTTTTATTGTACAATTAGAGATTGCCTTTCCTACAAGTAAGTGAAATGATTCAGGAATTAATATAGAAATTTTACAATTATTATATAGATCTCAATATTGAAAATCTGTTATATTAAAACTTAAGGGTCTTGATAAAAATGTTTCTCTTAAGATGTTCTACCAAAAGTAAAACTGACTAAACTGCACACATATGAAGATTACTCTTTGATTATGGAGATGGATACAAGTATTAGAGTCAAATCTTATTTATGGTTTCAGCACTCAACTTCATGGTTTGCCTGATTATGTCTAATAAAAGTGAGTCACATTGTGTAATAGGTGCTAAAATTGCTATAACACTACAGATTGAAATTTATTACATTAAGGTTCAGAAATATATATACCTCATTCACTAGGCCTGAGGTGGAAGATTCTTCAGTGGAATGCCGTCATTAGCACTCTCTAATCCATAGGCGTACCTGTTTGGGATGCAAGTTATACTTTTCACATTACTCAAAATCTTCTCTATTAATGTAATTAGACATGGATACTTCTAATATAAAAATAAAATAGAATAAACATTATGTTACTTGAGAAGAAACAATAAAAAGCAAGATTTAAAGAAATGTAAAATTTTAAATATAAAAAGGTCACCTATTAATTAATTCTGAAATGCACCTTAATATACTACAAAAATCACACAGAGTTGGCAAAATAACTATTATCCTAATTTTCAAATGAGAAAATGTGATCTATGGTGATCTATGGTGTATATGTGATCTATGGTGTATAACCATAGATCACATTCTTAGCAAGGGGCAGGACTGGAACTTGCACCCAGGTCTTCAGGTTCCAAAATCAGAAGATTATACTTCAGAGAAAACTTCCTAGTGGGCAACTACAGACATGTTGTTGACAATAAAGCACATGGTCTCAGAATCCTATTACTGAAGAGTCTACGTATGTCTTGTTGCAATAATTTAGTAAGCTTCAGGGCTTCCAACAACCTCATAACAGGTTAAATATCTGCAGCCTTTTTTGTCTTCTTTTCAATATTTAGCTTCATACTGTAGACAGAGCACCCAAGAGAACTGTCTACAATGATGAAAATAGTCTACATCTGCACTATCTAAAATGTTAGCCAACAACCCCATGGGACTATTGAGAACTTGAAATGTGGCTAATATTATGGAGAAACTGAATTTTTTGTTTTATTTAATTTTAACTGATTTTAATTTAACATGCCACATGTGGTTGATGGCCACTGTATTGTACAGTGCAGCTAAAGATAATATAGTGTTATAGCTCCATGTTTTGAGACCTGTTTCTTCTAATGTACAGCAGTGGAAGATACCAATTAAAAAAAAAGAGAAAATTAAAAGAAACAGTTGAGATCTGAAATAAGACAACCATCTCTGTAGCATAGGTATGGAGTCAAAACACAACCATGGGCCAGCCAAGTTTAGCATCTGTAAGAAGGCAGGGCCAGATGGGAATTCCCAACTCGGCAAGTATGAGAAACTTAAAGTGATCCACGCCAGCTTAGGCAATAAAACAAATTTCATCCTCCTCAAGGTTTGGTCAATTGTCCCAGTTTGTGACCAAACTCTGCCAGAGGTTAAAACTTAGATTAAGCAAGGAAAGTAAAAGCAAGCAAATGCGGCCTAGAGGTCAGGACATGGGCCATATTTTCACCTAGCTAGTGACTAGTTTCCAGGGCTCCTGAATCTCTGAGGAACAGGAGCCCTGAGTCACAAATACAAGACCTAGTTCAGGTCTGAGAGTTCTAGCGAGTTTGGATGGAGAAAATTATAAAACTGCCAATAAGAAGGGGGTAAAAGCAGGTGAGGTAGAAATAAAATCTTCCACTCATTATAAGCCTCTAAATAATGAATAGGGAGATAGCCTACAACCTTAAAAAATAGCTGATAAATTTACTCTAAATAAAATGAAAACAAGGCAATCTGAAAATATTTTTAGAAATACGAACGTTTAGCATCCTTACCGAGCACAAAGAAGAGATAGCACTCATCAAAATGAACAAGAAATTATGAAACCATCATGAAGAAATTATGCAAGAATGGGTGAAAACAAAATGGAAATACTAAGAAATGATCAAATAAATTCATTGAAACTGAAAACTTCAAATAAGGTAAACTCCAACCTGAAGTATTGTAAAAAGAAAATTAGTAAAATTCAAAGATGATGTAGAAAACTTCATCCAAAATGTAGACTAAAAACATAGAAACTCTAAAGACAAGGTTAAAAATTATAGCTTGGGAGACTCCAGCATACACATAACAGTAATTCCAGAAAATGAAGAATAAAGTAAAAATGTAAAATGACATATATAAGTTAAAAAAATCAGTAAACACAAACAAAATCTAGCTAGATGCTTGCTCCAATATACTCCTTAAATATGAAGTGGGAAGTTTAACAGTGAAGACTAATAAATAGTCTCCAAGAATATAATAACCAACAAACAAATAATAGTAAATAACATAATAAAAATGGAAAAGATAATAATCATTTCTGTGTAAACACATAAATGCATTGCCTTAAAATATGTAAAGTAAACATTATGGAATTATAAGATATTGATAAAAGTCACAAATATAATTGGAGATTTAAATCTATTTCTTTTATACATGGATAGATTGAATCAATTACTGACAACAGAGAGGATTTAAAGAACACAATAAACTCAATTACACAGACTTATAATTGAGAATCCTACACCCAACAAATAATAATCTTTTCAAACTTGCCTGAAACATTTTCTATATTTAGCCGTACTATTAAAAGATGACTTAGGGCTTCCCTGGTGGTGCAGTGGTTGAGAGTCCGCCTGCCGATTCAGGGGACGCGGGTTCGTGCCCCGGTCTGGGAAAATCCCACATGCCGTGGAGCGGCTGGGCCCGTGAGCCATGGCCGCTGAGACTGCGCGTCCGGAGCCTGTGCTCCGCAAAGGGAGAGGCCGCAACAGTGAGAGGCCCGCGTATCGCAAAAAAAAAAAAAAAGATGACTTATATTTACTTATGAATTACCAAAAGAAAGACTCTAGCTTGATCTTTTCTTTGCTCAGCCTATAAATAAAACAAAAGCTCTTCAGACAAATAACACTGCTCTTTTCTGCAGACACTGGCAATTTTTATTTTCCTCCACTAGACAATATTAATTGACTTTTGAACATTAACAAGGAACTGCTTCTATTTTAAAGGTGCAGAGGGGGAAGAAATACTATCCTGTAGGGGAAAATTCTTATTACAAACTAAGCACTCTTGTAACAAAATTCGTAGTCTGAAGTATCAGTAACATTTCATTTATAGTCACATTTCTTTTCTAAAAAATAAAGGACATAGGTAAATTCTGATGGTAGGAAATATCCAGCCTTTTCTATCCATCCACAAACTTTCCCCAGTTCTCCCCAAGCATACTTAGATTCTTCCACATAGTCAGTATTTGATTGAATAAAAGAAAATATGTTGTCAAAGTAACCAAGAGTTTTCATTATCACTCAAACCTGTGTTAGCAATTACCAATGCCCATATTCTTTAGGAAGTGACTCATTGTAATGAAAGTACCATTGCCTTGATTCTGACAAGTTGGTGCTCGGTTGGTTGGTGGATCTTTTCACAAAAACAATAACTCATGTTGGGGACATAATTTATCTGCAGTTACACATTAGACTGGTATGAAAATAAAACTCCAGTGCACCATACAACTATTGTACCTTCCATAATTGATTTTTGTATAACCAAAAGATGCATAACTACACTTAATTTAATCACCCTCTAATGTTTATTTCCATTTGCAGATATAATCGCATTTTGAAATTGGTTGGCACTGTAATGGTATAATAGAGTCTATCTAAAGCTTGCTAACTTTTTTTTTTTTTTTTTTTTTTTTTTTTTTCTCCTTGCGTTATGCGGGCCTCTCACTGTTGTGGCCTCTCCCATCTGCGGAGCACAGGCTCCGGACGCGCAGGCTCAGCGGCCATGGCCCACGGGCCCAGCCGCTCCGCGGCATGTGGGATCTTCCCGAAACGGGGCACGAACCCGCGTCTCCCGCATCGGCAGGCGGACTCTCAAGCACTGCGCCACCAGGGAAGCCCAGCTTGCTAACTTTTTAACTTACTTTTTTTTTATTACTCTTGTACAGAAGGGCACACATATAACCTAAACTAACTGTGACTTGTTTATTACATTTATACTAAAATATTTTGCCAAATCAGTGTGCACACATTTATTTCTAATTAGATTTTCATTTTAATCATATTGAGGACGCAATCATTTTAAAATCTGCTAAAAATTCTAAATAGGCAGCAGAACTTTATGCAATTATAGCACAATTTGCATAACAATATTGGGCAATAAACACATCCATAAGTGTATATTTCTCTAAGGATTTTCTCTAGGCTTGGACTTGCCTTGTTCTATTTTCCCTGTATGCAGGAGTCTTTCGCTGTACCGCAGTTCTGGTGAGTTGGCTTCCTCTACTTGCTCTTAAAATTCCCTTCCTACCTGTGTCTTGTAACATGTCAAAACCAATGGCCTATCATATGTGAAATCTTTAGACCATGACAAGCATTCAGGTACTGTTGCCTGAATCACCGGCTGCATTTACTGAACAGGCAGATCCTCCTCGACAATCTGCAATATCTACCTGCCCCTCACTGGCTACTGTTAAAGTCTGTCCTGGATCCTTCATCTGCCGTGGTAGTGCTGTGTACTCGCCAGGCCTCAGCAACCCTAGTACCACCTGAGACCCAGTGCTGACAGACATTCAGAAGTCGATTCAATTTGCATTGTCATCGAAGACAGCACAGGGGAGAGGGTTGGGTTTGTTTCTTGGGTTTTTGCTTTTGTTTTTCCTTTTAAAAACTGATTTTTATTCTCAGAAATGTCTCCTTGTATTCCTCCAAAGAAAGCAGTGTTCAATGAAGAATAAAGAAGGAGAATGAAGCAGAAAAGGAGGAGGAGGGGATGGAAGAGGAAGAAAAGAAACAAGAGGAGGAGAAATGAAAAGGAAGAGTTATATTAAAGGCTGTTTGTCATGAGAGGTGAACTCATAGACAGAGAAGTTTCTCTGAAGATGTCAGAAGTCAACTCGTAATTGAAACTTCTCTTTTGCATATTTAGTGAATGATCCCGCTCTACTTGAGGAGGCAAACGGGAAATGAGATATAATTTTCCCCTAGCAGCTCAAGGAGCACGCATTGTTTACTCGTGATTTATTGATGAAAGGATCAATAGCACTTTCTCTGTTTCCAGCTATTATTTCAACAAATAACAGTGTAACCTTGCTTGGATTCAGTGCCCCAGACACTAAAGGAAATGCAGTTCAGCAGTCTACCTTTCATCGACATCATGTCCCAGACTGGTCCTTTCGTGGAGAGATTGTAGAGCAGATGAGGGACAGAATTGGTTTCCAATATTCTTTTTGCTGGAATTTACTTTATTCCTCACATGACAATATTCAACATCAGGCATTTAGCAAAACTATAATCACATATACTTTTTAAGTTAGGAAATGTACTGTTTTCATGTAATGTTTGTCATTAAAGTTACATTGCTTTATATATAACTTTCCAGATAATGATTTTGAAACTGGGTACTGATAAACATTAGATCTTAGTTCTCCAGCCAGGGATCGAACCCAGGCCCCCCTAACTACTGGACCACAAGGGAGTTCCTGAAAAATATCGACTCTTAAAGTACTAAATCAATTATATCTAATATGATTTCTCTAAACCATACAGCTCCACATTCAATAATGAGAAATTTTGTCAATTTCCATTGCTATCTCTGGAAAACTACACTGAACTTCATTTGAGAAAAATTTGTTTACAAGGTTACTGATAGGGTTTATTTTCCTAAGGATAGATAGAATCATAGAGGAGAGGGGAAAGATGGTGGAAGAGTAAGACGCGGAGATCACCTTCCTCCCCACAGATACACCAGAAATACATCTACACGTGGAACAGCTCCTACAGAACACCTACTGAACGCTGAGAGAAAACCTCAGACCTCCCAAAAGGCAAGAAACTCCCCAGGTACCTGGGTAGGGTAAAAGAAAAAAGAATAAACAGAGACAAAAGAATAGGGACGGGACCTGCACCAGTGGGAAGGAGCCGTGAAGCAGGAAAGGTTTCCACACACTAGGAAGCCCCTTCCCAGGCAGAGACGCGAGGTGGGGGGGAAACTTCAGAGCCACGGAGGAGAGCGCAGCAACAGGGGTGCGGAGGGCAAAGCGGGGAGATTTCCGCACAGAGGATCGGTGCCGACCGCCACTCACCAGCCCGAGAGACTTGTCTGCTCACCCGCCGGGGCGGGCGGGGCTGGGAGCTGAGGCTCGGGCTTCCGTCAGAGTGCAGGGAGAGGACTAGGGTTGGCGGAGTGAACACAGCCTGCAGGGGGCTAGTGCACCAAGGATAGCCATAAGGGAGTCCGGGAAACAGTCTGGAGCTGCCGAAGAGGCAAGAGACTTTTCCTTTCCTCTTTGTTTCCTCGTGCGCGAGGAGAGGGGATTAAGAGCACCGCTTAAAGGAGCTCCAGAGGCGGCGCGAGCCACGGCTATCAGTGCGGACCCCACAGATGGGCATGAGACGCTAAGGCCGCTGCTGCCACTACCAAGAAGCCTGTGTGCGAGCACAGGTCACTATCCACATCTCCCTTCCGGGGAGCCTGTGCAGCCCGCCACTGCCACCGTCCCGTGATCCAAGGACAACTTCCCCGGGAGAACACATGGCGCACCTCAGGCTGGTGCAACGTCACAATGGTCTCTGCTGCCGCACTCCGTGCCCCTCACTCCCCCTGACTTGAGTGAGCCAGAGCCCCCGAATCAGCTGCTCCTTTAACCTCGTCCTGAGCGAAGAACAGATGCCCGCCAGCGACCTACACACAGAGGCGGGTCCAAATCCAAAGGTGAACCCCGGGAGCTGTGCGAACAAAGAGAAAGGGAAATTTCCCCCAGCAGTCTCAGGATCAGCAGATTAAATCTCCACAATCAACTTGATGTACACTGCATCGGTGGAATACCTGAATAGACAAAGAATCATCCCAAATTGAGGAGTTGGACTTTGAGAGCAAGATACATTATTTTTTTCCCTTTTCTTCTTTTTGTGTGTATATGTGTATGCTTCTGTGTGAGATTTTGTCTGTATAGCTTTACTTTCACCATTTGTCCTAGGGTTCTGTCTGACCACTTTTTATGTTTGTTTTTTGGTTTTATTTTGTTTGTTTTTTTTAATTTAAAAAAATCTTTTTGTTCTTAATAATTATTTTTTATTTTAATAACTTTATTTTATTTTATCTTTATTTTATTTTATTTTATCCTCTTTCTATCTTTCTACTTTTTCTCCCTTTTATTCTGAGCCGTGTGGATGAAAGGCTCTTGGTGCTGCAGCCAGGAGTCAGTGCTCTGCCTCTGACATAGAAGAGCCGACTTCAGGACACTGGTCCACAAAAGACCTCCCAGCTCCACGTAATATCAAATGGTGAAAATCTCGCAGAGATCTCCATCTCAACACCAACACCCAGCTTCACTCAAAGACCAGCAAGCTACAGTGCTGGACACCCTATGCCAAACAACTAGCAAGATAGGAACACAACCCCACCCATTAGCAGAGAGGGTGCCTAAAATCATAATAAGGCCACAGACACCACAAAACACACCACCAGACGTGGACCTGCCCACCAGAAAGACAAGATCCAGCCTCATCCACCAGAACACAGTCACTAGTCCCCTCCACCAGGAAGTCTACACGATACACTGAACCAACTTTAGCCACTGGGGACAGACACCAAAAACAACGGGAACTATGAACCTGCAGCCTGCAAAAAGGAGACCCCAAACACAGTAAGATAAGCAAAATGAGAAGACAGAAAAACACACAGCAGATGAAGGAGCAAGATACAAACCCACCAGACATAACAAATGAAGAAGAAATAGGCAGTCTACCTGAAAAAGAATTCAGAAAAATGATAGTAAAGATGATCCAAAATCTTGGAAATAGAATAGAGAGAATGCAGGAAACATTTAACAAGGACATAGAAGAACTAAAGAGGAAACAAGCAATGAAGAACAACACAATAAATGAAATAAAAAATACTCTAGAAGGGATCAATAGCAGAATAACTGAGGCAGAAGAATGGATAAGTGACCTGGAAGATAAAAGAGTGGAAATAACTACTGCAGAGCAGAATAAAGAAAAAAGAATGAAAAGAACTGAGGACAGTCTCAGAGACCTCTGAGACATTAAACGCACCGACATTCGAATTATAGGGGTCCCAGAAGAAGAAGAGAAAAAGAAAGGGAATGAGAAAATATTTGAAGAGATTATAGTTGAAAACTTCCCTAATATGGGAAAGGAAATAGTTAATCAAGTCCAGGAAGCACAGAGAGCCCCATACAGGATAAATCCAAGGAGAAACACGCCAAGACACATATTAATCAAACTATCAAAAATTAAACACAAAGAAAACATTAAAAAGAAGCAAGGGAAAAACAACAAATAACACACAAGGGAATCCCCATAAGGTTAACAGCTGATCTTTCAGCAGAAACTCTGCAAGCCAGAAGGGACTGGCAGGACATATTTAAAGCGATGAAGGAGGAAAAAACCTACAACCAAGATTACTCTACCCAGCAAGGATCTCATTCAAATTTGATGGAGAAATTAAAACCTTTATAGACAAGGGAAAGCTGAGAGAGTTCAGCACCACCAAACCAGCTTTACAACAAATGCTAAAGGAACTTCTCTAGGCAAGAAACACAAGAGAAGGAAAAGACCCACAATAACAAACCCAAAACAATTAAGAAAATGGGAATAGGAACATACATGTCGATATTACCTTAAATGTAAATGGATTAAATGCTCCCACCAAAAGACACAGACTGGCTGAATGGATACAAAAACAAAACCCATATATATGCTGTCTACAAGAGACCCACTTCAGACCTAGGGACACATACAGACTGAAAGTGAGGGGATGGAAAAAGATATTCCATGCAAATGGAAACCAAAAGAAAGCTGGAGTAGCAATTCTCATATCAGACAAAATAGACTTTAAAATAAACACTACATAATGATTAAGGGATCGATCCAAGAAGAAGATATAACAATTGTAAATATTTATGCACCCAACATAGGAGCACCTCAATACATAAGGCAAAAACTAGCAGCCATAAAAGGGGAAATCGACAGTAACACATTCATAGTAGGGGACTTCAACACCCCACTTTCACCAATGGACAGATCATCCAAAATGAAAATAAATAAGGAAACACAAGCTTTAAATGATACATTAAACAGGATGGACTTAATTGATATTTATAGGACACTCCATCCAAAAACAACAGAATACACATTTTTCTCAAGTGCTCATGGAACATTCTCCAGGATAGATCATATCTTGGGTCACAAATCAAGCCTCGGTAAATTTAAGAAAATTGAAATCGTATCAAGTATCTTTTCCAACCACAACACTATGAGACTATATATCAATTACAGGAAAAGATCTGTAAAAAATACAAACACATGGAGGCTAAACAATACACTACTTAATAATGAAGTGATCACTGAAGAAATCAAAGGGGAAATAAAAAAATACCTAGAAACAAATGACAGTGGAGACACAACAACCCAAAATATATGGGCTGCAGCAAAAGCAGTCCTAAGAAGGACGTTTATAGCAATACAATCTTACCTTAAGAAACAGGAAACATCTCGAATAAACAACCTAACCTTGCACCTAAAGCACTTAGAGAGAGAAGAACCAAAAAACCCCAAGTTAGCAGAAGGAAAGAAATCCTAAAGATCAGATCAGAAATAAAAGAAAAAGAAATGAAGGAAATGATAGCAAAGATCAGTAAAACTAAAAGCTGGTTCTTTGAGAAGATAAACAAAATTGATAAACCATTAGCCAGACTCATCAAGAAAAAAAGGGAGAAGACTCAAATCAATAGAATTAGAAATGAAAAAGGAGAAGTAACAACTGACACTGCAGAAATACAAAAGATCATGAGATATTACTACAAGCCACTCTATGCCAATAAAATGGACAACCTGGAAGAAATGGACAAATTCTTAGAAATGCACAAACTACCAAGACTGAATCAGGAAGAAATAGAAAATATGAACAGACCAATCACAAACACTGAAATTGAAACTGTGATTAAAAATCTTCCAACAAACAAAAGCCCAGGACCAGATGGCTTCACAGGTGAATTCTAACAAACATTTAGAGAAGAGCTAACACCTATCCTTCTCAAACTCTTCCAAAATATAGCAGAGGGAGAAACACTCCAAACTCATTCTATGAGACCACCATCACCCTGATACCAAAAGCAGACACAGACGTCACAAAGAAAGAAAACTACAGGCCAATATCACTGATGAACATAGATGCAAAAATCCTCAACAAAATACTAGCAAACAGAATCCAACAGCACATTAAAAGGATCATACACCATGATCAAGTGGGGTTTATTTCAGGAATGCAAGGATTCTTCAATATATGCAAATCAATCAACGTGATACACCATATTAACAAATTGAAGGAGAAAAACCATATGATCATCTCAATAGATGCAGAGAAAGCTTTCTACAAAATTCGACACTCATTTATGATAAAAACCCTGCAGAAAGTAGGCATAGAGGGAACTTTCCTCAACATAATAAAGGCACATGACAAACCCACAGCCAACATCGTCCTCAATGGTAAAAAACTGAAAGCATTTCCACTAAGGTCAGGAACAAGACAAGGTTGCCCACTCTCACCACTCTTACTCAACATAGTTTTGGAAGTTTTAGCCACAGCAATCAGAGAAGAAAAGGAAATAAAAGGAATCCAAATCGGAAAAGAAGTAAAGCTGTCACTGTTTGCAGATGACATGATACTATACATAGAGAATCCTAAAGATGCTACCAGAAAACTACTAGAGCTAATCAATGAATTTGGTAAAGTAGCAGGTTACAAAATTAATGCACAGAAACCTGTGGCATTCCTATACACTAATGATGAAAAATGTGAAAGTGAAATTAAGAAAGCACTCCCATTTAGCATTGCAACAAAAAGAATTAAATATCTAGGAATAAACCTACCTAAGGAGACAAAAGACCTGTATGCAGAAAATTATAAGACACTGATGAAAGAAATTAAAGATGATACAAATAGATGGATAGATATACCATGTTCTTGGATTGGAAGAATCAACATTGTCAAAATGACTCTACTACCCAAAGCAATCTACAGATTCAATGCAATCCCAATCAAACTACCACTGGCATTTTTCACAGAACTAGAACAAAAAATTTCACAATTTGTATGGAAACACAAAAGACCCCGAATAGCCAAAGCAATCTTGAGAATGAAAAACGGAGCTGGAGGAATCAGGCTCCCTGACTTCAGACTATACTACAAAGCTACAGTAATCAAGGCAGGATGGTACTGGCACAAAAACAGAAAGATCGATCAATGGAACAGGATAGAAAGCCCAGAGATAAACCCACACACATATGGTCACCTTATCTTTGATAAAGGTGGCAGGAATGTACAGTGGAGAAAGGACAGCCTCTTCAATAAGTGGTGCTGGAAAAACTGGACAGGGACATGTAAAACTGTGATATTAGATCACTCCCTAACACCATACACAAAAATAAGCTCAAAGTGGATTAAAGACCTAAATGTAAGGCCAGAAACTATCAAACTCTTAGAGGAAAACATGGGCAGAACACTCTATGACATAAATCATAGCAAGATCCTTTTTGACCCACCTCTTAGAGAAATGGAAATAAAAACAAAAATAAAGAAATGAGACCTAATGGAACTTCAAAGCTTTTGCATAGCAAAGGAACTCATAAACAAGACCAAAAGACAACCCTCAGAATGGGAGAAAATATTTGCAAATGAAGCAACTGACAAGGAATTCATCTCCAAGATACACAAACAGCACATGCAGTTCAATAACAAAAAAACAAACAACCCGGGCTTCCCTGGTGGTGCAGTGGTTGAGAGTCCACCTGCCGATGCAGGGGACATGGGTTCGTGCCCCTGTCCAGGAGGATCCCACATGCCGTGGAGCAGCTTGTCCCGTGAGCCATGGCTGCTGAGCCTGCGCATCCGGAGCCTGTGCTCCGCAATGGGAGAGGCCACAACAGTGAGAGGCCCGCGTACTGCAAAAAACAAAAACAAAAACAAAAAAAACAACCCAATCCAAAAATGGGCAGAAGACCTACATAGACATTTCTCCAAAGAAGACACACAGATTGCCAACAAACACATGAAAGAATGTTCAACATCATTAATCATTAGAGAAATGCAAATCAAAACTACAATGAGATATCATCTCACACCGATCAGAATGGCCATCATCAAAAAATCTAGAAATAATATAAATTCTGGAGAGAGTGTGGAGAAAAGGGAACACTCTTGCACTGCTGGTGGGAATGTGAATTGGTACAGCCACTATGGAGAAGAGCATGGAGGTTCCTTAAAAAACTACAAATAGAACTACCATATGACCCAGCAGTCCCACTACTGGGCATATACCCTGAGAAAACCATAATTCAGAAAGAGTCATGTACCAAAATGTTCATTGCAGCTCTATTTACAATAGCCAGGAGATGGAAGCAACCTAAGTGTCCATCAACAGATGAATGGATAAAGATGTGGCACATATATACAATGGAATATTACTCAGCCATAAAAAAAAAATGAAACTGAGTTATTTGTAGTGAGGTGGATGGACCTAGAGTCTGTCACATGGAGTGAAGTAAGTCAGAAAGATAAAGATAAATACCGTATGCTAACACATATATATGGAATCTAAGGAAAAAACAGTGTCATGAAGAACCTAGGGGTAAGACAGGAATAAAGACACAGACCTACTAGAGAATGGACTTGAGGATATGGGGAGTGGGAAGGCTAAGCTGTGACAATGTGAGAGAGTTGCATGGACATATATACACTACCAAATGTAAAATAGATAGCTAGTGGGAAGCAGCCGCATAGCACAGGGAGATCAACTCGGTGGTTTGTGACCACCTAAAGCGGTGGGATAGGGAGGGTGGGAGGAAGGGAGATGCAAGAGAGAAGAGATATGGGAACATATGTATATGTATAACTGATTCACTTTGTTATAAAGCAGAAACTAACACAGCATTGTAAAGCAATTATACTCCAATAAAGACGTTAAGAAAAAAAAAAAAAACAATGGAAAGATAATGTGTATTTGTATTTTATTGAATCTTTCTATCCAGAGAAACAAACCATCAGTCTATTTATTCATGTCTTCTTTCATTTTCTTCAGTGAATTTTGTCTGTATAATTCTGTACAATTCTGCATAATATGTCAATATAATTTTTTGATAAGTTTGTGTTTTCTAGGAATATAATCACATAATCTGAAAACAATAATAAAATCATCACTTTAAAAAATAAAATTATAGAGAAATGCAACATGTCAATGATAGAAATACAAAGCTGTACAAAAAATAACGAAAGATTAGAGGTTCTTTAACTGTCTAATCATAGAGGAATAATGGAATGAATTATGGGATATCAAACCAATGAAATATTCTGCATATAGTCATAACTGTATCTCTGAGAAATTTATAATAATACAGGAAAATATGATGTGTACTGGTAAAATGAAAAGTAAATAGAATTTGATATTGCTTATATACACCTATGAAAATCCCTAAAGGTGAACATAGATAAAACATTAGAAGAAAATATACTAAAGGTTAAAAGACACGACCTTTGAATGATAATATTTAAAGTGGGTTTTTTTCTCTTATTTCTCCTTTTTGTATTTTCTAAATTTTCTCTAATAAGAAAGGAAAACATTTTTAAAATAAGAAACTGTACAGTTTTTTTCTCCTTTCTTTCAGTTGGATTGCCCCGGTATGGCTTTATCACTTTATAACAGTGACATTTTCTGATCTGGGAAATAACCTCACAAAATGGGAAAGCAAATTCAAAAATCAATGTTCATTTGTCTTAAATTATGTGTGATTTTGAATTCTTCATTCTTCACCAATAATCTAAAGGTAACACACAAAAAAGGTAAAACTTGGAAGTCCTGTCATTTTTTATTTAAATCCAACATGGTGGATAGCCTGTGTGTAGCATGAAGTGTTACTTTGAAATCATTTTTTTTCCAAAGTGACAAACTACCAAATGAAAAAGAAGACATGTTTGTGAAAAAAGTAATTTCCAATATTGTTAGATGGAAATATAACAGGTTTAGCTAAGCAAGGACTGAACAAGGGATCATTTATATATTTAATGAATCACATAGGGAATAAGTTATTTATAGAACTGTAATTTGGTATATTTGTTAAATTTCACTGGTATTTAAAAAAGCATTATCATAGCACAGTTATTGCTTTTTGAAATTTATTATTTCTTTAATAATCACTATTTGAGAAACTACCCCTTAAAATACGTCTTAGGGTCTTATTCCATGTAGAACATATGCTACCTAATATCACGTGAGCTCTTAATTTAACCATCTGAGAAATAATATAGTATAATTACCTACCATTTTTAATCTATCTTAGCCATTTCCAATACTCATGACCATAACTTACAACTAAAACAAAATAACAATAATAAAAGGACTGACAAACCATATATCAATTCTTAATAGGATACAAAGATTCGAGTGAACGTTCCAAATAGTTTACTCAGTTGATGGCCTATTCCAAAGTACGAGACAAATTCAATGCAAATCGTTATTTCATACGGGAAAGCTAGAGTAGCACTTTCAGAATAAAGCAAATTTCCCATGAACTGAATGTGGCACATCTTGGCCTATTTTGTGATAGAGATTGCCAAAAGAGGAGGAAATGTATATCTTATTCTTATTCGAGGACCTAGAGTTCATATTTATTTAAGTATATATTTGATTTATATAAAGTAATAGATCTAAAATAAGGAGTGTGCTGCAAAATACATAGTATGTAGCCTAGGACAATTCATCTTTTGATACTCTTGATGACATCTCAAAGCAAAATATTATTTATCATAATAATTTTTGGAGAGAACACTAGTTAATACATAATTTAATTTCTTATAATGATCTAAAGTCGCATTTTCTAATCAAAGTTTCAATTCTCCTCCTCCATGTCCTAGATTTTCTGGTCAAATGCAGTCTCAGAAATATATACAAACTTAATCAGAAAAACACTGATGCACTGCAAGGGAAAATACACTGGTGTGTGTGTGTGTGTGTGTGTGTGTGTGTGTGTGTGTTGGGGTGTGGGTCAGGGTAGGGGGACAGAAAGAAAAATGGGAGAGAAAACTAGATATCTAGATAGATTTAAACTATATGAAAAATATATACAGAAAAATTAAAGACTGCACATTATATTTCAATAATCCTTGAAAATGTTTTAGCAATATCTGGATCAGAGTCATCAGCTAAATTCTGTATGGTGAGGCTTGCTTTTATGGTTAAGAGCTTCACAATCTAAGAATCTCCATGTTGAACATAAATAACCATTTTTCCTTTTGAGTATAGAAACTGAAGGAGATTGAGCTCGTGGATTTCTAACTACAAGATGGGATCCAGAAGTTGTTTTACCACACACGCAGATTCTCGACATACCTCATTTTCAGAGGACTTGCTTCTTACCCTCAAATAGGAATACAGAAAATAAAATCAGTTATTGAAATAGTTTTTTTGAACTAATGTGATAACACATACAGAGCTAGACCTAAACATCTTACCAACTGGCATATAATTAGGTATTCCAAAATGCAAAATCTGAGGACAACTCAGATGCCTTTAGAATGAGAAATTGAGATACTGCATAAGGAAAAGTTAGGAAGTAAGGAAGTGACAATAAATTCATGAAGTGACAACTGTCATAGTTGGCTCTGTAGTAAAACTGAGTCTCTCCAACTAAGGATCATCCCACATTCTCTTGGGGGTTTATGAGTTCTCTGAGAGTTTAAAAATTTTACTTTTTCATTTAAAGGTAAGCCTTAAAACTAATTTTGACAAGATTAAAGGTTAAGCACTCTTTTTCAGTGATAATTACCATGTGAGAGACATTTTAAAAGTATAAGACTTTAGTTTTCCAAGTCAGTGTTTCTCAAACTGGTGAACCTTGGAATTTTCAGGGACTAATAAGAAAATGTCTAATTAGTCACATGAGGCCTGTGAGTCCCAAATTTTCCTGATCATCTGAGGCATTAAATATGTCTTTCCCAGCTCCTCCCTTAGAGAGTCAGCAGTCTCAGTAGCGACTGTGGAATGTAAAAATGATAGGATTACCTGAGGTAATTTTTACCGCCAGGCAAGTTTGGCATGTACTGCATTAAAGGAAACTGGCCCTCAAGTATAAAGCTCAGAGGATTAGAGGCAAGAAGAGAGATTTGTTTGGCTCCAAAGCCCCTAATATTTTACTACATCAGATAGAACTCCATTACCACCCACTTCCAAATTCCATCCAGTGCCATAACCAACTAATCAAATTCACTTCAGTATACCATGCAGCTTGGTACTGGTTATTTACATTATTGTGAAATCAACACTCTTGTATGTAGAATTACAATTTGCAATTCTGTCCTCGTTATCCTGACTTTTCTTCAATAGAACTGTCTTGCCTCTGCATATAAGAAGGAGTTGAAGATGCAGTTAGTAAACTGAACTATTTGAATTTTAGACACTTCTGGAAATTTATGCAGACAACAGAAAGCATATATGAATTTGATAGTGCTTTAAAAAAGAATCAGAGGACTTCCTGCTCTGATGTGAAGGCAGGCCCATTAGCATGAATCAAAACAAAGGAATAATTTCCTCTTTTTTTTGATGCTAATTCACTCTGGAGTCATCCTTCTGAGTCTCCGCTTAAGGCTTTTAAAAGACTTGGGGAAAATATGTCACGAAATGGATCCATTTTAAATATTACAGGGACTTGCAGGCTTATTCGTTGTTGGCACTTGCATGTCCTCAATCAACAGCCTAAAGGACAACAGAGCTCACTAATTCCCACTGACTACTTTTAAACAGACTGCAGATTTCAGTTTCCAATGGAAAGGTAAAGGCAATAGCATGGAAAGGTTGCAAAGCAACTCTTCTAGTGTCTGGCCAAGTCAAAGAATAAAGAAGCTCCCCACCTACTTCTTTATGTTCACTCAGACAGTGAAGGAAAGTGTACTGACCACTTCTGTCTTCTGGCTCTTTCCCAGCTGGGCAATCTTACCTCGCTGCAATTTCCCTTTAGCCTACCCTGCTCCCGATATAAAGTCACCTTTTTGTTTCTCAAGGCTGAATCCTTCTCATCCTTAAAGATTCCAGGCCCCTTAGACAGGCCTTCTCTGATAACTCTATATAAAATATCCACTTCTGTCTACTTTCTATCATATCACACCACTTTTTTTTGCATAGAACAGGAACTTTAGCTGTCTTGTTTACATTTGTATACCCAGTACATGTACCAGTCCCTGGATCACAGAAGGTCTTAAATACCTTCACTTCCTTTAAAGTGAAGGAATGAATAAAGGAATGAATTAGTAAATATCCTGTATCTAGTATTCACCTAAACAGTAGAGATGCAAAGTTGAATCAGACGTGGTAAACTCACGGAACTTACCGAGCCAGAAGAACGTTAGACAAGTTTAATACCCAAGGTTTGTGTTTTAGAAAGATCATTGTGGATGGGTAAAGTATGAAAATGGATTGGAAAAGAGCTGGACTGAATGTAGGCTAAGTACTTCGGAGACTATCACAGTAAAGCAAACAAAAAATTATGAGGCTCCAAAGTAAGGTGGTGATATAAGGAAATAAAAAGAAACTGATCCTAAAAATGTTAAGGAGGGTGAATTAATTGTCTGTAAGAAATGAGGAAGATGTTGAGTTTTGATCTTAGATTACAGTCTTAGGTAGCTACGTAAATAAAGGTGACTTTCACTGAAATAAGGATATAGTAAAAGGACCATGTTGTTGTGAAAATGTATAAGAAGGAGAGAAAATACTATGTGTTAAGATTCTAACATATTGAGTTTGAACTGTCCAATATGTGTGTTCTTTCCACACCACCAAGCAAGTGACTCAGTTCTCTGTGGACAGTGACCAGGCATTTCACAAATTTAGCTCAATTCTGACACTATCTATCTGGAGTTAACCATCAAATCCCACAGGTTAAGGGCTCAGTCCCACAAGCCTGCCCCTCTCCCCCTCTCCCAATTCAGCACTAATCCCAAATCCAGGTTGTCACCTGTGCTTCTAATTCACAGGCTATAGATCAGAGGTTCCAACACCCACCTCCTGGGGTTCCATTAATCTACTACAGCAGCTCACAGAAACATTTACTTAATAAATCACCAGTTCATTATAAACGGTATTATAAAGGATACAGTTGAACAGCCAGATGGAAGAGATGTATAGGGTTGGGTCTAGGGAAAGGGGTGGGAGCTTCCATGCTCTCCCAGTGTACCACTCCAGATCTCCATGTGTTCAACAGTCTGGAAACTCTCTGAAGCTCATCCTTTTGGGCTTTTCTTGGAGGCTTCATTTCTTAGGCATGACTGATTAAATCATTGGCCATTAGTGACTGGACTCAATCTCCAGCCCCTCTCCCCTCCCCAGATGTGGAGCTAGGGTAGGAGTAGGTGGGAGTACTGAAAGTTCCAACCCTCTAATCATGTGGTTGGCTCCACTAGCAACCAGCCCTCAGCCTTAGGTTACCTAGGGGCTTTTCAAAAGTCACTTCATGAGCATAACAGAAGACACCCATTGCTCTCATCACTTAGGAAATCCCAGGGACTCAGGACTTCTGTGCCACGAATGGGGACAAAGACCAAATATATATTTCTCTTTATAAACCACACTATGACAGCTGTCTGTTGGATCCAGAAGTTGAGATGCTCAGGGGGCATTTAGATATATGTATCTGAATATTCCAGACAGAGATATAGGTTGGAAGTTTAAATGGGGCATCTTTGGTATATACAGAGATTGTACTAAAAACCATAGAAAGAAAGGAAATAAGCCAAAGAGCTTTAATAGAAATAAAAGACACGAAGGTCAAGGACAGAATCTGAAGGTGTACATGCAAATAGGCACTCATAGAAACACATGCAACCTCATGCATCAAGGGGTGGCTGGCTTAGCATTCGTGAAAGGGATAAAAATTTCCACTGCACCTGGCTAAAACGATTGCCCATACAGCATAATTATAAAGTAGAACAGTCCCCTTGGGAAGGCCATGTGCTGAATGAAAGAGTTGGAATAAAGCCAGAAACTACTATCTTCCCAATACACTAGGTACCAATGTATCATATAGCCTTTGGTAACTGTTACCCTTTAAGGAAAAACAAAGACAAAAAACACCTGACATTTACCAAAAATGTAAAATTCTTTCCTTAGAAAAGTCTGAATTGTTGACATAATTTTGTGAGCCAAAAAAAAAGCAAGGATAAGTAATCAGAAATAGATATACCTTTGGGCTTCCCTGGTGGCGCAGTGGTTGAGAGTCCGCCTGCCGATGCAGGAGACACGGCTTCGTGCCCCGGTCCGGGAAGATCCCACATGCTGCGGAGCGGCTGGGCCCGTGAGCCACGGCCGCTGAGCCTGCGCGTCCGGAGTCTGTGCTCCGCAACGGGAGAGGCCACAACAGTGAGAGGCCCGTGTACCGCAAAAAGAAAAAAAAAAAAATAGAAAATAAGATGATACAAGTTTTAATTCAGTCTGCTAATGTGTATCTGATCCTTCTCCTCCCAAAGGAGTCCACTCTTTCTATAAATGCGCACACCTGAGCCATGAAACTTATAAGGGTAACATGTTTACTGAGTATGTGCAAATTTAAAAGTTCCGTAATTAAAGCATCATAGTTTTTAATATCCACTAAAGGCTTTTGTCTCACCCCACCACCCTGCTCTATTCTAAATCATCACATGAGGGATATGGATATTCCTACTGATGGTTTGAAATGAAAGCTGGAATTACTTCTTAAAAGGGAATTGGTGGGGCTTCCCTGGTGGCGCAGTGGTTGGGAGTCTGCCTGCCGATGCAGGGGACATGGGTTCGTGCCCTGGTCCGGGAGGATCCCACGTGCTGCGGAGCCGCTGGGCCCGTGGGCCATGGCCGCTGGGCCTGCGCGTCCGGAGCCTGTGCTCCGCAACGGGAGGGGCCACAGCAGTGAGAGGCCCGCATACAAAAAAAAAAAAAAAAAAAGGGAATTGGTGAATGAGAGCAAAAATTAAATTTTTTAATTAAAAAATTTAAAAGCAGCAGGCTGCTTTACTGCATAGAAAACTACACATTGAATGACGTTTTACTTCAGTGAATGTGCCTTAATAGACTTTTGAATCTCTGTACAACTTAGCTTATATACTCTCCTGCTTTCTTCCATCTGTCTTTTCTAATCAAATCACCAAGTCAGTTAACGAACACCTAACTAACCCTGTGTTAGACTGTGAGAGTCTAGCAATGCTCCTGCTTTTATATGGCTCACTGTCAAGTTTATACAGTACCGCTCCAGCTGGATTTCCGTGTTACTTCAGTCCCTTCTGATTTACTTTGACAGATCCTTGATTAGGGCTCTCACCTAGTCTACTTCTAACAAAAGAGCCCTATCCTAACCCAGGACACTAAACCACCTGCCCTACCCACCCTCAAAAGCAGGCAAACCTACAAGTCTACTGGCCTGTTCTGGTTCTAGAAATAGCTCTGCTTAGCATTTAGCCCCTTCTTCACCATTTGAGTTTTTCTTCATTAATTCTGGCTCCAGTGAGGAAAAAGCCTTTCTAGAGAAAGTAGCATTTGAGCTGGAACTTGAAAGAAAAAAAAGTATATGGATTCATTCATTTCCAGCTGAGAAAAGAGAATGAAAAAAGGCATGGAAGTCTGTCCTGATGACGCTGAGCAGAATTACATAGATAATTTTTAAATACTAACAATGTCTGGGGCCCCAAAAGGAATGGGATACAATAAAGATAGTATAAATACGTTGAGAGCATGGATTTTTGTAGGCTTTATTGTAATGGGAGAAACAAGGTCTCCGTTTTTGTGCAATATTTGCTTGGAAGCATGCACTGCACTTAATAATCTACCACGTCATTTAACCCACATAGACACAATGAAGTGAATGTTATAATTAGCACCATTTTATAGAGAAGGAAACTATCACTTAGAGAGGTGGAATTTGAATGCAGCTCTTTCTTACCCCGGAGCACTTGCTTTTACATTAAATTGCTTGGACAAGTCATGACACCTTCTGGCACCTTGAGAATCTAAGTCCTATTTCTCACATTGCTTCCTCAGGAAAATCGGTTATAACTTCTAAAAAATTAACTTTCAAACGAACTTCTAGAACACAATCTATTTATAACTAGATGGAATTGTTTATGTAGTTTAAAATGCCCTCTCTCCTCATGCAACATGATGTTTCCTACAGAAATAGCAAACTCACTAGATACGTGAAGACTTGAGGGAGAATATATGTCCTTATATAAAATATTTTCTAATTCTAACCTGTTTTGAAAATGTTTACTTATCATTTTTTTTCTGTTCCACTAATTCATATTTATCCAAGACATATCCTGAGTTAACAGTCAATGCCTCTAAAATAAAGTATACAAAAAGAGGACAGTAAAAGATAGCTACACTGCATGAACTTACCATTCACACCCAAGTTTGGATTCTGAATTTTTAAGAAACTTTTACTTTCAAAGCCTTTGCCATTAAAACCTTTGCTTTACAAACTTTTTTCCACTTGTTATGCAGGTATGAATGAATCTCTCCCATCTAAAAACCACCCCTCCCCCCAACACACACACACACACAAAATCACATTTCTAGTGTTTCCATTGATCAGTCAGAATTTACCCATCCAACAAATATTAAGATCCACCTATGTGCTCGACACTGGGTCAACTGCTGGGGCCCAGGGCTGGGTCCAGGAGGCAAGATGTATGTAATCCACACACATTTCAATAGATTCACATGCTGTCTTTAAATTAAGGAAGTCCTCTGAACGAGACAATTGTCTTTCAAGGCACAGACCTTCCTGGGATACAGCTACACTGCTTAAACTGTGAAAGACTTCATGTTTCTCCTGTTTGCCTATGGGTGCTTTACAGTTATTGATTTAAATACACACCCCAAAACAGTAAATGTTGGTATGTATATTTAAATGCTGGTAATGAGAATTAAAAATTGTGAACACCAACTACTTCAAGAAAAATAATAGCATTGCCAGGGATGTTGTCCAAAGAATTAGTCAAGCATAAGTCTACAACCTTTAAAGGGAAAAATACACACATCCAATATTGTCCCCTAAATTATTATCAGTATAACACCTTGTTTTTAATTATCTACAATTCATATAAGAGCTTTACTGAAATTTTAATTGCAGGGTTTTTTTTAATATATACTTGCTATTTTATAGCACTGGACATAAGTACTAAATTTTGAGATCTGTATATTAATAAAATCAGAGGGATTCTGATTGTTTCATTCAAAACACTCCTAATTTTGTGAAATTTTCCACCAGATCAAGAGTCCTCATTGCAGCCATGAAGGGAAAAGAGTAATTGACCTCTATACTGTTAAGTAAACAATGTTTAACATTTATATCCAGAATATTTCAAATTGCGTTAATTGATACCTGACAGAGCTTTTATTATTGGTAACATAAATATAAACATAATTCTAATTTAAATTTGGAACTCTCAGTGATTTCGATATTAATGTGACATCTCTCCTTGTTGATTTATTGTAGAAGGACTTCTCTCAAGTTAACTCAAAGGACCTAAGCTTTTGCTACATCTGGAAATCCTGCT
>NW_006798666.1:349062-379428 GCF_000442215.2 Lipotes vexillifer | reverse complement strand
CCTGCTGAAAAATATGGCAGAGCTGCACTTGCTGCACGTCGAGGAAAAGTAAGAGCAAGTTACAGGTGTCCAGACTGAGAAGTATCATGGCTAAGAATTGGGAAACTAGAATAAGACTACCTAGGGTCAAATATTGCCATTAGCATTTACTGGCTCTGCGACCATGGACCGCATCTTCCAAGAGTGATAAGATAAAAAGACATAACTCACCAAAGGCACTTAGGCAAGTGCCAGGCAAACATAAGAGTTCAATATAAACAACCTATCACAAAATAAACTGACATTGCTGGGAACATGCTACGCACCTTATATGGATTGTTTCATTTAATCCTCACAACACCACCAAAAAGTATGTGCTATTATTATCCTCATCTTTTATGTAGTTGATATTATGTTGAAGAGAGAAAGAGAAGGGTGGGGGGAGAAAGGAAGGAAGATTAAACTTCTTAAAATGAAAAGATTAGATAACAGAGAACTTGTTCATGGACGGTGTTTAACAATTCTGGATGTTATAAATTTATAACTAATTAGCTGAATATTTATAAGCAACTACATTTAACTACAGACATTTATCAATTACTCAGTGCCTAATTATAAAGTCTACTTATTACCTGGGATTTTTATTGCTTCTCTTTTCCATCCATTTCATGGCGTATATAGTTGCTGCCAGAAAAACAAAGCTAAATCAGACTTTAGATCAATTACACATACTTAGTAGGTATCTCTTACATGCATAGCACTGTGAATATCCCTTTTTGGGGAGGAGGGGAGAAGTGAACCAGGGAATGATATTGTTAGGGATTAGGGAGAGACTGAACAAACAAAACCTGGTGGGGGAAATTAAGGACACCCATCATCATGAATAATCAAGATAGGTTTTTAAAAACTTAGTTAAAGCTTCAAAGCAAAAGAAAAATTCCATTTAAATAACCATTCGCAGATTAAATACATTTGTTCTATTAACATTTCCTTGGGCATTTTTCTTCCCTAGCACTCATCTGACCTCCTTAAAATTTGTCTGCATCTTTTGTTTCTCAGAACTGCTCCTCAGGCAAATTTCCTGTGCTACATCTCCAAAGACAAATAGAGGTGAAGAATGTTTCATAGTAAAATAATAATTTCCCCAGCATTATTAGTTCATCTCTGCTGACACTGGCTGTACTTAACATTGTAGTTTGCTTTGTCACCTGCATGCACTTGATTTATCAATATAGATGTAGAAAATAATTTGTATATTTACATAGTGTATACTTCATTCTTTTGTCATTCCAGTGGACCTCGTTTTGTGTCCTCCTCATAAAGCTGACTTTATATGTTTTATTAAAGTATATCTGGGATTCATTGTAAGGTTTAAGAAAAATCAGTAGCCTTAGAACTGGAAATATCTAGGTTTGCACCCTAGGGTTCCCCTCCCTAACTATGTGGCCTTAAGCAAATCATTTAACCATCTTAGATTCAGTTTCCTCTTTTCTAAAATTACAATAATTATCCTTGCCATAATTATCCCATAAAATGTCTGGAAAACCCAGATGTACTATATGTGAATTAAAAAAAAAAGTTGGTATTACTAGAGTATCTCTGGTCCTGATGTAGCTTATTTTGTCTCTGACTTTAGTCCTAGAAATAAAAGATCTTTTCAAATAATTAAATGAAATGTGTTGCTGGTCACACTGTTGATAGAAGTCTCAGATGTTTGAACACTTATCCCACTAAATGCTTAGCCAATGACCCTGTCACCTGGGAGAGAAGTCTTCAGTAGAATAAGTACCATCATGCTCTTATTTACTTATTCCTTCTTCTCTTGATTGGGTTGAACCATAATCTTAAAGGCATACTTACCTTATTTGCAAAGACACAGAGCACCCACTGGTGCCAGCTCTCTTTACCGGGGTTTGGACAAATGGACCCACAGATTCAGACCACCCTCCAACCCCCTCTCCAGTCCATCCTCCAGGACCACTCCTCTGCAGGATCTTAGCTTCCAAGATCAGCTAACGTTATTTTTTGTGGTTAAATCCTCATTGCCAACCAACCATGACCTGTCAGATCTGCCAGAATTATTCCACCAAAGTGAAAACCACCATCAACTGCCTGGTCCACCTGCAAATGCAGGTATCCTACACCTACGTCTCTGTGTTTCCATTTCCACCATGAAGATGTGGTCCTGGAGGGTGTAAACCACCTCTGGGCAACCACGTGATCAATCTCCAGAGGCCTGACAGCCCCAGAACAGACTGGGCAAAAGGCTCACCTTCGAGCCCGACAAGGAGTCTTCCAAGCACAGCTGGCCTTCCTCATTCCAGAGTCCCCTCCCAGGTGTGGACTAAATGGAAACAATAAACAATAAACTTTCCTTTTACATAAAAAAAACAAAATCACACTTTGGAGGTGATTCATTTAGTTATTCATTCATTTATTTTTACCTCTCCAGTGGGAAGAAGAATTTATTCCAACTTAAAAAATTGTAGAAGGCTTCCCACAATTAGTTGGATTGAATTCTTCATTGCTTCTAGGATGAATTCCAAACTCCTTGCAGTGGCATTTAGAGAATTCATCACTTTTCCCAAAATATATTTCCAATCTTTATTTCTCATTTTTCTAAACTCTTATGCCACAACAATATCAAGCCACTGGATTTTCTGCAAACACAATATATATTTCAATCCCATTCTCATTTCATCATGCAATTCCTCTACCTAGGGATGTCCTTCCTTCCCTTCTCCATCTGCTGCCTTCTTACCCCACTTCTAAGACATAATTCTCAAATACTTTCTTCACGGGGAATCCTCTCCTAGACGGCCCACCTTAACCCATCCTCCAGATTGACCCTGAGGAAGGTCAATGGCTGTTTATCAAGCACTTTATGGAAGAGATTTCTTCACTGGGCTAAAAAATTGAACTAGATCATTTCAAAAGTCCTTTGTGATAACTCAATAAAATGTTTCCAAGCTTGGGAGGAGCAAATTGTCAGCATACAACTGACTTTTATACTGATACAAAGGCACAACACAACTAGAGTCTAGCTTATTTTGAATTTAGTATATTTCCAAAGTTGACAGCCACTTTTCAGTCCAGGACCAAAAGTTTTCATTTCAGGATTTCTTAAGACAAATTGTTCTAAAAAGTTATCTAGAATTCTCTTTTTTGTTTATTTGTTTGATTTTAATATCCATTCCATTTTAGCAGCAAAATGCTTCTTTTCATAATTTTAAGTGTCTAGGTCTAGGGAGTTTAATAATCATGGTTCCATTTTGTTTTGTGTAAACTGGAAAGTGTTAATTTGTTCCTAGAATTCCCACCTCTGTAAGGAAGGTATGATGGGTTGTCATAATTTCTTATCGTGATAGGGAAAAAATGTTAATGCATGAATGGTCACATCTTCCTTCACTCTCCTATCCTTGCTGGGCTTCTGAGCTATTTATTATACTGATTCTTGTGTTGGCCAGATTATGGTGTAGGTATCAAGCGGCAGAGTCAAAAAAACCAACCAACAAACGAACAAACCCAACTAGATTACTTACTTTAAGGTAGGCAAAGTCTATTCTTGAAAGAAAAGAGTAGATTTGAAACAAAGGAGGGAAAGGAGAAAGAAATAGAGAAGACCAAGAGTGGTGTGAATTTTTAGAGAGAGAATTTGAAGGAGAGACAACGAAAGAGGAAGTGGGGAAAGAGCAAATAAACCAAAAGTTGGGGAAGGGGTGAAGAGAAAATTGAGGGCAGCAGCCTTACTGTGTTTATCAGCTGAGGGGATGGTTGGGAATGCAGATTTTTAGGATATTTTGCTGTGCTTCATGGGACAACCACTCTGGGCATTTTTCAAGAATACACACAAAAATAATTTAATTTTCAATCTTTAGATTGAGTTTCTCATGCATGTCATACCCCGTAGGACACCATGCTGTTGAAATGGGCTACATGGTAGTTCAGCTGTATTCAGGTTACCTACTATAATACTTATTATTGTAATTGTCTCTTTAGTGGCTTGTTTTTCTTACTATACTACAATCTCTATGAGGATAGGGATTCTGTCTTAATCATTTTTGTAACCCTATCCTCTAGGACAGTATCTGGCAAGTACTAGGTTCTCAATAAACATTCATTGAATGAATGAATGAATGAACATGATGCCAGAAGCCTTGACCAACTGCAGTCACAATAACATGGAAGAAAGTCTTAAGATAGAAAATGTCTTCAAAGTTTGGGATGAGTTATGAAACAATATTTTTTCTCCAAAGGTAAGAACAGACACCGCCTACAGTTTTCTCCAGCAGTGATTTTCCTTTTTGCATGGGCAAATTACACATCAGAGCGCCCACACACAGTGTCTTGCAAAAGAGAACAAACATGATATACAAAGCATTCTGCCGATCATAAGGAAGAAAAGACACAAAGTAGACAGTAGAGATAATAAATGTGTTGGTGTCTATAATTTACAGCACTTATGTGAGAATCCACTGTAGCTGCAAACTATATTTTTCCCAAAAGGTCAACATATTCAAATCAGATAGTTATATTCTTAAAATATTCTAAATGATTATGAGTGAAGCCAGTAGGAAATTCAATGTATTTGTAACTCCAAAATTTGTAAGTCAAATTTTGTTGCATAGTAAATTATATTTTGATTGCTTTTGTTGAGGGTTCTAATCAGGGGGATGCATTCATTTATTAGCCAGATATTTACTGAGAAGTATAATGTACCAGGCACTGTGCAATGTACTAGAGCCTGAACAAAGAACAGACGCAATCCATACTCTTAAGGAACCTAGGAACAATAAATGCAATACGATGGGGATATAATGGAAGTCTGTGTGGAGTAAATGGGTGGTGAGCCTCAGTCTGTGTGGAGGAACCAAGAAGCGGTTCACATATAAAGGTAAATCCGGAGCTTTGTCATGTAAGGACAAGGAGCTCAGGATCAATTCAGTGCATTTAGTGAAAGACATCTTGTTCAGTATTGCTAAACACGAAAAAGTGAAGAATGACAGGACTTCAGGCCAGAAAGGTGACCAGGGGTCTTGCAGGCCTTGCTATGAAGCATGGATTTCATTCATTCTGAGGGAAATCTTTGTATCCTGATTGCATTGTGAAGGCTAAGTAGAGAGCAGTGAGACTGGAGGCAAGGAACTTTAGAAGACCCTTGGAATTGTCCAGATGAGTGATGAGGATCTGAAATAAGACAGAATAGGTAGGGGAAGAAATGAATGGTGAGAAGGAAACATCTTTAGGAATTTTCAACACCTGGTAACTGACTGGATATGGGAAGGAAAGTATGGATGTAAAAAATGACTCACAGGGCTTCCCTGCTGGCGCAGTGGTTGAGAGTCTGCCTGCTGATTCAGGGGACATGGGTTCGTGCTCCGGTCCGGGAAGATCCCGCATGCCGCAGAGTGGCTGGGCCCGTGAGCCATGGCCGCTGAGCCTGCGCGTCCGGAGCCTGTGCTCCGCAACGGGAGAGGCCACAACAGTGAGAGGCCCGCGCACCGCGGAAAAAAAAAAACACTCTCAGCTTTCCAGACGGGAGACTGTGTAAACAGTTGTGCCAATCCATGGATTTGGGAACACTGAAAAGGACAGGAGGCAAATGAGTCCAGATTGGGGCATGTGGAGTTTGAGCATATTTGGGACATCCAGGTGGTGATCAGGAGCAAACTCCTGGCTGTAGAAAGAAACCTGAGAGTTTTTTAGGTACACATGGCCATTGAACATGTGAAGAACATGAGAAGTGTTTGGAACATCTTAAAGCTGTTACCTCCAATTTGTCTATTGTCTAAATCCAGATTTTTACATATGAAGGTCTGTTGAAACAGTGGTTTACAAACTTTAGTTTCCTTCTCACATTTGGAAAATGTGAAACACACTTAACACGTACCAAAAGCTTAGTACAGCAGGATTTTCAACCTAGTTGACAAGTTCAGTGATGGTGTAGTCTCAAAACTTTGGGGAGATACAAGGTATGAAAGGCCCTCCAGATAACTGACTTCTTAATCCATGGCTTATCACTGATTAAAAGTAAGGCATATCCTTGTATACATAACTATCAAAATGTATATTTTAGCAACAGAAAATTCCATGATTCTCTACTGAGGTACTGTTTCATTTTTTTTTTTCATTCAAATGTAAGAAATTGAGAAACTATGGACCACTTTGCTTTGTTTTTCTTCTGGGGTTTATCTCATTCCTTCATTTGGAACATATTCTTCTGTTGCCTCATTTTGCCTAATTCTCTGTTTTTATTTCTATGTATTAGGTGAGTTAGTTACATTTCCTGATCTTGGAGAAGAGGCCTGATGTAGGAGATTCCCTATGGGGCGCAGCAGTGCATTCCTCTCTGATCACCAGAACCATATTCTCCTGCGATGCCTCCTATGTCAACTGCATTGGCCCTTCTGTTATGGTGGGACTGACAACTGTGGTAGATGGGGCTAGCCCCCTGGCGCAGTTGACTGCCAAGCCCTGTCTCCTGTAGAGGCTGCCAGCCACTGGTGGAAGGGGCCATGTCCTGGCTCAGCTGGATGCATGGCCCGGGGAATCCCAGGGCTGGTGCCAGCCCACTGGTAGGTGGGGCTGGGTCCCACTGTGACTAGTTACTTGGACTGGGGCGTCCCAGGACTGGTTCAGACCAGTTGCAGGGGGGTAAGTCTCCAGCACTACTAAGTAGAGGGAGGACTCCACAATGGTGCTCGTCAGCATCGGTGTCCTCATTGTAGAAAAAGCTCCCCAAAATTGCTACTGCCAATAGCTATGTCCCCAGGGGATGTTCCAGTTGCTTCCTGCCGCCCTGGGAGGCTCTCTAATAGCATGTGAGTCTGACCCAGGTGCCTTTCAAATTACTGCCTCTGTGGTGGGCCTCAGAGTATGTGAGATTTTGTATGTGCCTTTTAAGAGTGGGATCTTTGTTTCCTACAGCCCTCCAGCTCTCCTGTATGCAAGCCCTGCTGGCCTTCAAAGCCAGATGTTCTGAGGGCTCGTCTTTACAGTGCAGGACCCACAGGCTGAGGAGCTCAATGCAGGGCTCAGACCCCACACTCCTTGGGGAGAACCTCTGCAATTGTGATTATCCTGCCTTTTGTGGGCCGCCTACCCAGGTGTGTGGGTCTTGACTATACTACATCTCTGCCCCAGCTACCCATCTCGTTGTGGTTCCTTCTTTATATCTATAGTCGTGGAAAATCTTTTCAGCTAGTCTTCAAGTCATTCTCATGAACAGTTGCTCTGTAAATAGTTGTAATTTTGGTGTGCCTGAGGGAGGAGGTGAGCTCGGGGTTTTCCTGCTTTGCCATCTTGGCCACTACTTTTACCCTTTTAAAACTTATCTTTTTAAGACTATTTTTTAAAAAACTCTGAGAGGTTGAATTAGAACTAAAAGTATCTGTATGAACTCAGACTTTTAAAAATAAACAGAGGCAGATTTAGAAATAGTCATAAAGGTATGTACTTACATCTCTGTCTCTTTCTCTCCCTCTCTCCACACACACACACACACACTCCTGGTTTTGTCCATGAAAGAAGCTTAGAAGCAATAAAATTCCAGCAGCACTAAGCACTCTGAGAATACATCTCTTGGTTTCCAAATACCACTCTCCACCAAAAGGAACCCGGGCTTCCTGGGGACATGCTGGCTCAAGGGAGAAACAGGAAAAGAAGAAAATAAGCCAGACATAAATTAAGCAATAAAATAAGGAGATGCTCACAGGCCAAAACTTATCTAATTTGAGTATTAATATAAATGAGTATATAGAATTACAACCTATTGAATAAAACAGTGACCTATGATTCCATATTGATATAGATAGATAGATAAGTAGGTAAGAGAAACATTTCTAGGATTCTATTATTCCATACTGATATAAAAATAAATAAATAAATAAGACTTTAAACATTTTTAATAAGTAAATAAGGAATGATACAAATGGGTAATCAGTATTTGACATCCGTTATAGTGGTAGTTGACAAGGATGGAAGGTATCAATATATTCTAAGACTTGGTAAGATTTGATAAGGAAAATGTATTGAGGTAATATCAGAATAACTTGCCACAAAACATGATGCAAATTTAGAAGGAAAATGATCACTCTAAGTTGAAGAAACTTTGTGAACACCAAATTGACCAAGTGATCAATGGTGGAAATCACCTGAAATTACGGGTGCCTTGATGTGGTACATTGAGAATGAGAACACAGCACTTTTTTTTCTTTCTTTTGTATTCCTACCAAGAACACAGGAAAATATTCTTGTATTGAGACTCTGTTCACAGGAAAACATCAATCTGACCCAGGCCGAGAGTCATCTTACATGATGAAAAGCCTGTACTCTTTATGACTGTCAAGGGAATAGGAGACAGGGAAAGTGAGGGATTGTTTCAGACTGAAGGAGAATGACGGCACCTAACAACAAAATGCAACATGTTTCAGAACTAGATCCTGACCCAGGAAAGAAAAAGACTTTGCTTGATGTTTGGTAAAATCCAAATGGGATTTATAGATTGTATGATAGTGTATTGTTAAATCGCTAATTTGAAAGATTTTATGGTGATAATGTAAGAAAAGTGTTTACATTTGGGGGCAATACATCCTGGAATTTGAATATAAACTACATACTAAATAAAAGCCTCACATAAATGCATGAAAGTAACAAGAAGGCTATGTTCTATGTCTGGTGTACATTCCAACCATCAATTAATCAGGGTCTAGGAAGAAAAAGATGCACACTTGAATTGGGCAACTAATGATAGTTTAATAAAGGAACTATTTTTAAAAATGTGGGGATTATGTGAAAAATCACAAGTGATGGTGCAATACCCTCTGACTAAGAACAGCAGAAAATCCCGTGGAAAGGTTCATTAGTGATTCAGGAGATATGAAGGAAATGAATACATTTTTACTTCTACTATTTGACTCCAATGACTTCAACCACATCCCACATTTCTCTGGAGCTAAATAACTCCAAAATCTTAATTCCAGCATTTACTCTGGAGTTAAAATGACAATGATAGAATGCTCCTGTTAGAACCTGAATCCTTGCTTTATTTTGGCTGACCAAGTGACCAGACGTTAAGATATTTTTCTTCCCTCTTCCTTGAGGCTAAGTGGATATGCTATACTTGATTCGCCACTCGGCTTAGTCTGCCACAAACTGAACTGGTCACTAACATTGTTTCTGGCATTAAACAACTCAGTTGACAAAAGATTATTGGAGTGGCCATGCAAAGTCTTAAGAGAACCCAACTGCTGGCATCATTAACCTGTAATGCAGAAGCTAACAACTGTTCTGATAATCTACGCAATACTGCTGCTGAACTTTTCTGGAAGTGCTCAGTGATTGTGCAACTAACCTCATCCAATGTTATTGCTACAGCAATCAACATAAACATGGGGATTTTTACCTTTGGATTTGTGGACAATAATGTAAATGGTGTCTTTTTAGAACATAATTGATTTTGTTTTTTGTTTTTTTTGCGGTACACGGGCCTCTCACTGCTGTGGCCTCTCCCGTTGCGGAGCACAGGCTCCGGACGCGCAGGCTCAGCGGCCGTGGCTCACGGGCCCAGCCGCTCCGCGGCGTGTGGGATCCTCCTGGACCGGGGCACGAACCCGTGTCCGCTGCATCGGCAGGCGGACTCTCAACCACTGCGCCACCAGGGAAGCCCATGATTTTGAATAGACTGGCCATTGTTATCAACACAATTGTTACTTACAGCTGTTGTCCAAACAACCCTCCAAGCCAGGGATGTTGCTAAGGGATCAGCCTTCCTTTATGCTTATCACTTACCACTCTTTGTTACTTGTTAGGATTTGCCTCTAATTTTGACCCACATCAAAATTCAAACGCAGAGAACATGGCAAAGTTATTGTAAATACAATCAACATTTTGCTATGGTTTTCAACACTGTTTCCAACCCCAAGTTCTTGAAGAAGCACATGCTTCACAGCAGGATTTTGATAGTTTAGGGCAAATCAATTCTACTTTTCTGTAGAATTGAAGAATCGAATTGTTGGAAAATCCTGGTCTCCTAAATGTGTTACCAGCAGAGATGAAACTTGAAATCTGATCTTCAGATTCTCAGAGCACTGTTCTTTCTTGCTGCAAATTTTCTGAAACCCTGAAATGTACTTATGAGACTTAGAGAGGGATATTCCTGCCTTTTTTTTTTCTTTTTTTAAACATTAAAACTTTTCAATATCCCTCCCCCCCAAAAAAAGAAGAAAAAAAAACAGGATTTTGGAACTCATTATAAGTAAATAATTATCTTGGTTTAGATGAATCACCAAGGCATTTTGGTTTTCTGCAACGATACTGCCTCATTTTTATTTCTGCACATGCATGGATGTGTGTGCGAGAGAGAGAGAGATAAGGTGGGGAGTGGAGAAGAAAGGGATGGGGAAGGGAGGAAGAGAGGAGAGGGGAAGAATAATGTTCTGATATATAGTATAAATACACATGCCCAAACATCACTGGGAGGAATATGGCATCATCAAAAAAATTAAGAGCAGCAAGACTATATTCACATTTTTACAGGCCATTCCTCACTACTTTAGTTTCCTGTGGATATTGTAACAGATTATCACAAACTTCCTGGCTTAAAATAACAGAAATCTATTCCATCACAGTTCTGGAGGCCAAGAGGTCAAAATCAGTTTCACTGGACTCAAATCAAGGTGTCAGCAAAAAGCCTTTTCTCCGAATAAGGGGACATCCACAGGCTCCAGGGATAAGAATGTGGGTACCTACTGGAGGGCTATTTCTAGCCTACCACCCCCACTAACACACTATTACAACCACTCCACTCCCACCAGCTCTTAGAATTCGTGAAACTGTTGTTTGGACACAACTATGTCAGTCTGGAGAAAAAGTTGAGCCTGAAATGATGAGACAAGTCTTTATTAATTATTTGTGGTAGATGAGCCATACATGGAAATACAGTCTTTCCTTCTGACTCCACTCTGATTGCTCCTTGAAAGTGGAGTCTGACTTCTTATCATTGGTTCCCCCATGATCAGCTCAGTGCTTCCCACATCATCATATGCAATACGTGTTTGTGGAATAAACAAACAAACATGCAAGTTATTGTCATGAATCCTCTCAGAGTATTTGTGCTTCATTCCACATTGACAAAGTCAATGATGGGGATCATGGTTATAGCAAAGTTAACCAAATGGTTCTTTAGTCTGTGGCTTTGCACCTCTCACCCTAGGGTCTGTCTTGCTCCCTTGGCCTGTACAGCATTATCTGGCCCTTTATTCATTCTGTCTCTTCCTTCCTCTCACATCCACAGCAGCCAGTGACTGACTCTTCCCAGTTTGCTGTCGCCTCAAGACATACAGCTCTTGAGCAGAGACCCAGCATGTGGTAATCCTCCAAAGGTGGACCATGAAAGGACCCTGCCAGCCAAGACGTACCAGCTAAGCCCATGACCTGCCTTTATCTGTGTCGTGGTTTCTTTCTGTTACATACTTTTCTAAAACTAGGAAACACTCCTCTTTTCTTCTATAAATCAGCAAGTCACACTGAGTATATTTGGTCAGGGAAGTTTTTTCACTTTCTTCCCCCCCCACCCCGAAATGAAAGCTTTTGCTCTGCTTTGAATGTTGTATTAAGAGAAGCCCTCTGATTTCTGCCACAATTCCACCCACTCACCATGACGCCCACACTCACCACAAGTCTACATCCACCTCCACACTCAGTCCCATCATTCCTTCTCATACCTTATTTTTTTATTTTTTTATTTTTCTTGCGTCATGCGGGCCTCTCACTGTCGCGGCCTCACCCATTTGCGGAGCACAGGCTCCGGACGCGCAGGCCCAGCGGCCACGGCTCACGGGCCCAGCCGCTCCGCGGCATGTGGGATCCTCCCGAAACGGGGCACGAACCCGCGTCCCCTGCATCGGCAGGCGGACCCTCAAGCACTGCGCCACCAGGGAAGCCCTCATACCTTATTTTTTATTCCTTTACTCCGAGGACTTCATCTTCAGACATTGATTTTTGGTTCCTTTATCTTTATCTACCACCTGAAGGAAAAAATTATATTCAACTAAGGAAATGTGGGGAAAGATATAACCAAAGTGGAATCATGTCACGTTTGGGTCACAAATGTGACCCAAAAGAAAAGTTGCTCAAAAGAAAAGTTTCTCTTAGGCTTCCTTTCCGTAGCACTGTCAAACTATAAGTGTCTTCAGATTTACTGTAGGATTTGGGATGCCAGTTGAGCAGCTACAGTCTCCTTATCTAGATTCGGATTTCAACCAGTGAAACCATTCCAAATAGCTAACGTGCTTCCCTACAATGGCCAAAGAAAAAGCTTTTTCTGGTAAACACTGCCAGATAGATGAAACAGAGTCACCTAAATTGTCACTTAGAATATACAGGCATCTTTTATGCAAGAAGAGATAACCTCCCAAAGATGATCTGTTTCAGGGCTTCCCTGGTGGCGCAGTGGTTGAGAGTCCGCGTGCCGATGCGGGGGACACGGGTTCGTGCCCCGGTCCGGGAGGATCCCGCATGCCACGGAGCGGCTGGGCCCGTGAGCCATGGCCGCTGAGCCTGCGCGTCCGGAGCCTGTGCTCCGCAACGGGAGAGGCCACAACAGTGAGAGGCCCGCGTACCAAAAAAAAAAAAAAAAAAAAAAAAAGATCTGTTTCATTGGCACAGAAAGGACAAGTAAGGTCAGTATCATTAATGAAAAATATGAAGAACTATTTTATGGGGAAAAGAATGGTAGAAGAAGAAACAAGTAAATGGAGAAAGGAAAGTGAGGCAAAAAGAAGTGCTAAATAATAAGGGCAATTGATTTGACCAAGAGCGTAAGATGACTCATATGGTAAAGACGGGCTTGGCATTTAGATTCTTAGACCCCTAGTCCAGAGTAATTTTCTCTACCCCCAGTTTCCTAATCAGCCTGGCAAGAATGGGCTATAGGTATACAAATATTGATTCCTTTTACACAGGCACATGGAGAAATGGATGGGAGGAATACATAAGCCAGTTGCCACTGATTAAAAATAGACCCTTCCTATTTAAAAGAGGATGCTGAGTAAATATAAATTTCTTTGGGCTCTGTGATATAAAAAATTGTTTGGAAGCACTGTGGAATCCACACCACAGTGAGACTTGGATGGCCAGTTTTTGACTGGGATAATCAGCTCCTTCTCAAAAACGTCTCGTCTCATGAGTCTGAGAGGACATGGGGTCTGCGTCGGGAATCATGAAACCAAGTCCCGCCAAGGTTCTGTGGTAGGTGTGAGGACAGGTAGTACTCCTGGAAGAGAATATTATATTGAGGAGCTCTATATTAAGGAAGGAGATTCCTTGAAATTGTACTAAAAATAGTGTTGAAACCTGAAAAACCTTTTCATACATCTGGGAGTGAGTAATCTAACACTGAATAAGTAGGCTGACATGATGAAGTGGCTGTTTTTTGCTACTCCCTCCTAGTGGGTAACAGAGACCAATTAATGTGGCTGAGGCTAGGGGTCCTTACTGTCCATGCTAATCTAATGTTAGTGTGGAGGGCTTCCTGAAAGAAGACGTGTGAGAACCTCAGAGTAATCACTAAAGCAACACTTGGATAGCTGGCAGCAGCCACAGCTTAATTAGAGCTGAACCTTCCACAGGCAGCCTGCTCTGGGAAAAGAGGGCAGAGTTTCTCACCATTTTCCTTTTGTTGTCCTCTTTTTTTGATTTTAGAGGCCTTCAAGTCATGTAGCCTATGTCACTTTTTTTTGATTTTTTAAAAAATTTTTATTGGAGTATAGCTGCTTTACACTGTTGTGTTAGTTTCTGCTGTACAGCAAAGTGAATCAGCTATATGTATACATATATTCCCCTCTTTTTTGGATTTCTTTCTCATTTAGGTGCCTATGTCAGTTTTAAAACATGATTCCAAATTATTTTTATATTCCTGTCATCAGGAAGAGGGGTCTCTGCCTCCTTCTCTTGATTCTTGGTAGGTTTATAACTGGTCACAATGGAAGTGATGCTATGGGACTTCTGAGACTAAGTCAAAAAAGGCCATGCAGCCTCCAACAGTTCTTTTTAGACACTCCCTTATGGAACCCTGAGCCATCACATAAAAAGTCCAACCACTCTAAGTCCTCTGTGCTGTGGGGAAGCCCAGGTCACACAGAAAGGCCAAGTGCGTGTAGACTAGTCAGCTAGCTCCAGCTGAGATCCCAGCCAACAGCTGGCATCAACTGCCAGACGTGTGAGTAAAGGTGGCTCCAGATGACCCCAGAATGTAGGTGCTGAGTCACTCCCAGCACTTGAGTTTTACCAGGTGAAACCCCGGGCATTGTGGAGCAGAAACAAACCACTCCTGCAACAGGCCTTTGTAACCTTCAAAGCATATCATGTAAGCTGTCATACTGCTCACTGCAGAAGGTCCAAATTAAATGTTCTGTTACTTTCCCCCATGTCCAATGCCTCTCTGCTGCAGATGTTTTAACATTTTCAAACAGTCAAACATCAATACTGAAGCCCTGTAAATGGCTATATTTAATAAGAATTAATTAATACCTTCTCACACTGTATCTCTGGATTATTTAGCATTATAATCCATTTCCAAGGGCTCCCCTGGTGGCGCAGTGGTTGAGAATCTGCCTGCCAATGCACGGGACATGGGTTCGAGCCCTGGTCTGGGAAGATCCCATATGCCGCGGAGCACCTAGGCCCGTGAGCCACAACTACTGAGCCTGCGCGTCTGGAGCCTGTGCTCTGCAACAAGAGAGGCCACAATAGTGAGAGGCCCGCGCACCGCGATGAAAAGTGGGCCCCACTCACCGCAACTAGAGAAAGCCCTCGCATAGAAACGAAGACCCAACACAGCCAAAAATAAATTTAAAAATAATACGGGAGTCCATGTATTTAAAAAAAAAATCCATTTCCAGATGGAGAAATGACATATGGCAAATAACTGTTAAAGGTGGACTTATCAGAATAGCAAGAATCCAGTTCCTGATACCCAGCTCTTTGCTCCCTCCCCAGGGAATGCTTAGTGACTATAAACATAGGACAAAGAAGATAGGTACAATAAATGACCTCCATTCCCTGTCACTTGTTTTAATGCTTCCATGTTCAGTATTTTTCCCCAAGGAAGCAATTCCTTTGCTAAAAATATAACCCCTTCAACACAAAATCTATGTAGTTCTACAAAATATTTGACAACACTAAAAATGGTGTCTAGTCACAGTCTATTTATCTAGATTGTCAAGAAAAGATAAGACAATCTGGAATCTAATATAATCATTGAACACTTTTTTTTACTAACTAGAGTTGAAAATAAACAATATATTTTTCTTTTAATCCAAAAGATTGCTAGTTAATACACATACCAGCAGAACTCTCAAACAACTGATCTTTTGGTGTGACAGCAGCACACCTGTACTACTACTTTAAGCCTGGCTTGGCAAACAGAGATAGGTCAATAAGTCATTGATTCTGTATTGCAAAAAAAATCCTAAAAGCTAATTATTACTTGAGTCTCAAGCTTGATGCCAACTGGAAGATTCTCACATGGAAGTAAATTGTATCATCTCAGAGTTACTATGGGCTTCCTACTATTAATACATCAAAATGTCTTTTACTATAGAAAGAAATAGGAGAAGATAAAATAAAGGGAATCTATGAAATACAGCTCACAACATGATCTACCTTATGAAGCCAAAGTACAAATCATGAGTTGTACACTAATGACCTATTTGTGACAATTTAGGAAGAACACGGGACAGGACTCAGAACACTTGGATTCTAGACCCAGCTTTACACCAATATACATGTGACCTTGGGCAAATCTCTAAACTTCTCTGGCTTACAGGCATACCTCATTTTATTGAGCTTTGACTTTTTTGCACTTCACAGTGCTTTTTGTGTTTGTTTTTGCACATTGAATGTTTGTGACAACACTGTGTTGAGCAAGTCTATCGGTGCAATTTTTCCAACAGCGTTTGTTCACTTCCTGTCTCTATATCACATTTTGGTAATTATTGCAATATTTCAAATTTTTCAGTGTTATTGTATTTGTTATGGAGATCTGTGATCAGCGGGCCTCTCACTGTTGCGGCCTCTCCCGTTGTGGAGCACAGGCTCCGGACACGCAGGCTCCAGACGCGCAGGCTCAGGGGCCATGGCTCACGGGCACAGCCGCTCCGTGGCATGTGGATCTTCCCGGACCAGGGCACGAACCCGTGTCCCCTGCATTGGCAGGCGGACTCTCAACCACTGTGCCACCAGTGAAGCCCTGATCAGTGATCTTTGATGTTACTATTGTAATTGTTTTGGGGTGCCACAAACTGCGCTCATTTAAGACAGTGGTTCTCTCTCCCTCTCCTCTGGCCTCTCTATTCCCTAGACACAACAATCTTGAAATTAGGCCAGTTAATACAATGACCTCTAACTGTCCGAGTAAAAGAAAAGCCACATGTCTCTCACTTTAAATCAAAAGCTAGAAATGATTAAGCTTAGTGAGGAAAGCACGTTGAAAGCCAAGATGGGTCTTGCACAAAACAGTTAGCCAAGTTGTGAATGCAAAGGAAAAGTTCTCAAAGGAAATGAAAAGTGCTACCCAAGGAACACAAATGACAGGAAAGCAAAACAGCCTTATTGCTGACATGGAGAAAGCTTTAGTGGTCTGGATAGAAGATCAAACCATCCAGAACATTTCTTTAAGCCAAAGCCTAATCCACGGATAGGCTCTAATTCTCTGCAATTCTGTGAAGGCTGAGAGAGGTGAGGAAGCTGCAGAACAAAAGCCTGAAGCTAGTAGAGGTTGGTTCATGAGGTTGAAGGAAAGAAGCCATCTCCATAACATAAAAGTGCAGAGTGAAGCAGCAAGTGCTGATATAGAAGCTGCAGCAAGTTATCCAGAAGATCCAGCTAAGATCATTAACGAAGGTGGCTACACTAAACAAGAGATTTTCAGTGTAGACAAAACAGCCTTATATTGGAAGAAGATGCCATCTAGGACTTTCATAGCTAGAGAGGGGAAGTCAAGGCCTGCCTTCAAAGCTTCAAAGGACAGGCTGACTCTCTGGTTAGGGGCTAATGCAGCTGGTGACTTTAAGTTGAAGTCAATGCTCATTTACTATTCCAAAAATCCTAGGGCCTTTAAGAATTAGGCTCAGTCTACTCTGCAATCTAGAAATGGAACAACAAAGACTGGATAATTATATTGACAACATTGCTTACTGGATATCTTAAGCCCACTGTTGAGACACACTGCTCAGAAAAAAAAATACTTTTTTGCTAAAAATATGCTAAACTATTTTTTAACTAAGGTGTGTACTTTATCTTTTAGACATAATGCTATTGCACAGACTACAGTATAGTATAAACTTAACTTTTATATGCACTGAGAAACCAAGAAATTCGTGTGACTCACGTTGTGATATTCACTTTATTGCGATGGTCTGGAACCAAACCCACAATATATCTGAGGTATGCCTGTACTTTAAAACCAGAAAATTGTACTAGACTGTCATATGGGAATGTGGATTCTCAAATAAGTTTGTGCATTTAAGCCAGTTTCTTATTCCTAGGATTCTCCATGCTTATAATACTCAGAAGTTTGTCCTGCCTTTCCTCTGCCTATGTTTTTCACACACACACACACACACACACACACACGCACACACACAGCTTTTGTTATATACGACATGTTATATTTATTTTTATTTTTATAAATGTAGTGTAAGCCCTGAATGGGTGTTTTTGTTTTCTCTTTTGTAATGCAAGTGCCTGACTTAAGCTTTGAATGCTGTCATCCACTACAAAGAGTCATTCCCCTCAAAGAAAGCTTCTCAGATAAACACACTGCCAGCCACAGAAATAGAGCCAGGACACCACTGCGACCCCGCTTTAGTCTCCTTTGTTTTAGAGATCTTTGTTGATTTCTGTAACTGACCACTTAGGCTGCTTTTTTTTCTCTTTCTGTGCTTAAAATTTCCACTTATATTTAAATTCACCAATAAAGAGTGAGCCCGTGAAATCCTAGGCCCCCACCCTCGATCCCCCAAAAAACAGAAACCCAGCCTCGTGCTCTCTCTCTCTCTCTCTACCGGCAACCTTGCTGTGTGGCCCCAGGTGTGCCATGTAATTTCCAGGACATTTAAGTAATAAAACTTTTTTTTTCCAAGTTTGGTGATGGTTATTGCTGAGGGCATCTGGCAGTCATAATAAGAACCATAAGGAAAACACTCCCATTTACCATTGCAACAAAGAGAATAAAATATCTAGGAATAAACCTACCTAAGGAGACAAAAGACCTGTATGCAGAAAATTATAAGACACTGATGAAAGAAATTAAAGATGATACAAATAGATGAAGAGATATACCATGTTCTTGGATTGGAAGAATCAACATTGTGAAAATGACTCTACTACCCAAAGCAATCTATAGATTCAATGCAATCCGTATCAAACTACCAATGGCATTTTTCACAGAACTACAACAAAACATTTCACAATTTGTATGGAAACACAAAAGACCCCGAATAGCCAAAGCAATCTTGAGAACGAAAAACGGAGCTGGAGGAATCAGGCTCCCTGACTTCAGACTATACTACAAAGCTACAGTAATCAAGGCAGTATGGTACTGGCACAAAAACAGAAAGATCGATCAATGGAACAGGATAGAAAGCCCAGAGATAAACCCACGTGCATATGGACACCCTGTCTTTGATAAAGGTGGCAGGAATGTACAGTGGAGAAAGGACAGCCTCTTCAATAAGTGGTGCTGGGAAAACTGGACAGGTACATGTAAAAGTATGAGATTAGATCACTCCCTAACACCATACACAAAAATAAGCTCAAAATGGATTAAAGACCTAAATGTAAGGCCAGAAACTATCAAACTCTTAGAGGAAAACATAGGCAGAACACTCTATGACATAAATCACAGCAAGATCCTTCTTGACCCATCTCCTAGAGTAATGGAGATAAAAACAAAAATAAACAAATGGGACCTAATGAAACTTCAAAGCTTTTGCACAGCAAAGGAAACCATAAACAAGACCAAAAGACAGCCCTCAGAATGGGAGAAAATATTTGCAAATGAATCAACTGACAAAGGATTAATCTCTAAAATTTACAGGCAGCTCATGCAGCTCAATAACAAAAAAATAAACAACCCAATCCAAAAATGGGCAGAAGACCTAAATAGACATTTCTCCAAAGAAGATATACAGACTGCCAACAAACACATGAAAGAATGCTCAACATCATTAATCATTAGAGAAATGCAAATCAAAACTACAATGAGATATCATCTCACACCAGTCAGAATGGCCATCATCAAAAAATCTAGAAACAATAAATGCTGGAGAGGGTGTGGAGAAAAGGGAACACTCTTGCACTGCTGGTGGGAATGTGAATTGGTACAGCCACTATGGAGAACAGTATGGAGGTTCCTTAAAAAACTACAAATAGAACTACCATATGACCCAGCAATCCCACTACTGGGCATATACCCTGAGAAAACCATAATTCAAAAAGAGTCATGTACCAAAATGTTCATTGCAGCTCTATTTACAATAGCCCGGAGATGGAAACAACCTAAGTGCCCATCATCGGATGAATGGATAAAGAAGATGTGGCACATATATACAATGGAATATTACTCAGCCATAAAAAGAAACGAAACTGAGCTATTTGTAATGAGGTGGATAGACCTAGAGTCTGTCATACAGAGTGAAGTAAGTCAGAAAGAAAAAGACAAATACCGTATGCTAACACATATATATGGAATTTAAGAAAAAAAAAACGTCATGAAGAACCTAGGGGTAAGACAGGAATAAAGACACCCACCTACTGGAGAACGGACTTGAGGATATGGGGAGGGGGACGGGTGAGCTGTGACAGGGCAAGAGAGAGGCACGGACATATATACACTACCAAACATAAGGTAGATAGCTAGTGGGAAGCAGCCGCACGGCACAGGGATATCGGCTCGGAGCTTTGTGACCGCCTGGAGGGGTGGGATAGGGAGGGTGGGAGGGAGGGAGATGCAAGAGGGAAGAGATATGGGGACATATGTATATATATAACTGATTCACTTTGTTATAAAGCAGAAACTAACACACCATTGTAAAGCAATTATACCCCAATAAAGATGTTAAAAAAAAAAAAAAAAAAGAAACATAAGGGCTGGTCCAGCCACAACACTGGTTATCAATAGACTGAGACCGGCACAAAACAATAAATTTACATAAATTTTATAATGTACGTATATTTCAAGCTTTCAGAAAACTTGGAAAATATTGAATGAAAACCAATATATCCATCATTCAATCTTAACAAATACTATTATTTTACCATACTTATTCCTGATCCTCCTTCTTTTCTAAAATAAATAAAATGTTGCAAACATAACTAAAATAACCAAATGGAACCACCAAACGTAACCACCACCCCACTCCAATGCTATTCCACTTCCTCCCTCATTATACTGTAATATCCAGAAGTATGTACAGAGCTTCCAGTTTACATTTTTATATTTTACTACACCTGTACAGCATTACCAATGTAATATTCTCTGGATTTTTAAAACTTACATAGATGGGATGATACTGACCATATCTTTCGACAGCTTGCTTTTTTCCCCCAACTTTGTTTTCCAGATTCGTTCATGTTCATTCATTTAAACACTAGTATGTTTATATGAACATATAACAACTGATATATCTATTCCTTTATTGCTAGACATTCAGAAGTTCTCCATTTTTCCCCTATTACAAACAGTGCCACAAGGAATAATCTCTTACAACATCTTCTTGTGCACCTGAGCGAGAGTACATTCAGGGTATTGATCTAGAAGTGCAATTGGTATGTCTCAGGGCATGTTCATCTTCCACTGCACAAAGTACTATAAAGCAGCATCCAAAGTGGTTCCACCAATTTAAATGCCTGCCTGCAGTGTCCAAGAGCTCCCATTTCCCCACACCAAGATTATATGTGGTATTTAGACATTCTTTTTCCAATACAATGAGAATAATATAGTAACTCATTATTTTCATTTGCATTCCCCACATTGATACTGAGGCTAAGGATATTTTAGCTTCATTTTCTGTGGACTGCCTTTCTTCTAGTCCCTTTCATAGGAGGATTGGGGCTGTTTTCCAATCTCTAAGCTCAACAGTCTTTAGCTATGTCCATGCCTCCTTACCCCAAGTAAACATGAATATGCTCAAACTCCACAGCCCATATCCAGGCATGATATTACCCAGGCTGCAGAAGCACCACTCAGAGCTCACTGTTCTGGCTTTGAGTGTACTAATAGGTTCCCACTTATGGATCCATCCTTCCTTCCTCCCTCCTTCCCTTCCTCTCTTCCTTCCTTCCTTTCAGCTCAGTCATACTTTAGTGTACCTTTTTATGGTACATTTCTTTATAAAGAATTTGTAATAAATCTCTGCTACTTTTATTTCATTTTAAGCCATTATCTCTAATTATTGCTCTGCCTGGTTCCCTTTTACTCTCCAAGATAGCTATGGAAAAGCACGTTTTGAAATTTCTCTACCTTGGTTTCCTGGACATTTTAGAAAACCATCTATCAACATACTATCAACTATGTAGGAACAGCAATTTTAACAAAATGAAAAGATGGTGGAAGAGACTGAGAGAGAGACAGAGAAAGAGAGATTGGGCTTTAAATCTTACCTGTACTGAAATTTGGAGCCCTTTCCCGGCAGAGTTAAGACTGATTCTATTAGACTATAACCCACTGATTGCTCTTAGTGTAAGGTTTAGTTTTCTTGATTAAGTTACTGAAATTTCAGATCAGGGAAAATTCTAGTTGATACTGGGCTCAATCTAGGAAAATCTCAGTCCTCCACAAAGTTGCTATCTTGATCATGGAATTCTAAGACATTATACTCTAGCTTTAGGCAAACTTCAGTTTAAAGCCATAGCATTTCTAGGCTGAAAGTTATCGCAAGTGTCAAGAAAATAGTACATATGACAAAAGCAGTAATCAAGGCTTCAAAAAACTTACTATTACAAATTGCCAACAAACACATGAAAGAATGCTCAACATCATTAATCATTAGAGAAATGCAAATCAAAACTACAATGAGATATCATCTCACACCAGTCAGAATGGCCACCATCAAAAAATCTAGAAACAATAAATGCTGGAGAGGGTGTGGAGAAAAGGGAACACTCTTGCACTGTTGGTGGGAATGTGAATTGGTTCAGCCACTATGGAAAACAGTATGGAGGTTCCTTAAAAAACTACAAATAGAACTACCATACAACCCGGTAATCCCACTACTGGGCATATACCCTGAGAAAACCATAATTCAAAAAGAGTCATGTACCAAAATGTTCACTGCAGCTCTATTTACAATAGCCAGGAGATGGAAGTAAACTAAGTGTCCATCATCAGATGAATGGATAAAGATGTGGCACATATAAACAATGGAATATTACTCAGCCATAAAAAGGAATGAAACTCAGTTATTTGTAGTGAGGTGGATGGACCTAGAGTCTGTCATACAGAGTGAAGTCAGTTAGAAAGAGAAAAACAAATACCGTATGCTAACACATACATATAGAATCTAAGAAAAAAAAAAAGTCATGAAGAACCTAGGGGTAAGATGGGAATAAAGACACAGGCCTACTAGAGAATGGACTTGAGGATACAGGGAGGGGGAAGGGTAAGCTGGGACGAAGCGAGAGAGTGGCATGGACATATATACACCACCAAACGTAAAATAGATAGCTAGTGGGAAGCAGCCGCATAGCACAGGGAGATCAGCTCAGTGCTTCGTGACCACCTAGAGGGGTGGGATAGGGAGGGTGGGAGGGGAATGCAGAGGGAGGGGTTATGGGGATATATGTATATGTATAACTGATTCACTTTGTTATACAGCAGAAACTAACACACCATTGTAAAACAATTATACTCCAATAAAGATATTAAAAAAAAAAAACCTTATTATTGGTGGAGGCTTTTAGAGTTCAGAAATCCTGCTCCCAGAGCTCAGAGTTTCTTCTGTTTTTTTAAACTACAGTGGACCCTGGAACAATGCAGGTTTGAATTGTCTAGATCCATGTATATGCCGATTTTTTTCACTAAATACATACTACAGTACTACTGGATCCACAGTTGGTTGAATCCACAGATGCAGAACCATGTATACAAAGGACCAACTGTAGAGTTATACTCAGATTTTGGACTGTGCAGAAGGCTGGCACCCCTAAGCCCCCCATCTTGTTCAAGGGTCAACTATACCCGTGTTGGTTTACTAGGGCTGCCAAAACAAACTACCACAAACTAGGTGATTTAAAACAACAGAAGTTTATTACCTCACAGTTCTGGAGGCTAGGGGTCCAAAATCAGGGTGTTGGCAGGGAGGGCAGATGTTCCTCTGAAACCTGTAGGAGGAAATCCTTCTTTGCTTCTTCCTAGTTTCTGGTGGTTTACTGGCAATCTTTGGCATTTTTTAACTTGCGGCTGCAACACTTCAATCTGCCTTTGTTGTCACATGGTTTTTCCCTCCTGTGTCTTTTTCTTGTAAGGACACCAGTCATATCAGATAAAGAGCCCACCCAGTCTGACCTCCTCTTAACAGATTATATCTGTAGTGACTCTTTCCAAATAAACTCACACACTGAGTACTAGGAGTTAGGACTTCAGTATAATTTGGGGTGTGGGGGGGAGCACAATTCAACACATAACACTACACATTTTGATAATTTGTTAAAAAGCTTAATGATGATAGACTTATTAAAATAGGATGTTCCCAAACGATCAATGAGAACTTGTGCCTGGTCCTACAAGATAGTGTGTGACCAACTGAGTACTTATCCATTTCATCATTTTAAGCAGTTTTATAGTATTTGTCATGGGTTGAATAGTATCCTCCCCAAACTCATGTCCACCTGGAAGCTGAGAATGTGAACTTACTTGGAAATAACGGTCTTTGAAGATGTAATTAGTTAAGGATCTTGAGATGTAATCATCCTGGATTTAGTGTTCACCTTAAATCCAATCACTGGCATCCTTGTGAGAAAAGGAGAGAACACACACAGACACTGGGAAGAAGTATGTGAAGACAAAGCAGAAATTGGAGTTACGCTGCCATAAACCAAGGAATGCCAGGAGCCACCCGAAGCTTGAAGAGACAAGGAAAGATTCTCCCCTAAAGCTTTCAGAAGCAGCATGACTCTGCCAAACCTTTATCCTGGACTTCTGGCCTCCAAAAGTGTGAAAGAATAAATTTCTGTCATTTTAAGCCACCAAATATGTGGCTTTTTGTTATGGCAACTCTAGGAAACTAATGCAGTACTCCTTTTATAAAGATTGGGAAAAATTTATTTCACCAATCCCTTACTGTTGAACAGTTAGGTTGTTTCCAATTAAAAGAACATAAACATAGTGAGACACGGACTTCCCTGGTGGTGCAGTGGTTGAGACTCTGCGCTCCCAATGCAGGGGGCCCAGCTGGGTTCAATCCCTGGTTGGGGACCTGGATCCCACATGCATGCTGCAACTAAGACTTCACGTGCCACAACTAGGACCTGGTGCAACCAAATAAATAAAATAAATATTTTTTAAAAAAGAGAACATAGTAAGATGTAAAAAATGTACTTGATGAAAAGAAATGGAGAAGATATCCAAATAACCTTGAGATATAATTATATCTATTATAATTATAGATATTATATATAATTATATAATTATATAATTATAATATATATATATTATAATTATAAATGGGAAGAAGCTACCAGAAAAGAGATTTCAACTCAAAATAAACTTTGTCTAGTAATCAGTACAGTACAAACTGGGAAAATGGCAGCCTTGGGAGGTAATAAATCTTCAACCTTCAGGTACAGAGGGGAGTATCTGGTGCAAATGTTTTAGAGGATATTTGAGCACTGAATCGTGGGTTGAACTTGATGACCATTAAATTTCCTTTTATTCTAAAAGTTTATGAGTCTATCCCTCAGGGGATAGTGCCATGGGGGAAAATGTATGAAAGAAAAATATCACAACTGAAGAAATTTAGTGAAAGGGCAAGCTGAACCCCACACAACTCTCCAGCTCTCAAGAACATTACCATTTTGTCATTTGGAAACAGGAGGTTTAAAAAAGAAATTTAAAAAAATAATGTTAATGGCAAATCACATCTGCTGTGACAGGCTTAGAAGGAATGATTCATCGCACATTAGAGTTAAGAGGGATTTTGAAGATTTTCTTGTTCAATCCCCTCAATTTATTATATGAAGGAACTGAATTCAAGAAAAACTGCATGGTCCTAAGTCACTTAGCTAGTTAATGATAGAAGCAAGACTTCAATCTAGATTTTCAGATTCAACTGTCAAACCGATTTTAAAACTTGTTTACATTTTCAGGTAATATGAGACTTAGAATTCTCTGGCATTGTTCTTTTAAATGACATTTAAAATCCTAGTTCTGAAGGTTGCGACAAATTACACTTTACCAGAGGATAATTGTATAGATATTTTTTCTTCCTTTAGGGCTTTCCAAATACACAGATCCTTTATTTTTCCAATTATGAATCACACCAAGGTGGTGAGATATGGAAATCTTGCAAATATACTGAAAGGATATAATCATCTGCATACTTGTGAACTAGTCCAACATTAAATATATTTACGCCCTCATTAGCTAATCTTAAAGAATTATCATGTTCAAGTTTTTTACAATTGAAAAAATTATGATTCTTTTTCCCCCGTAAATGAATGTGAACTTAATATTGTGGAAATTTCATGTTTAATTATTTCTCCTTCAGTGTATAATACTGTTACTATTCAATCACCTTTCAAAATACCCCCAAAAGACTATTCATAGAATATAGAAACTTACAGTAATTTGATAAGATGATTATGAAATAAAAACATTTTTCGACAAAAATGCATAGGTATAAGGCAACAGTCCAAAATGTTAACAGTATGAGATTATTTTTCCCATTTCTCTGTGTTTTTCAAATTTTCTATAATGATTACATATTTCACATCGACAACAAAAATAATCTTATATTCTACAGATTAAAATGAAGCTAAAAAACAAAACAATATGAAAATCTGATTTTCTAAACTAAATCAAAAGCCTATCCATTCTCTACCTAAGTGGATAAAATTAATACATAGGATATGATTTGATATAAACAAAGTCATAAACCTTACTGGATGCTTCTACATAGGGATGTTAAAATATTTATCTATATGTCCCTTGGGTAGTGCATGATAAGTAACTAAACAATGTCATCGAGTTTCAAATGAATATGGGTGTTGAAGGTTGACTGATTTCATGTTAATATAGTACCTGGAATTAAGAAGTTTATTCGCCATGTTTTCCTTTTTCTTCCTAGCTTCCTGTGCATCTAGTCAAATTATGAAGAAAGTTTCTGGATTTTATTCAGTATGAATCTGGCTCGAGATCATTTTCAAACTAACATGCAACTGATAGGACCATTAAATTTATGAATTCTTATAAAGGAGAAATACTATAATGACTTACATTATACATGCCTTTGCTTATCAAAGGTTACAGTAACTTGGTTTTCTAAATAACTATTTCCTCTTCAATTTTGCAAGGTGAAATTGGTCTTTCAGACATATTAATGGTTTATTCTAAAGAAACTCTGTCAACATTAAAGAGTTTTTCCATTATAACTAAGCTGAACAAAGACAGAACACCTATGAGATAAACTAAAACTGGTTCTTAACCTACAGTTGTCATGTTGGGTTTTTTTGGACATGTAAAGAATTTATTTACTGAAATGCATGCTAATTTGAAATATATTTACAAATATCACCTCCCATGAGGTAATGGCCAATTAAAAAATAAACACCTATTTATTTAAGAAAAGTGTATACTTCTCAGAAATATGATGTTTGCACCTTGAAAAACCCTGTGCAGAAAGAAAATGAGCAAGATAAAATATGTGCTATGGTTAGTAGTTTATAGACACATGTTTCTACTGATTATCCACTGGCATGTTATTAATCAACATCAAAAATATCAACTAAGCCACAAATTATGTATACCTCATTACAAAGAGTACTACAGATGGGGTACCCACTGGCATCCAGAACAAGAAAAAATGGGATTCCTAAATACCTAGTTTGATCCTTCATTTCCTTCCCTAATCATCTCCTTATTTCTAAGCTCCTGTATTCAATTAACATATATCCTTATTTATCCTCTCTCCACACTACTTCCATTCTTCTGGGCATGGGTAAATATCAACCCTTCTTTATTGGTAATGGAGGAGTAAAAAAGTTTATGAAGACAACATTCATTATGGATATTTTATTCTGACTTTCCAATTCAGGAATTCTCTCTTCAGTTGTATTTATAATCTTTGGTGGGCAGACTCTAAGAATCATTGGTCTCCAATGATTCACACCTCCTATTCATGACCTTGTGCAATCCCCTCCCCTTGGTTATGGACTGGACACAGTGACTTGGCCTTCTGACCAACAGTCTTGTTAGCAGACTCTCTCTAAATGCTCTTTCTATTGTAAGCTGCTCTAGTGGAGAGGCCCATATGGCAAGGAACTGAAGGATGTCCCTACCCAATGGTCAGTAAGGAACTGAGGACTTCAGTCCAACAACCTGCTTGCAACCACACAAATTTGAAGCAGCTCTTTCCATAGCTGAGCCTTCAGATGACACCCTTCCCCTGACCGATACTTTGATTGCAGCCTTGTGAGACTCTGAATCAGAGAACCCAATTATGCCATGGCTGAACTCCAGACCCACAGAAACTGTGATAATAAATGTATGCTGTTTTAAGAAGCTAAGTCTGCAGTTATATGTTATGCAGAGTAGATAATACAATGTTTTGTGATCTTAATTTTGTTTACTGTTTTGTTTTTCTAGTTCTTGAATATTTGGCTCTTTTACAAATCTGCAATGACATTTTTTATAGTTTCCAGGTCTATACTGAAATTTTCAATCTTTTATTCTATCTCCTTGATATAGTAAACATTAATTTTAAAGTCTATTTCACAATCCAAATATTTGATGCCCCTTTGGGTCTGTTTCTATTGTCTATTGTTTCTGCTGATTTTCATTCTGTCTTTCTCCTCTTGTGCCCAATTATTATATGGATATATTGTATTTGAAAAAGTTTTGTAGAAATAATTTGAGACCTAGGAACCTGTTCTCTTTCTCCAAACTTGCATCTTTCAGATTCCCAGGGCACTAAAAATCTCAGATCACGTTAATCTACTTTCAAAACTTCAGATTTTTCTAAGCTATCTAGTTGACTCAATTCTAAGCTATATTGTATGTGAATGGTTTGCTTCTAGTTCACCTTTATACCTTGAATGTGATCCTTCAGGGTCTCAAACCAAGGAATTCTACCCAAGTCCCAAACTTGGAGATGCTGTGCTATAACTTGTCCTTCTAATCTCACAAGACTATTAAAATTCTACTCAACCTTTCAGCCTCCTCTTCTTTGTTAACAAATTCCCCCTCCAGAGCAAGAGCAGACCTAAGACTAGGTTCAGCTTTCTGGATTTCCATTTTCTTCCTGATATCAGTCTGGCAATTACTCACTACCTTGTTACCTCTCTAATTGCCTTCAAGTGGATATTTGTTATATTTAGTCAGATATTATAGCAGGAAGATTGAACCAAATAATCTAGTCCACCATTTTGGGACACAGAAGTCAAAGGTTTCTTTTGTTTCTGTTTTTGTTTTTTAATAGGTTACTTCACAGCCTTCTAACCAGTCTGTGTTTGACCACCATTTGGGCATCTTCTCTAGTCTGGTAAGGGCTCAACTCTGTAAGAGCATCCTAACCATTCTTCCACAACTGGGGAGGGTGATACTGTAGACAACCCAACATAGACTATAAAGGGAAACAAAATACTCCATATAGTGTCCAAATACTCTCTGGTTGCCAACTTTGGTTCTGTGAAAACAGACAAAATTTCTCCCAACCTCATGATTAATAAACTGTCAAAACAAAACAAATCAGGTTTCACTTTGCCTTTCATTCATCAAAAGAGGTAGGGAACAGAAGTTCATATATTTTGCCAGGTAACTAATATATCTTCTTTCACTCAAAGACCAGGTTTCACTTAATTATCTCAAATGAAATTGAACTCCTCATTTGAATTCAATTTATCATTAATGTATGTTGATAGAAAACTGAGATCCTAAAGCCTGAAAAGTAATTATAAAGGTTGAATTTTACCACTAGTAATACAAGTTCTTAACGGTAATCTGGACCTCAGGGGTCATAAACTCAATGCCTTAGAGACAAAACATTTAACAGAAATTAGTGAAGCATGACAGATGATGTTGGTCAAGAGAGTAAAAATGAGGAGTGGGTGGTGGGGGGACTGGGACAAATTGTAGAGAGTATGTCCCCTCTAAAGGGACCCAGAGCAGACAAGTTCCAGAGCCTATCTATTGTTAACACAAAAGAATGTAAACCTAGAGTCATCAGATTTTACTATTTTTCAAAAGAACTTGAAACCTGGATGTTTTAAAACCTCTCTCCCTTTTAATGTTGCCAATTAAGACAAAAAACCTGCACCGTCTGTGGCAAAGATGAATGACATAAACAGAACTCAGCTGCTAAACTAAATTATCCCTGATGTACGTTCTGGCTTTAAATCCTGCCCACCTTCTTTATTAATGATTAATGATTAATTACTGATTAAGGGAGGAAACTTATTGGAATGCTTCAGAAGATCCTAATGAAGTGCTTATAACAAAAGTACTGTTAGTTTGCAAATAAAAGTCAAGTTTTACATGAACTGAAGACCCAGAGAAATACTTTCCAAGTGGCTAAACATCATGTAAGCTTTTATTTTCCTAAGACCATGACAGGTTCTAGTAATTCAAACCTAGAATTAAAATGATAAAAAGTACAGGTTGGGCTTCCCTGGTGGCGCAGTGGTTGAGAGTCCGCCTGCCGATGCAGGGGACGCGGGTTCGTGCCCCAGTCCGGGAAGATCCCACATGCCGCGGAGCGGCTGGGCCTGTGAGCCATGGCCGCTGAGCCTGCGCGTCCGGAGCCTGTGCTCCGCAACAGGAGAGGCCACAACAGTGAGAGGCCCACGTACTGCAAAAAAAAAAAAAAAAAAAAAGTACAGGTAGCTCATTTATAACACTATTTGGTTACATATTTCTGCAGTATATACCTCTACAAGATGAATAAGGCCATAGCAAAAATGAATGACAATTCCCATTTTATATATATATATGTATCACATCTAAAAAATGCTAAAGGTGTGAATATCTTTATATCAATACACAACTTTTTTTTTTTTTTTTTTTTGCGGTACGCGGGCCTCTCACCCTTGCGGCCTCTCCCGTTGCGGAGCACAGGCTCCGGACGCTCAGGCTCAGCGGCCATGGCTCACGGGCCCCGCCGCTCCGCGGCACGT
>NW_006798666.1:325830-349038 GCF_000442215.2 Lipotes vexillifer | reverse complement strand
CGAACCCGTGTCCCCTGCATCGGCAGGCGGACTCTCAACCACTGCGCCACCACGGAAGCCCAATACACAACTTTTATAAAAACATTCTGAGGGTGTTTGAATTAAAATATTAAAGCATTAAGTTTATAATCATTTACACAGTTATCTATTCAAAACTAAAAGATGGGGGCTTCCCTGGTGGCGCAGTGGTTAAGAATCCGCCTGCCAATGCAGGGGACATGGGTTCGTGCCCCGGTGCAGGAGGATCCCACATGCCACGGAGCAACTGAGCCCGTGAGCCACAACTACTTAAGTCCACGTGCCACAATTACTGAAGCCCACGCGCCACAACTACAGAAGCCCACGCACCTAAAACCCATGCTCCACATCAAGAGAAGCCACCGCAATGAGAAGCCTGCATACCGCAAAGAAGAGTAGCCCCCGCTCGTCGCAACTAGAGAAAGCCCGCTCTCTGCAACTAGAGAAAGCCCATGCGTAGCAACAAAGACCCAACATAGCCAAAAATAAATTAATTAAAAATTAAAAAGAATAAACAAAAATAAAAGATGGTTACTTTCTTCTGTCTTCAGCTTTTCTAAACTGGTTAATATATAAGTTTTTGCTATATGTCACCGATGTAAAACTTCATTTATTTTGTCCAAAAACTAAAAAGGTAAAAAAAAGTGATATCCCATTTGCACCTATCAACTTGGACTTCCCATCAATTCAATTCATTTCTAGAGAACATTACTTGCATTTTAAATCCAATGGCAGTTCCTTTACATAATTTTAAAAACAAATCATCTCATAACCATAACTCTCTTTTAAAGATGCAAAAAGCCAAAAATACAACCTACACATTAAACCCCACACTTATGTCCAAACCTCTATAAAAGTTTCAAAAGCCAATTTCAAGGGTCAAAAGTTAATTACAAAAATTTCCAAAGTGAAATGCAGAATTCTATAGGATGACAAAGAACACAAAATGTAATCAAGACCTGAGACACAATTCCATTTTTTGTGTGTGTGTGTGTGTGTGTGTGTGTGTTACGCGGGCCTCTCACGGTTGTGGCCTCTCCCGTTGCGGAGCACAGGCTTGGTACGCGCAGGCTCAGCGGCCATGGCTCACGGGCCCAGTCGCTCCGCGCATGTGGGATCTTCCCGGACCGGGGCATGAACCCGCGTCCCCTGCATCGGCAGGCGGACTCCCAACCACTGCGCCACCAGGGAAGCCCACAATTCCATATTTTTACATAGAGGGAAAGAAACAAAGAAATGTGATTGAGAAATGGAGCTTAATTTTGTTCTAAGGATGACATCCAGAACATTATTTAAAGCAGGCTAATTATGAGAATACTCTTAAAGTTACATAGTCTTATAAGCTATGTTTAACAAAGAGATAAGCTTATTTGGATAGTAACTATTGCTGAATTTTAGTCTACAGTGTACTTATTACACACCAAGACAGTGATCACGTCTGTACATTTGGAATATTATTACCTATAATTCTCACCCTTTGTGTAGTCTTATTAGTCCCTGCTTTTTATTTTGTACTGTTGCTGTTTGTCTTACAAAATTTTTTTTACCAAACTCTGGAACACTAAAGCCTTTCCATGAGAAATTCAACCTTGTCCAATCAAATATTGGCCAACGTCAATGCTGTTCACCAGTGGGTCTTTGATTTCTATTCTCAATATTCTCTGTAGCAATTTTTTCCCTTTTATTTTCTTTTTCTTATTTTTTCCTGCCTCTGTCCAAAGCAACGATTTTTTCCAATTTCTGTAACAGTAAATGAGTAACTAAAAAATTATTGTGCCTTACATTTTACGTGAATTAACCACACCTCATATTTAATTTAAGCATTATCCAAAATGCGCTAGAATTTAATATAAAATGCAATATGCATAGCAATTAACTTGACTGGTCTATTAAAATATCTCAAGAAAAAAATCTAATAAATAAGTTTTCAGTTTATAGGGATCAACTATTTAGAATCAGTTAAATATATGATGAAACTTACATGAATTTTACTGAACGAACTTTTCTTAAATAACAAATGTACTCAAGAAATGCTTTTCGGGGCTTCCCTGGTGGCGCAGTGGTTGAGAGTCCGCCTGCCGATGCAGGGAACGCGGGTTCCTGCCCCGGTCCGGGAGGATCCCACATGCCGTGGAGCGGCTGGGCCCGTGAGCCATGGCCGCTGAGCCTTGCGCGTCCGGAGCCTGTGCTCCGCAATGGGAAAGGCCACAACAATGAGAGGCCCGCGTACCGCCAAAAAAAAAGAAATGCTTTTCCAAATACAATTTCACAATAAACTTGTTTATGATGGAGTACAACTGACAAAAGACAGTGGTTCCATGTTGGAGTCCGTTCAGGAAAGAAAACTAGGTTAATTAAAGTGATTTTTTTATTATAAAAATAATATGTATTTTCTGGGAAATTTATGAAACTGAAAAATTAATGAAAAATCACCCTAATTTTAATCACTCAGGCCTATTCAGTTACAATGGTGATGTTAACAGTTCAGACATGAAACACAAAATTGAAATAGAATTGCAATTTTGAATGTGCTTATAAATATATTTAAATCCATGAAACTTGGTAAGGTCATCTAAGGAAAGATGGTGGATAAAAAATATGGAGTCTAGAGCAGAACCCTGAGGTATACCAATATTTAAAGGAAGATCAGAGGAAGAACAGCAAAGGGGAATGTGAGAGAATGGTCAAAGAGATAGGAGGAAAATGGAGTATGTTTCATTGAAGGCAATAAAAGACACCACTTCAAGAATGAAGGGGTGGTCATCCACCCCTGTCCAGTGATTTTACTACGTGTGGGTTGATGATTAGCTGTGCTGATAAGCAGTTTCAGAGGAACCCAAGACAGACTGGAGCTATATACATGAGACTCAACTAAAAAATTCCTGATTTAATGAGCTAATTAAACGGCCTTTTACAAAATAAATATATAGCAGTCAACAACAGCTATTACAAAGCCCTTTTTTGAAGCTATAAAAAATAACTGATGGGCTTCCCCGGTGGCACAGTGGTTGAGAGTCCGCCTGCCGATGCAGGGGACACGGGTTCGTGCCCCGGTCCGGGAAGATCCCACATGCCGCGGAGCGGCTGGGTCCGTGAGCCATGGCTGCTGAGCCTGCACATCCGGAGCCTGTGCTCCGCAACGGGAGAGGCCACAACAGTGTGATGTCCGCGTACCGCAAAATGAAATGAAAAAAATTAATTCACAATTACAGAAAAATCTAGGCATGGAAATCTTCATAAAGAAAACTAACTTTGCTGAGATATGAAAAGTGCACATAAATGAGGAGATATACCTGATTTCAAACTAGAAAGACTGACTACCTTAAGTTCATTAATTCACATCTATTCAACAAACTTTGGAGTGCTTGCTTGTACGATTCTAGGCACCTGGACTGAATCAGCAAACCACACATAAAGGTCAAAGCTGGCAGTCTTACCTGAGTTCAGTGGGAACATCAGTTATTGTTCACCATTAAACATAAATTGAGGGTTGACTAACATAAAACTCTTATTAAAATATACTTCTATTACACCCATTTTTCTTTGCTTTTTTAACCAAGAGTTAAGAATTTTATCAAAAGCCTTATTTTTTTTCCTTTGAACTACTGATGTTAGCATATTTCCTAACATCAATCTGGTACTGAATTTCCATGATTAACTCTACCCTATTAGGGTGGATTTTTAAATTACTGTTGAAGTTGGTATGTGGCATTTCATTTGGAATTTCTGCATTTATATACAAATGTGCATTTAACCTGTATGTTTTTAGAGATTTGTTTTTAAATTAGGATGAGTTAATAAGATGAATTGGGTAGCACTCCAAACTTTAGTTTTGTTTCATGGAAATTTTAAAGAATTCACAGATAAACTGTACTGCTCTGGACCCTTGTCGGAAGGTATCTTAGAAATATTTTCAGTTTCTTCCATGGTCCATTTAAGCTTTCTATCTTTATCATTTTGTTTATATTTCTCAGCAGAAAATGTCCAAATTTGTTATATATAGCATTTTCCTATCTATCTAGAGCCTCCACCAAGTATATTACTTCCCCTTTTCCAATTCTAAATGTTTTCTTTTTTCCTCTTGATTAGATTTACTAGAATATTAACTCTTTTACTGATATGAGAGGGGCTAGGATAAAGAACCAGTTAGTGCATCTACTTGTCAAGTCTGCTTTCTCTTCCAATTCAGTCTTCTACATTTATATTTTCTTCTTCTGATTTTCTTTAGTTTGTTTCTTTAAACTCTTCTAGCAAATACAGATTTTATTTTCTTGCTTTACATAAACATGTAACATTATAAATTTGCCACTAAGTATACTAGTATCAGGCACCAAATCAAATGTAAGACTGCAAAAAGCAAGATATGATGCTCTTCCAGAGTTCTGAGATTAGTGAAAATTTCTCTGAACTTCATGTTTTATCTTTTAAAATACATGTGGCTTTTCCCATTCTACTCCATGTGTTTTAATACAAAAACAAAAAGTATTAAAGCAAAGTTAGTTGACAACTGCAAAAGGAAGAGATTATGTTTATTCAGTGATTCTCTCCTACAGCACCTTCATGCATCCTTAGGAGTAAATTTATTCAGAATAACTTTGGCTATATCCCACTAGCTTTTATAGGCAGGATTTGTATTTTAGTCTAAAGTTTTACTTACACTAATACAATGCTTTCCTGCCCAAAGCACAGGAAAGGAAGAACTGTCCAGATCATATAAAAATACATCTGACAAAAATGAAAAGCCAAGTAAGATAACTAGCTCTCATTTTTAGATTGTGATATAGTTCTGGGAGTGTTTGATTTTTATATTGAAAATTCTGTACAGGCAATAACCATTGAGGAATATACTTTTACTTTCAAATGATTAGGTGTTCCTGGTTTAAAACTATACTAACAATTTCTGGGTATACTGTGGTGTGGATAGAGTTCATGACCTATATGATTCCCACTTTTAAGAATTTCCTGACACTTTCTGTGGTCTAATAAATGATCCTGTATACACGTTCTATCACATTTTAAAATATCTATTCTGTTTGTAAGATACCAAATTTTATTAAGTCACCTTTACTCATTATTCCTCATTTTTAGTTACTCCAACTTCTCAAGACTAAGATTAACATTTCATACACTGATTATAGTTTATAACATAAAATGACCTTTTAACACTAGATTTCTTTTCTTGCCTTGAATTGTTTGAAATTATAGGTACTAACCCTGCTTTATGCTTACTTTTGCCTGATACGACTTTGTGTACTCATTACATTTATTCATTTTGATTCCTCCATTCATTGGTTCCTCTATTAAATCATGTGCTAATCAACCGCAATACATTTTTGATGAATTGGTAAGAAATCTGGGTGTTCTAACATTTTTTTCAATTGTCCTAACCTATATTTATCTTGACTAATTTAGATTTCTTCTGATGTAATGTTTCCCCCAGAAGTCTAAACATTGCTACACTGTTTCCTAATGTTCAGTGTTATATGTAAATGGGACACCAATTACATTTTCTTAGTAAATAAATTTTTTCTCGAACTGCTTTTAGACTACACCCTACTTGGGTAAAGCAAGTTACCGCCTACTTCCCAGGTAAATCTTGAACTTTTCATCTTCATTCACAGATCTATCCACTAACTCTCCTGTTTTTGGAAAATGCCATCTATCAAGAACCAATTCAAATTCTACTTCCTCCAAGGCACATTCCCATGATTCATATCAGTCAGTATTAACATTTCCTTTATCTAAGTTTATACCACTGATACACTGCTGTAGCACTGACTACATCTATAGTGTATTACTAGGGAATATCTACCATAGGCTCTGGAGTCAGACCACCTGGGCTCAAATTCTAATCCTGCCACTTTCTAGCTGTGTGACCTGCAATAAGCTGTTGGGCTCTCTGTGCCTGTTAACTTACCAGCAAAATGAGAATAACAGTCCCTAGCTCACAAAATGGTTGTGATGATTAAGTGAGCTAATATTGGTAAAATATGTAGACCATGCTCTAGAATATAGTAAGTGCTCTATGAAGTTCTGACATGTACATACAGGTGTGTATGTCTGATGTGTGTGTTGTCCACCATTGGTAATGAGAAAAATTGTTGTGAAACAATGAAACAGGTGCTACCATAGAGGAAAAAGTATTCAAAGGGCAGGACAATCAATTACAATCTGTTTAGGAAAAGAAAAGTATTTCAACTGAACCCTCAATATTTTAATTACGTAATATTTTAAAAGCACTTTCATATACACTAGCTCATTTCATCCTTAGACAAGTTTGTGAAATTATTTTGTTTTATGGAGGCAGAAATCAAGGATGGTAACTCAAATTGCCCAAGGTTCAATTAGTTAGAAAGTGAGAGTGAAGATTAAGAGATATTTTATTTGGAGCTTGATATGGTTGTTCCCTCTATACCTGCATTTTTCTATGAAGGATGAATGAGAATGCAACAGACAGGTTGGAATAAACAGGACCAGGGGTAGAAAACAGTATTCCAAGCTTTGGAAACAGCTTAAATAAAAGAATGGTGGAGTGAAATTACATGGCATTCTGCAAAAAATGAAAGTAAAGATGGAACACTTAGCACAATGCCTTGCAAAGGAGGCACTTGCCTGAACTGAATTACAACTTTTAAATAATATTCCTTCAGTTTAGCAATCATTTGTAGTAAATAATCCCTTCTAGCTGAGGCATCTATTCCATATAACTGTGACCTCTGTTTTGAAAGAGCAGGAGGAAGGGAGGGAAGGAAGAAGGAAGAAAGAAAAAACAGCATTTGTCATTAACTACAGTAAATAATTGATTATTTTAGATATCTACAACAGGTTATATAAAATCGTAAGTGTTAGCATGCTCATATAAAGGTAATTAGGGGAATTGCCTGGTGGTCCGGTGCTTCCACTGAGCACAGGTTCGATCCCTGGTCAGGGAACTAAAATCCCTCATGCCGCACAGCACGGCCAAAAAACAACAACAACAACAACAACAACAAAGGTAATTATTTTTTCTCACTAAAATTAGTTTGAATGAACTTTAATTCTCAACAAGATTAACAATTTTACCGACAACTGATTTTGAAACATATCAAACCTAGTTTCCCAATCTTTGGGATAGAACAAATCAAACTAGCAGAAATATGTTAATGTTACTTCTACGCTCTAAGGAACCTAAGTTGCATATAATTCATCAGTTATATTATTAATCATCTGTGAAAACTTATTAAAGTCACTTTAACTCCTCTGTGCCAGTTTCCTATATGTGCAAAATACTGTTCATGTCTTGAAGGGGTTTGTGTAGGGTTTTGAAACTCTATACGATATTATTATAAAAAATTAAAAAGAAAAAATATAACAAAACATCTAAATATTCTCAAGCACTGAATTGTCTTTATATTACTTTTAAAACCACAGAAAACTAAGCAGGACCTGCAGGGCCTTCCAGGGTAGAGAACCCCCATATCCCCTGCCTCTTGTTTGTAGAAAAGCTTCAGCCTCCAAGGCCATCCCTGAGTTCCAAACAGCAAATTTAGTCAGAGAAATGAGACAATGCAGAAACAAAGGAAAATAGTCTAGCAAGACAAAATAATAGTTTAGCCATAAAACAAAGTCAAAAGACCTATAGTTCCTCCTTGAGGGCTATAGATAATATTCTGAACCATATACTTCAGTTGTTTTATAGATACTAAAATTCTCACCAGGTAGAAAAAGTTAACTACATGCTGACCACAAGCACATACACCCCAGCCAGGTTGGAACCAGAAGGTTGATTAATGTTGACTCCCAAAATACCACCTGGTTATCTCATTACCAACAAGTCAGAAGACTGTCCACAAGCTTATCTGGCACCCTGCTTCCCCCTTCCCTAGCATAAAAGAAGCTAGAATTCCACCCTGAATTAAAATAATTCTTTAGGATGTTGGTCCGCCATCCTGGCTCACTGGCTTTCCAAATAACGTCATTTTTCCTTACGCCAATACCTTGTCTCTCAAATTACTGGCCTGTCATGCAGTGAGTGGTATGCAGCAAGTAGTACGAGCTTACACACACAGTTAATACCAGGTATTGATGATTGCTCAATTAATCTCATCAGTTAGTCACATATAAGTAAAATTATTTTTAATCGACATACTATATCTAAAATTAAAAACTTTAGTGATGTATTTTGAGCCAAATGAAAGGTCTATTCAGAGGTTAACATAAGAAATATCTGTCTGAAAATCAGTACATTTAATATTTGACAGAAGTCTCATTATCAAAATTCCTTTTATTGTTCCTTCAGTGAAATTTAAGTATTCCCAAAGTTTCAAATCAAATGTTTTTTCTTAGTTTACCAACAGCTGTGATTTGTCTTCTTTTGGTCCATTCAGTAGGAAGTGAACTATCTGAAGTAAAACATCATCGTTAAAACCTTTCACATTATTATCTTCGATTGTTTCATAAAGAGGCTTACTTTGTGTCCCCCAACATATGTTTTTACGAGGGTTATTTTTATCAGCTTGTGCAGTCAGCGCCAAAGTGTTTAACTGGTAGCAGAAAAAGGAGAAGTATTTTCCATCTGTGATCACACCCTGAGAGACAAAAGGTCGAGTAACGTCTGCTTCACTCCAGAATCCTGTAGAAGAAAGTTATACTGAAACTTACATACGGAATATATTTTACCAAAATAAAACACACACATTAGAGGATATAAAATACCTCCTAAAACCTATATATTTTACCTACCAAATTCCTAAAGATATCAAAGTTTTCCCTATCTTCTCCATTCTAATCCTATATTCCATTTCTGCATCAAGAACTATTTCCTTCCTTCTACTATCCTCAAAGTTCATGATACACCTTTTCAACAACTTTGGACTTCATCAGCTTTCAACCTTAACTCACTTCATCTAAGAAGAGCAGCAAGCTCTATCTATGCAGATCTCTCCTACATCTGGTACTAACCACATGATTACTCACAACCTCAAATACGTTCAAATTTTCCTTATACCAGCAGCATCTAACACCCAATAACCATTACGGCCATTTACTTCACCAAATCTACCAAAAAAACGCCCTTCAGAAAAAAACTTGACTTTCTAAGAACTTCAACCATGTAATTAGATGAATTCTGTGTCTTAGTTTATAATTCAAAATTGATTTTATGAGTTGCTTTCATTTTGCCTAGTGTATTTTATGGCATCATAAGGTTTCAGGATATCTTAATACCTTTACTACTCAAGTTTTCTGGCTGCTTCTCGTTCCAGGCTAACTGGCTTTAATACTTTTAAATCCAACTGCCAGGGCCAAGGAGTAACTTATAAATTTTGCCACACATATTTTATATCAGCTTTAATGAAGATAGCCAATAAATAGTATTGTTAAAATATAGAATCATACTGTGAAAAGAAGTACTTTATCTTTTATGAATAAACAATGCCATTCTAGTATCTTCAAGAAAGTTTCCTTCTACGTTTTCTGATTCTGTCTACTCCTATTCCTACTTTATCCATTTATTTCTATTACAAAAATGTAAGTCAACAATTGTGAGTGTAAGGTTAAAAAAAAAAAAAATATATATATATGTATATATATATATATATACATATATATAAAGGAAAAAGGTGAGCCTGGCAGCAATTAAATCTGTATTAAAATTCCTCACAATGCTTATATAGGAGTAATCTAGGTATATATTTTATTGTAACAAAATCCAAATGCTTCACAATGGGCTGGCTCTAAAAGTCCTCCATGGCATGCCTCCAGCTTCCTCTCTCTCACCCCCTATCGCTTTCCATTCTCCCCCTCCCTTTCTTCATCAGCCTTCATGTTGTTCCTTCAACACTTCAAGTCCGTTCCTAGCTCAGTTACTTGCCATTCCTTTTGCCTAGAAGTGCCCTTCTCCCAGGTTTGTGCAAAGGCAGCTCCTCACCATTCAGGTCTCTGTTCAGATGTCATTTTTTTAGAGACCTCCCCTGAATTAACTCTGTTTAAATAGATTCTGCCCCACGCCTCATTTATACCTGCAACCTATGAATCATTCTACCCCTCTTCTAGTATAGTTTCTCCAGAGTAACACCACTAGCTAAAAATACTACATGTTTATTATCTTTTACTCTCCTTACTATAACATAAGCTCCAGGAGAGCAGGATCTGTTTCTCTCACTCAACACTATATCTCCAAGGCCAATAGCACCCGGTATGTAAAAACCATAAGCCATTAACTGAATGAAGTCTCCTAACACACACCCTAGATATGGCCTTCAAAGAAGTTATATATCATAACTGTGATTTAATCTAAAATTTAATCCATGAAAACATTTCATTTTCTAGTTTCAGAAAGCTGCTGTCATCTACAGAGCTGACTCAGTTAGGTGGTCTTTGAAATGCTTGAGAACATCATCAGAAAAAAATACATTCACACAAAAATGGTCAAAGTGAAAGATCAAGTAACTACCAAAGTGCCACTTACCAACTACAAATGTAAAATATTTAATTATGGACTTTAAAACAACTGCATTTTGTGCCAATGCAAATGTTTTCAAAATGTGAAGATTCAGCCTACATTTTAACCCAAGGAAAACAATTTGATCTATTAAATTCTTAAAATGTCTTCCAGTAACTATAATGCCATAAAACTAGTTTTACCTTGATACATAGCCTGTGCTCCGGTCCAAGCAAAAAGGCTTGCAATAGCATTAGCTCTAAAAACAACTTCTATCTGATCAGCACAATTTTGTTTCAAGAGCCTTTCCCTTTTTAATTTGTCAGGTAGCAGATGAAACTGGGTATGTCCATAACAGTGTGGATCTGCTGTCTTTGTGCCTGAAGAGCAAAATAAAAACATTTCAGATGAAATACACAAGTAGAATATCTGGAGCACATGTCCTCAGTATGTGCTTCAAGGCTATCTGTCTCCTCTACTCATTATGTGATCAGCATTCAAAATACACAAATGGAAAGCTTGGTTTGCTTATTTATTTTATTGATTATAATAAATTTCACCTGAAAGTACAATCTGCTAGCTATCATCGGCTCACTATGACATAGGATAAGTCAAAAGAATATATGTAAAATTTATTTAAAATTCCCTATTATTTCAGTTTTTTCAAACTCCTCGGTCATCACTAGGAGCTTTGTTATTCTGCTGGTCATAATCACCAAAGGATACAAACGCTTCATGACTTTAAAAACTTCCTTTATAATGCTGACATTCTTGGTTTTAGTGGTAAAGTCTTTTCAACCAAAAGTTCCCCATAATTCACTCGCTAAGACCACAGCGACTGAGAAGGGACTGATAAAACAGTTCTGGAGGACCAGCAGAAAGCTGCTTTCTTAAAAATCTTCCTCAACAGCCAAAGTATAAGCTGCATGAGCACAGAGATCAGGCCTTATTAATTTTTATATTCCTGATGGTTATCAGTGTTTGGCACAAATGGGAGGCTTTTGTTAAAAAAAAGCCAATCACTACCTCAAATCCAGTTCTTATCTGTTTATTTTTGAAAAAACACAAAATACTTTTCTATATAAATAATAAAACAAAGCCTAATAAACATAACTATTTGTTAAATACTGTTAATTCAGTAGAAACAAGTAAAATTTTAAATGGCAAGCTGAAAGAATATTTTCTTTCCAATTTTCATGCAAACTGCAACCTGAGATGAATTACATTGCTTATAGACTATCTGAACCTCTTGGTCATCAAGAATTAATTATGGGGCTTCCCTGGTGCGCAGTGGTTGAGAGTCCGCCTGCCGAGGCAGGGATGCAGGGGACACGGGTTCGTGCCCTGGTCCGGGAAGATCCCACATGCCACGGAGTAGCTGGGCCCGTGAGCCGTGGCCGCTGAGCCTGCGTGTCCGGAGCCTGTGCTCCGCAATGGGAGAGGCCACAACAGTGAGAGGCCCGCATACCGCAAAAATATATAAATAAAAAAATAAAATAAAAGAACTAATTATGCAAATTTGCACAGGACACTTTGAGCTCATTTATTAAAAGAGGAAACTTACCAATAAATATGGTATTTTCATATTGCCGTTTGAATAATGGAAGTTTGTCTGGCTTACAATTCATAACTGGGACTTCTACAGGTACAGAATAATCCAGCGGCACAAACTTAAAGAAAAAGTCATAAGTGAATTCACAGCAACACTAGCATATGTTTTAGTCACATTCTTAATAGATTTAAAAATCTTAAAAATGAGATGATTTTACAAAATGATTTAACACTACCATCTAGTGATGGGCCAAATCCAGCCAGCCACCTGTTTCTCTAAATAAAGTTTTACTGGAACACAGTCATGCAAATTCATTTACCTATGGTCCACGGCTGCTGTTACATGATAAGAACTGAGAATGCAACAGAGACTTATGACGCTCAAGGCCTAAAATATTTACTATCTGGACCTCTGCAGAAGAAATGTGCCAACCACTGACATGGACACACAGATGACACTCAAAACACACTTGTTTTCTCCAAAAGAAGTGTATACACATAAGATGACCAGCTTATAGCTGTAAAAATGCCTTGATTTATAATTAGGTAGGGTAGCTTACTGTAAATTACAATCATAAACTATTATCAGTATTTTCATTTAAAAAGAAAGATTTGTATGGTCCTAAAACCTGAGGACTTAACCCCACTTAAAACGGTTATTTGACCTCTGCAAAATATATATAATATAGCAAGTTAAAAAGCTGAAAAAGAATTATAGCTGAGATATATTCCAAATACACTTGAAAGAAAAGGGTTCTATCCAAAACTTTTTATCCTACGTAGCCCATTACCTAGCCTGCTATGACACTTCCTCCTCAACTGTCAACAGAAACATATGCAATAAATCTTTACCTCAGGTAGTTGTTTGGATATTCGAATCTGGTTGTGTGGTTTATCATTTATTTGGTATCTCAAAGCATCAACTCGACCTTTCCGATGACCACGAGAAATAATTTCTTCACCACGCAACCAGTAGAAGTGAACGGGGCGTTTACAGTCTATCAAAAGATATTCAAAAAATTTTTATATGATAATTTAGATGAATTTAGTTATTGTAAGAACACCAAACTCAGCAATACAGAACTCAAGAATGACCGTGCTAGCTGAAAATACATCAAAAATTACTCTTTGATGTAAGATATAGTCTGGATCATGTAATAATTTAACTTAAACAATCACAACTTTAATATAACGCTCAAACCTTTATTGTCTACTTGTGCCACACTACACTAAGCATTGTAACCAAAGAGGTTTCTCAGTTAAGAATAAACATAAAATAAAACCAACAGCAGCGTCATTCACCAGAAATAAAAAGTTTATTAAGAGTCAAAGCTGTCTTATGAATTACTAATTCAGTCTTCACAATAACTCTCAAAGGTATGTATACTTGTTATCTCCATTATACAGAAGAGGAACCTGGGTTTTGACGAGATTGTCAACTTTCCCAGGCCATCAATCACGAGCAAAGTCTGTGACGCTTCTCTCAAGACCGCTTCATTCCCAACTGGGAGGGAAGAAACAAGAACACTACAAGACTCAGTTGAGCACACACCTACAGTCACAGTAACGTTCATTCAATAGATATTTATTAAGATACCTACTGGGTGGCTGATATAAAATGATGAACACGTCAGAAACACTGACTTTTAAAACTGTCTATCCATTAATTATTTTTCATGCCTGCATGTAACAGTAAAACAGAAGTTGCTGATTATTCACTGGGAACCCAGAATGGCTGGGTTTGAAGCCCGACCTCCAAATCTACCAGCTGCAGGCTCCTTAACTAGATACATTTTACGTTTCTGTGCCTTGGATCTGTTTTTCATTTATAAAACAATGCTGCCTACTGTAAAGTTACTGTGAGGATTAAATTTGGCACATATAAAATTTAGAACAGGGCCAGGTACACAGAGAGTACCGAATACACGTTAGGTATTTTAATCAATATCGCCTTTAATCTTAACAGTTCTATCTATGACCAAGTAGTACTATTATCGTATTCTCATCTTGAAAATGAGAAAAACTAGGCCAGAATTGGTTTATAAACTAACATAAGGTCAGTAACTTTTTGATGGAAGAGCTAAATGGCAACCCCAGGCCTGTCCCGCTCTCCAGGAGCCCCTTCTCTTAACCAACACTTGTCTGGACCTTCACAAAGCAGTCCTGGAGGGCTTAGGCTACTTAGCCTAGGGTTGTACAGTGAGTAGGTGGCAGCGCAGGAACGAGAACCCAGTCTCCGGACGCTGTCGCCAGCCAGGAGCGAAAGGACTGGGGAAAAAAACTGACCAAGCAGAAAGAAAGGAAGGGGGGCAAATCTGGCGCAGAGAGGTCCCCTACCATCCCCACCTCCCCCGCCCGGAGTGGCGGGCCCGAGGCTCACCGAGGGCGGCGGCAGCCAGGGCCGGATTGCGAGCGCTGAGCAGGCCCGTGAGGGAGGCAACCAGCTGGTTCAAGAAAGGCGAGGCGATGGCCTCACGTTCCAGGTAAAGAGGCACACGCTTCTTGCGCCGCAGAAAGAAGTGCTCCTGCAGTAGGCAATCACAGGCGGCGGCGCGCAGGGCCGCTACGTCCAGAGCCGGCGCGAGCTCGATATCAGGCTTGGCAGGCGGCGGCGGCGGCGGCGGCGGCAGGCCCGATAGGAACACCGTCTTGGTAAAGCTCTGGTACCAGCGGTCGGCGTTCAGGGCGAAGGTCTGCGGGTAAACTACGTACTTCATGAACTGCATCTTGGTGAGGATTCGCAGCTTCTCGTCTACCGACTTGGCCGCGTGCACCGTGGCCTGCCATCGCTCCACTCGCCGCTGCCGTGCCGCCTTGCTGTCGGCAGTCAGAGAGGCTACGAGCGGCGGGTAGCGCGCGACTGGGGCCGCCGCGACATCTGGACCGGTCACTTCGGGAGCCGTGACGGCGACCTCGGCCGCTGTGTGCACTGACAGCCCTGGACCACGGAGCACAAGTCTCCAGCATCTGGCCGCCGCCATGTTTGCTGGGGTTCCCGACCCAGAGGTCAACTTCAGCAATTGGACCCGCCTTCTTGCCGTAAGAACCAATCGGAAAGCGGAATCTGAGCCAGGCTAGGGGAGGGCGATTCTCAGTGGGCTTGAGAAATCTTACGTCATTATTTCTAAGCCAATCAGGTAGCTTCTGCAACTTAGTTTATCTTGAACCAAAGAGTTGTTGCTGAAAGGAAGAGCTCGCGCGCCAATAGGTTTTCCACGGTTGTGTCGGGGAGGAGTGAAACTTTTAAATAGGAGATGCTGCCTGTTAGGACCAGGGCAAACTTTTTGCCAGAAACCCTTTAGGAGTACTCTGCACCGAAACTTCTGGCCCTTGGCTAAATTTACTGGTTTCGTTTATGGATATCACATCACTTTTCTATTTTAGTTCTTGTGGTCGAGTCCTGTTATTGAAAATAATGTACTAACATGTTTTGTGATACATGCTTTTTTTTTTTTTGCGGTACGCGGGCCTCTCACCGTTGTGGTCTCTCCCGTTGCGGAGCACAGGCTCCGGACGCGCAGGCCCAGCGGCCATGGCTCACGGGCCCAGCCGCTCCGCGGCATGTGGGATCTTCCGGACCAGGGCACGAACCCGTGTCCCCTGCAACGGCAGGAGTACTCTCAACCACTGCGCCACCAGGGAAGCCCCATGCTTATTTTTTAAATGATGCAAGCATCACTTATAGATGACTAGTGCTAATTTTGGGGAAAATAATTACACATATATCTCTATGCTAGTTGATATATAATTTGTTTAATGAGAATAATTTACAAAAAGAGGAATATACTTTTACTTGGATCTAATTTAAAAAGGGAAATAAATTTAAAACTGCCAAAGAATTGTATTTAAATTTTGCTTTGTGTTAAAGCCAATTATTATTTTAACATGAATTGGTTCCTACTAATCTGTAAGCTGCTCGAAGTAGGGACTATTTTATTTTTGATCCTCAGTGGCCAGTCAACCTTGCATAGTGGGTACTAACCAAATATCTGCTGAAAAAACTCGTCTAGGGCTTCCCTGGTGGCACAGTGGTTGAGAGTCCGCCTGCCAATGCAAGGGACACGGGTTCGTGCCCCGGTCCGGGAAGATCCCACATGCCGCGGAGCGGCTGGGCCCGTGAGCCATGGCCGCTGAGCCTGCGCGTCCGGAGCCTGTGCTGCGCAACGGGAGAGGCCACAACGGTGAGAGGCCCGCGTACCGCAAAACAAACAAAAAAAAAACCAACAACTAAATCACTAAAAATATAAGCTCATTTCAGGTGATCTAATTTATTGACTCTCATTCCTATTATAATCAGGAACTGGAATATTATTTGGATTTATTGCAATAGTTCTTGAGGGTATTGAAAACCAAACATTTTATTGATAAAAGGAAGTTATAACTTAAGTATTCCTTTAAGCTATAATGGATGATACAATCTAACTACAAAGTTGCAAGTATAGTAAACTGACATTTAGAAATAGATGCCCCAAATTCATTATTTTTTTCATTAAGTCATTAATTTTTGAGCAAAGACTCAAAGGAAGTGAGGAGTGAATCATGACAGTACTGAGAAAAGAGGATTCTGGCAGAAGGAACAGCTGGTGCAGAGGTCCTGAAATGGAAACACGCCTGGTGGGTTCAAGCACAAGAGAGGAGGCCAGTGTGGTTGAAGGAAGTGATGGATAGGGAGAGTAGTAGGAAATGAGATTAAGAAGGAAAGAAAAGCCAGAATTTATAGGTTCCTAAAGACAATTTCTAGGATTTTTAGGACTCTTAACTAATATTCAGAGGAGTAAGAAGCCAATGGAGGGTTCCACACAGAGGGATGGCATGGTGTAACTTAGCTTTTAAAAGAATTACTCTATGTATTAGGCAGTTTAGGCTTACTAGTACCATAGACTGGGTAGCTTTAACAACAGAAATTTATTTTCTCTTAGTTCTAAAGGCTGGAAGTCCAAGATGAGGGTGCCAGCGTGGTCGGGTTCCGGTGAGAGCTCTCTTCCTGGCCTGAAGTCGGCTCCCTACTTGCTGTGTCCCCATATGGTGGAGACTGAGTTCTCCCCCGTTGCTTATTATAAGGAGAGAGGCCTATCAGATTAGTGCCCTAACCTGATGACCATATTTACATAATGTTAACTACTTCTATAAAGGCTCCGTCTCTGAATGTCTCAAAGGCTGTGTCTACATTGGAGGTTAGAGCTTAAACATATGAATTTTAGAGAGACACAGTTCAGTCCATAACACTCTGGCTGACTTGGAAATAGATTGTGGAGAGTCAAATTTGGAAGTAGAGAAACCAATTAGAAGACAATTTGCTGTATTTCAGGCAGAAGCTCATTGTGGCTTCAAGAGACAATAGCAGTGAAGATCGTGAGAGTAATCATAGATCCTGAATTGAATGTAGGTATGAGAAAGTATCCAAGATTTTGGTCCTGAGCAGTGGAATGAGAGGAGAAGGCCAATGGGCAAGAAATGCATTTTTCCTTTAATCTGTCATCTTTTTTTGGAAGGGGAGAGGGCAGCAGGAGAGTGGGTTAAGATTTGGGAAAGGAAATAGGAGAATCTGTGAAACATGTATTTATCTATTATATATGTTTATTTCGTTGATATTCTCCTAGAAGAAATGGTTATTAAGATCTTCCCTATTAAGGTTGCCATGGATCTTAGATTTAAAGTATTATAGTTAAAAGCCATGACATTCTCCAATGGTCTTTTGAAACCTCTCTACTTGATTCATTCAACAAATATTTATCAAGTGACTACTACATAGAAACACCTTTCTAGGTACATAGTATACAACAGTGAAATAAAGGCCTTCATAGAGCTTACAAGTTAGTACGTGAAATCTAACCAAATTTGTCAAATATACATGTTCTATGCTAGATGGTGATAGGAGCCAAGAAGAAAAATAAAGCTGGGAAGAAGACTTTTTTGGGTTTAGGGGTTGTGTAGAGTGATTTCAATAGACTGAGCAGAGAAGACCTCCGTGAGAAAGTGACACTTGAATAACATCTGAAGGAGATGAAAGAGCCATGTGGATATCTGGGGGGAAAACATTCCAACCAGGGCAAAGGTCACAGTGTATCTGGAAAGTGGGAGGAACAGCAGGGAGGCCAGTGGGCTAAAGTGGAATAGGACATTACCCTTTTACCAGCAATAGTCAGTATCCAATTCAGAAACAGGTTCTGATGAGTTAGGCAATATTTATACTCACTTTTTATTTTCCTGTTGGGAACCTATCTCACTGTCTCCCGGCTGGGCATGAGTTCTGTTGATGTTTGGATGAGACCATAACCTCCCAGTTGACTGAGGTCCTTATCAGAGCTTATATCTCAAACTGAAGGTATGGGAAGGAAATGGAGACTGGATAGTTCCTATTTACAGATGTGGATGAGAGTAACAGCTAGTCCTTTTGAGTTGTTTCCTTCACATGTATTTCTTACTGAAGGCATATTTCTTACCTGGTTGCATATATAACACATTTACATAAAACAGAGAACATAATATACAGTATTACTGGGGGAGAGAGTCTGTGTGTGTGTGTATGTGTAGGATTTTCGATGGTTGGTTTAGAATCAACAGGAAGAAAGCTAAGTGTCTGCATCATATGCCAGGTACTATATTAAGTACTTTATATGTGTCAGTGCCCATAATCTCACAATCACCCTCCGAAGGGAATATTATCCTCCCTCTGGGTTTGTTTTGCAAAGTCACAGAGCTCTTTCTCATCAACAGATGAAGAACAATTAAAACAATTTTGAAAAAAAAAGAATGAAGGGAGGACCAGTCTATTTGATTTCAAGACTTAGTAGTTAGCTATAGTAATCAGTGGAGGAAAGATAGACTCTTCAACAAACAGTGCTAGAACAATTGAACATCCATAAGCCAAAAATAAAAACAAAAAGAACTTCGACCTATTTCTTACATCTTTTGGAAAAATTAACTCAAAGTGGACCACAGACTTAAATGTAAACATAAAATTATTAGGAAAAAAAAAAAAAAAAGAGGAAAAAATCCTCAGGTTCCAGAGCTAGGCAAAGAGTTTTTAGTGTTGACACCAAAAGCATGATCCATAAAAGGAAAAATTGATAAACTGGGCATCATCAAAATAAACCTTTTGCTCTGCAAAACATACTCTTAAAAGGATGAAAAAGCTACAGAGTGAGAGAAAATAACTGCAAAGCATATATCTGACAAACAACCAGTATCTAGAACACATAAAAAGGAACTCTCAAAACTCAACAGTAAACAAAACAATCCAATTAGAAGATAGGTTTTTAAAAAATGACTATCAAAGAGAATATACAGATGGCAAATAAGCACATGAAACGATGTTCAAGATCATTAACCATAACGGAAATACAAATTAAACTCAAAATGAGATTTTATTATACTCTTATCAGAATAGCTAAAATAAAATAACAACAAATACTGATGAAGATTAGGAGAAATTAGATCACCCAGTACTTTGCTGGGTGAATGTAAAATGGCACAGCTACTCCAGAAAACAATTTGTCATTTTCTTCAAAAAATTAACCATACAGCTATCACATGACCCACACTCTTAGGGCTTCTATCCCAGAGAAAGGAAAATTTATTTTCAAGCAAAAACCTATACATAATATAACCTTATTCATTAGAGCCTCAAATTAAAACAAACAAAAAACCAAAACAAAACCCAGGTGTCCTTCAATGGGTGAATGGTTAATCAATCTATGATACATCGATACCACGGAATACTCTCGGCAATAAAAAGGAAAGACCTACTGATACATGTAATACCTGGATAAACATCCAGAAAATTAGATTGAGTGAAAAAAGCCAACCCTTCCAGAGGAAGCTCGGAGGCCATGGCCACTGTAAGCAGGCCAGACCCCTGCTGGCTGACGGGCTTTCCCCTAAAGCTGGCGAAGGTGGAGCCTCAGTCCAAGCTGCCACAGCATCTAGACCCATGGCGTGACAGGTTCCAGCAGAGAGGGACATAGCTGCGTTCAGATCTCATTATGCATCAGAAAAATGAAAAAACAGACGAAAATTCTATGGAGGAAAGGAATCCACTTAGCCTTTTCTTGGAAATAGAATACTGGGTTTGGAGGCTTTAAGAAGTTCTACTTTCATCAACAGTTGTGCATTCTGAAAGCCAAGTTGGGAAGGCCAGCTACTTGGAGCAGGCATTTGAGGCATTTCCAATGCAGAAAGAAGGCCCTTCAAATCCAGAAAATATGGATCCAGGATGAACCCCTTTTTGCTAAGACAAAGTCCAATATGGCTGTTCAGAATCTTAGTACTTTGTCGTCTAAAGTGAAAAGAAAGGACACTAAACACTTCATTTCCTCCTCAAGTACCTTCCTGAAAGTCCAAGCAGAGAAGTTGCTATTATCAGCAAAGAACTCTGATCTGATCATGAATATTCTGGAGAGAAAATTCTCTTGAAGGCAGCTGCTGACGTACCAGCAAATAGTGTTTTAAGTCAGGCCAGTGGTCACAGACCTAGGACGGAGCCACAGGCTTCTCATCTTCCTATGAAGTTCAGTGCGGAGAGCCAGAGTCCAGGTGAGAGTGGCATAATTGTGGTCACCTTGAGAACCATAAGAGAAAGCGCTTTTGTTATGGCTGCTACCAAGGGCTGGAGCACCACAGGAATGGGGGACCTCTGATTCCAAAAATGTTCCAACTTAACAGAGAAGAATAAAAGTATCTCCTCATATGATGTATGAGAAATGATCCATGATTAGATTTCGGTACAGGGTTCTCAGATCCCAGCACTTCAGAACAAAAAGCAAAGCTTGCAAGCTTAAAAAAAGCCCAGCAAAGCTGGGTGCAGGTCACTGGGGACCATCAAGAGACCCTTATGGAGAACAGTGTGGGTGGCAGTTGCAGCCCATTCCCTTCCCCAGAACCTGAAGACCCTTCTTGTCGGCATTAACCATACCTTCCAGATTTGGACAGCAATGCTGTGGTGAAGGGAAAGAACTCTCATGTGCCTCATGGCCACACTAAAGGAAGCCCTCTCTTGGGCAAGGAGCTTAGTTTAGATGAAGCATTCCCTGACCAACAGAATGGCAGTGCCACAATGCACCTGGGACCAGTCAGCCTCTGCCTCTCCTAAGTGGGAGTGTACAGAGCTGATTCATGACATCCCCTTACCAGAACATCATTCTAGTAAAATGTTTATCTTGGAAACTGAGAGAGAAGTTATGGCTCTGGGTCAGGAAAATCGGATAAGTACTGTCAATGATGACACAGTAAAACTGTCAGTGTCAGGGGCAGATCAATCTGTGAGTAGTGTAGATGGGCCTGTGTCCGAAGAGACTGTTCAGAATGAGAGCTCACGCCAGAGGGATGAGGATGGATCTTTCAAGCAGAACATTCTTAGTTCTAAGTTGCTGGACCACCCTTACTGTAAAAGTCCACTGGAGGCTCCTCTGACGTGCAGTGGACTCAAACTAGAAAATCAAGTGGGAGGTGGGAAGAACAGTCAAAAAGCCTCTCCAGTGGATGATGAACAGCTGTCAATCTGCCTTTCTGGATTCCTGGATGAGGTTATGAAGAAGTATGTCAGTTTGGTCCCACTCAGCGAAAAAGATGACCTTGGAAGATTAAAAGATGTCTTTAACGAAGACTTTTCCAATAGAAAACCATTTATCAATAGGGAAATAAGAAACTATCAGGCCAGACATCAAAAATGCAACTTCCACATCTTCTGCATTAAGTACATGCTGGTTATGGATGATCTGGCAACCCTGGATGGTCAGAATTGGCTGAATGACCAGGTCATTAATATGTACAGTGAGCTGATAATGGATGCAGTCCCAGACAAAGTTCATTTCTTCAACAGCTTTTTTCATAGACAGCTGGTAACCAAAAGATATAATGGAGTAAAAAGATGGACTAAAAAGGTTTATGGATACAGAAACTGAAAAGTAGAAGTGGTTTGTTACAAGACTAGAAGGAGATTCTTCTGGAGCAGGACATTATCTGAATATCAGAAAGGAAAGAAGGCTTGAGAAATAGTTTCTAAGAATCTAGCTTAAAATAGCCCTGTAGGGACTTCTCTGGTGGCACAGTGGTTAAGAATCCGCCTGCCAATTCAGGGGACGCAGGTTCGATCCCTAGTCGGGGAAGATCCTACTTGCCGCCAAGCAACTAAGCCCGTGTGCCACAACTACTGAGCCACAACTACTGAGCCCTCATGCCACAACTACTGAAGCCCGTGCGCCTACAACCCGTGCTCCACAACAAAGACAAGCCACGGCAATGAGAAGCATGCGCACCACAACAAAGAGTAGCCCTGCTCGCTGCAACTAAAGAAAGCCTGCGCACAGCAACAAAGACCCAACACAGCCAAAAATAAAATAAAATAAATACATTTTTTAGAAAAGAAAAAAGCCAATCCCAAAAGGTTACATACTGTATGATCCATTTATGCAACGTTCTTGAGAAGACAAAATGGATAACAGATGAGTGGTTGGCAGAGATTAAGGCACCAGTGGAATGAAAAGGAAGTGGAAGTAACTATAAAAGAGCAACATGAAGGATCCTAGTGGTGCTGGAAATGTTCTATATCTCGACTATATCAATGTCAATATCCTGGTAGCATTATTTTACTGTAGTGTTGCAAGACATTACCATGAGAGGAAACGGGGTAAAGGAGGCAGGAGATTTCTTTGTACTATTTCTTTTAATTGCACTCAGATCTATATCTTAAAATTATATATATAACTTATATATATTGATATAATGTCTATAACTTATATATAATTTATATATATGAAAACAAATGAAGTAGAGTATTTGGACTTAGAAACTATTGTTCTGTCTTTAGGTTAAATAGGATTCAGTAGGTATGTATCTATAACTGTCACATTCCTGGTGGTTCTATATATAGGGATGTTCTTTATATGTGATTTCTAGTGTAATTATGCCTGAGCATTTTGTATTAAAATACAAATTATTTTATTAAATTGCTATCCTTTATTTCTCCTTGTATTATAGTGGGGGTATCAGTTAGATAGGTAGATAGATAGATAGATGATAGATAGAGAGATAGATTATATATAAATTCCTGGGTATAGTAGATTATTTATAAATATTATTTCAGGATAGTAAAGGGAGTGTTACAATTTATTGTTATAAAAAGGGAGCAGTGGGTCTAATAGGGTTGAGGAACTTTAATGTAGATACTCTACATTTAGAGTTAGATACAAGAAAAAAAATGAAGATAAATGTTCTTTCCC
>NW_006798666.1:297636-325810 GCF_000442215.2 Lipotes vexillifer | reverse complement strand
TCCCTACAGGTCCAATATATAACAATTTATATGCATCTATGGAAGTATGTTCTTTGGCTTCCCTAAACCATTCTCTTTGCTGATTTGTTTTTTGGGGTTTTTTTGGTATCATAAAGAATTTCATGAATTTACTTATGTGTTTTTTGTTTGTTTGTTTGTTTTAACATCTTTATTGGAGTATAATTGCTTTACAATGGTGTGTTAGTTTCTGCTTTATAACAAAGTGAATCAGTTATACATATACATATATCCCCATATCTCCTCCCTCCTGTGTCTCCCTCCTACCCTCCCTATCCCACCCCTCTAGGTGGTCGCAAAGCACCAAGCTGATCTCCCTGTGCTATGCGGCTGCTTCCCACTAGCTATCGGTTTTACGTGTGGTAGTGTATATATGTACTTGCCACTCTCTCACTCTTTGCTGATTTGAAAGATCTCATTTGAGATCCAGGCCCAGCTCTGCCACTTTCACTTTCCTTATTTAGGAGACTAGATTAATAAAACACACTTTACAAGTTTGCTATGGGGATTTAATGAGGTGGCATATGTAAAATGATGCAAAACAACATTTGCCAAGTACCAAACACTCCATAGGTGCCAGTGTTTTTAATTCCCTCAGCAACATACTTTAAATCAGAACACTGATTTTCCTGAGGTAAGGGATTTGCTCAAGCTCACTAAGGGTCAGAACCAGCATTAAACCATGATCTCTGACCATGAAGCCCATGCTCGTCAAGAGTGGTTTTGTAAACTAGAACGATGAGATCCAGGAATTCTTAAAAGGTAAGAAGTCAGCTTTCTAAGATTGTATGCACAATTCAGAAATAATAGGAAATTGTGATAATATGAAATTCACCTATATCTACTTAGCACAAAATATTTCAGAATCTTGCGCATTATTTTGACTAGTCCATGACTTTTCCTATCTCACAAATAAGCAATGTGAGAGAAACTGAAATGTTTTCTCTTGGCCTCAAAAATCTTATCAGAGATACAGGAGTCATAGGACAGCATAGCAGAGCTTTAAGTTTGCTAAACTACAGAACAGGAGGTCACAGTGGCCTTCTCAGGCATAATGAATCAACAACCTAAGTCAACTCAAAATGACATAGATCGTGGGGAGAATGGAGAAAGTTGACTGCCATGTCAGCAAATAATCATGTATCTAATTCTGCTTCCAAGAAATAAGAGCACTTTAACTTCCATGATCAGGATATGGTCCTCCACTGTGGGTGAACAATTCTGAGGCATCAGTGACCTAAAACCTACATAACAACAGCAACAATAAAATATGGTCATGGCAAAGAAATTCATTAAATGAAAAATAGTAATTAGGATCAACTTCTACAGTCCGTATCAATAGTATAATGTTCCAAAAATTTTCCCACAGAAATTAAGGTGAATACGTCTATAGAAAAAACCCACAAAAAATGTTCACTTTGGTGCACCGTCAAGTTTGTAGGAACAAGGTGGGGTGTTTTTTTTATTGACTAATATTTCATGATTATAACACAGCACTGAGCTGGCATGTTATAATGATTTGCTGTAAACGATTGAGTGGATAAATAATCTGCAAAGTAGACTTCTAAGAACTTGAAAAGTGTAAGTTTGTATTTATCATTGTTGCTGTTTGTGGTCAAGCAGTACACGAAGGTATAATACGTGTTTTTAAAAAGTATATATGTTGATCATATTCGTGATTGGAAATTTCAACCACATACAAAAAATTATAAAACGAAAACTCTTCTATGATTTTCACTCCCTAAGATAAGTTTGATTAAAAAGTAGATAGCAAAAAAAAAAAAAAAAAGTAGATAGCATTTCAGATTTCAAAGAAACTGCTAATTCAGGATTCTTGAACTTCTTGGTTAGCTCCTTTTATTGGTATATCTATTGATCAGAACTTGCTACTTCTCAGCATGGTTTTTTTAATTCTTTTTAAAAAACTTTTATTAGAGTATAGTTGATTTCAGCATATTTATGCAATTTGTAATTGATGCTTACAAAGATAAATCAGAGCCACTGCAAAATTCCAGTGACCCTTTTAAAATCAAATTTTTCTTAAATAATAAATGTCTAAGGTCAATAATTCAGAGACCAAAGGATGGGCAGTGAAAAACTCTCCTTCCTCACTCTTAGTTCCTCCTTTTCCTTCTCCAGAGGCAATTACTGTTTCCAGTCTCTGGTATATCACTTTTTTTTTTTTTTTTTTTACATCTTTATTGGAGTGTAATTGCTTTACAATGGTGTGTTAGTTTCTGCTTTAAAACAAAGTGAATCAGTTATACATATACATATGTTCCCATGTCTCTTCCCTCTCGCGTCTCCCTCCCACCCTCCCTATCCCACCCCTCTACGTGGTCACAAAGCACCGAGCTGATCTCCCTGGGCTATGCGGGTGCTTGCCACTAGCTATTTTACATTTGGTAGTGTATATATGTCCATGCCACTCTCTCACTTTGTCACAGCTTACCCTTCCCCCTCCCCATATCCTCAAGTCCATTCTCTAGTAGGTCTGTGTCTTTTTTTTTTTTAACATCTTTATTGGGGTATAATTGCTTTACAATGGTGTGTTAGTTTCTGCTTTATAACAGAGTGAGTCAGTTATACATATATATATGTTCCCATATCTCTTCCCTCTTTGTCTCCCTCCCTCCCACCCTCCCTATCCCACCCCTCCAGACAGCCACAAAGAACCGAGCCGGTTTCCCTGTGCCATGCGGCTGCTTCCCACTGGCTATCTACCTTACGTTTGTTAGTATATATATGTCCATGTCTCTCTCTCGCCCTAACACACCTCACCCTTCCCCCTCCCCATATCCTCAAGTCTGTTCTCCAGTAGGTCTCTGTCTTTATTCCTGTTTTACCCCTAGGTTCTTCATAACATTTTTTTTTCTTAAATTCCATATATATGTGTTAGCATACGGTATTTGTCCTTCTCTTTCTGACTTACTTCACTCTGTATGACAGACTCTAGATCTATCCACCTCATTACAAATAGCTCATTCGTTTCTTTTTATGGCTGAGTAATATTCCATTGTATATATGTGCCACATCTTCTTCTTATTCATTCATCCGACGATGGACACTTAGGTTGTTTCCATCTCCGGGCTATTGTAAATAGAGCTGCAATGAACATTTTGGTACATGACCCTTTTTGAATCATGGTTTCCTCAGGGTGTATGCCCAGTAGTGGGACTGCTGGGTCATATGGTAGTTCTATCTGTAGTTTTCTAAGGAACCTCCATGCTCTTCTCCATAGTGGCTGAACCAATTCACATTCCCACCAGCAGTGCAAGAGTGTTCCCTTTTCTCCACACCCTCTCCAGCATTTATTGTTTCTAGATTTCTTGATGATGGCCATTCTGACTGGTGTGAGATGATATCTCATTGTAGTTTTGACTTGCATTTCTCTAATGATTAATGATGTGGAGCATTCTTTCATGTGTTTGTTGGCGGTCTGTATAACTTCTTTGGAGAAATGTCTATTTAGGTCTTCTGCCCATTTTTGGATTGGGTTGTTTGTTTTTTTGTTATTGAGCTGCATGAGCTGCTTGTAAATTTTGGAGATTAATCCTTTGTCAGTTGCTTCATTTGCATATCATTTGGTATATCCTTTTAAAGACTCTATTCCTGCATAAGGATTTCAACATATACATACACATTCAGAGGGTCAGTTGTTATTTGTTCTTGTCACTGACTGCTTATTCAAATCTGCTCTGAAGAGCTATTTCCTTCCTGCATCTTGGAGAAAATGTAGGTCAAGATCTATTATTTTTCTAGTTCATCTCAGATAAATCCTCCAGTTCCTTCTAGTCACAAAAAATGTCTTAACCCTGTAACTCCATGTTCAGTTCAGTGCAATAAGAAACAGAAACAATGCTGTCAACTTCATTTAAAGTTCTATCCTCTCTCTCCAGCCTTAACTCAAGCTGCCTTAGCCTGGCTGGTGGAAGCCTGTGTGGGCTTCCTCTGCTTCCCTACATCAGCTTCTCCCCCTCTCACTAAGCTGCTCCTGGCGACTCCATGTTTTAAGTTGTGACTCAGACACCACTGTGCCCCCAAACTCCAAGAAACCAGTACTAAGCTTCTCCAGGGAGTCTGATGGTCTTTCTAGGTAGGCTTGAAATAAAGGAAAGTCGCTCCTCCTGCCCTCTCAAGGATGACGTTGGGGTGGGAGAGACTCTCAGTGTGTTCTGGGTCTCTCCTCACCTTTGGATTGGGGGAGGGTCAAGAAGTACAAAACCATGTTTTATAAACTCCTTTGCAATTGCTGCATACTTAGCCTGGCACTTACTTGGAAACATGGAACTACTTGGCACCTAGTGTTTTAGGGCTTCAGCTGAAAACATGACAGAGATAGTGTGTGTGTATGTCTATATAAAGAAATAGAGAAGTCTACCTTCTTCTAAATCATTTTAGATGTATCATCAAGGAATCAAGTATTCTCATAATTTTTAATTGGGTTATTTTTCTACACTCTAATATGAGTATTGGTCACCCACTAGCATGTATGGTCATTTATGAGAATAAAAACATTTGATTAATCAAATCACCCATTTTTGCCATATTAAGAATGTCCTTGGGGCTTCCCTGGTGGCGCAGTGGTTGAGAGTCCGCCTGCCGAGGCAGGGGACGCGGGTTCGTGCCCCGGTCCGGGAAGATCCCACATGCCGCGGAGCGGCTGGGCCCGTGAGCCATGGCTGCTGAGCCTGCGCGTCTGGAGCCTGTGCTCCGCAGCGGGAGAGGCCACAGCAGTGAGAGGCCCCCGGGAAAAAAAAAAAAAAAAAAAAAAAAGAAGAATGTCCTTGGAGAGGACAATCTTTCCTAAGTAAAAGGCAAGCTTCACAAGGAGAGGATCTCCCCCCCTTTTTTTTTCTTCCTGGACCACAGATGCAAGAAGCCATAAACCAGGGGGGACAAAAGCCCATTTTGAAGAGTGAGGAAACAGAAAGATAGATGTGGCTGGGACCTTCTTATCTTCTCGAAGCCATGCATTAGTCCAGATGCTTGTCTCCAGACTTATTGTTATGTGAGGAAAAGAACCAACAGTACAGGTTCATTGCTCTGCCGTAGATAGATTTATCTCCCACTCGTGGCTTCAGAGCAGCAGACCCAATAATTGTCTCCCACAGTGCTCATAAAGCTATAAATATTTTCTATAGATGCTTATATGAGAGACAAATACTTACAAGACACTTATTTTTTCACTTCGGGTAGGATAAGTTTTAAATAAAAACAGAATTAATCTAATACATAGGAAGAGTCCTCTCGGTCAATAGATTAAAAATTTAACACTTTTTTCGATAACTGCTTTATATTCCTTAGTATGCATCTACCATTATTTATTTAGACAGTCTTGTAGACGGGCATTCAGGTTAATTCAATATTTTAAAATCTCCTTTCTTTTTTACATTACAGGCAATTATATAATAAATATGTTTAAGTACTACTGCTTTTATTTTCCTAAGCTAGACTCTGAAGAGTGGACACAGGTTATATGCCCTTTTGATTTTTAGACATACTACCAACAATTTACGCTCCTACCACAGTGAAGTGCACATTTTCTCTCATTCTCACCAACACTGCCTTTTTAAAAAGTAATTTTGACCAAGCTTAATAGATTATATAATTGCTTTAACTTTTATTTATCAGATGTTAAAAGGTAAACCAAGGCACATTAAAATTTACAAGAGTTTATTTCAGCAAACATTGGTTCGAATTGGGCAGCACCAAACTGAAAGTGTTTAGGAGTGCTCTGCTGACAGAAGCCAAGGGAAAGACTTTTCCAGAGAAGATCAGAGGCAAAGCAAAGAAATTATCTCATTGGCTACAGCTTAGGCAGTTGCCTTATTTGGGGAAGCCTGGTTGGCTCTTAATGATTAGTTGTTCTTCGGTTTTGTTTTCTTGGATTCGAGGGCCTTGACTCTGACTTAGATTTCGGTTTGCTTACCTAGGTTACCAAGGCATTAGAGACACCTCAGTCTAACTGCCTCCTTGTTTAATTACTATAACACAGACTGCAACTGAGGTTGAGCATCTTTTCATATATATGTCCACCACTTGCATTTCTTTTTTATGAATAGGCTTTGCCCTTTTTTGGTCTTTTTCTTTGAAGTTCTTTGCCTATGAAATATTCACTGTGTGTTATTAACCTTGTTAATTTGGAGTCTTGCTACACAAAATTTTTATCTATTCAAAAACGTGCATCTTCTTTTTTATGACTTCTAGTTTTCTGTTTTGCTGAAGAAAATCCTCCCACCTTATGTGAAAATTTAGATTTTAATCTAATGCATCTGGATTAGTGGTCCTTGAAATAAGAGAAAGTGTTACAGAAGTTACACAGAATAGCCCAACTGGATTATGCATGAAAACGTTCAGTAGAAACATTTCCATTATTGTACAATTAGAGGTGTATAGTTGATGCATGTCCTAAATTAATTTAGACGTGGATCTGAATTGAGGAGGGGAGGTCACTTACATGTGACTATGTATACATTGATGTCTCAGTGTACCCATAGTCATAATACTCCAATTCATAATACTCTAAAATGAATACAGAGACACAGTATGACTCTAGTATGACCATACATCATTCTACTAGATTTTGTATGTTCCAATGTCAATGATGTAGAGATGTTCAGTAAATATTGGGCTCAGATTTTGCTTTGTTATATCTCTTAGGTGTATTGATAAAAGTCTCCTGCCAGGTGTCCTTTTATCTCTGGCTACCTTGAGCACATTGCCTCTCAAGCAGCATATGATGCTAGAACTTGTGTAAGAATCATATCCACTTTCCTAGCTCCATTCTACATTTTTTCCCCTTTTATATCTTAGGCCATGTCCTCTGTTATCAACATACAATTCAGGATAGTGTCACTGATGTCACATTGAATATTTTCTATGGGAGAGCATACAGATTTATAACTCTTCTCTATTTTACTTTATTTTATTTTTATATTATTATTTTTTTTTTGCAGTACGCTGGCCTCTCGCTGTTGTGGCCTCTCCCGTTGTGGAGCACAGGCTCTGGACGCGCAGGCTCAGCAGCCATGGCTCACGGGCCCAGCCGCTCCGCGGCATGTGGGATCTTCCCGGACCGGGACACGAACCCGTGTCCCCTGCATCGGCAGGTGGACTCTCAACCACTGCGCCACCTGCGAAGCCCTGTGGCATGTTTTTGGAATTCAGTGACCATCCCTCTCTTCTTCTTCTTCCTGAGTGGTAGAACCTTAATCGTGTTCAGGCATTTATCATCCAATATGCTCTGCAAAGCCAACACTTCCCTCAGTCCATGGGGGTGGATCATGATTAGCTTGAGCCAATTGTGGTAATTGTAGCCAATATTCAATGATGGCTCAGAAAAGGGCATACGACCCAATCCTGGTCAATGAAGCCTGAAGGGGAATTTCCCATGAGGCTTCTAGAAAGCTTTTTCTCTTCAATAAAAGGAGACACCATCTTCTTCCCCAGCAGTTATTGTATTGGGTTGGCCAAAAAGTTCATTCAGGTTTTCCTGTAACATCTTACGGAAAAACCCCAACGAACTTTTTGGCCAACCCAGTATCTCCATGTGATGCTTGAAATTGCTTCAGCCATTTATAACCATGAATGGAAACATCACAGAAATGCTAAAGATGACAGAATGGAAAGATGGTCCTGATTCCCTGATGATATTTTCATATTGTTGAGTTAACTGACCAGGCTTGGAGTGTTCAAACTCTGATCGTTCCAAAGAAAGGACTGGCTAGAGAAGGGGGTAGGGGTGGGTCCTGGGATTTAACCTCTAAGCCCTTGGAATATCCTGCTAGATGAGTGTGTTTTTGTATAACTGGAGTCTTGGACCACACAGTATCGATTTGACCTCTGAAGAGGCTAACGTGTAAATAAGGTCAGTCAAGCAAGTACTCTGTGCCTATGTGACTGACCCTCAGTAATAATCCCAGACATCAAGGTTCAGGTAAGCTTTTTTGGTTGGCAACACATCATACGCTATTGCTGGGAGAATTACACATTGTCTATATGACACCAGTGAGAGAGGACAACTAGAAGCTTGCACCTGTTTTCTCCTGGACTCTACTCTATGCACCTTTTTCCTTTATTAATATTAACCTTTATCCTTTTACTATAATGAGCCATAACCATGAGCATAAAAGCCTGTGCGTTCTGTGAGTTCTTCTTGAAAATCTTCAAACTTAAGGGTGGCCTTGGGGACTCCCAACACAAGCCCGAAACATCTCCCTTCACATTACTTACTACCTGAATTCATGGTGTGGCCAAGGGAGACCTGACAGACATTTCTGTCAATTCATAGTTTCTGTCAAGCTAACCCTAATGTCTCACGTGAACTATGACTAAGCTACATCTCCTGCTCTGTAGTTATAACCATTGAATCTCAGATTCAACATTTTACATCTACCCCCTTCAGTGTCAGCTTACTCAAGTCTGACAACTCTATCTTTTCAAGATTTTTTTAGGTCCTGTTTCTGTTATCAGCATTTTTGTTATCATTCCTTCCTTACTCTTTGCCAAGGTGTATGAGATGTCACCATTCTTGATCATATCTTTATATATCTGGCATAATGTAAATTCCATGGGCAGGAATTACGTCTGTCTTGTTTACAGCTACCTTCCTAGCGCAGAAAAATATATATTTCTGTAGTAAATTAATGAGAAGAGATTTTATCTCTGGGAAGATTCTTTTTAAACACATACATATACCCTAAGAATAATAATATAATTATCCTTCAACATTCACGCACCATGTAGATTATCTATCATCTACAAACAGGTAAGAGAAGAACACTGAGGAATAGAATGTATTTAAGACTTATTTTGGGGTTGGTGAGGTAAGAAAGATGAAAGGCTTTGGAAGCATGAAAAAATAGTCCGTGGAGGAAAGGTCTGGTTGGAGAATACAGTAGAAACTTCTGATTTTTTTGGTGGCCACATGAATATGCTACACTTCTGAGCTGAGAAGGGGAGAAAAGAGTAGTTGGGGCAGGCACATTGAGTCAGGAGTAAGGCAAGTGTCTCACTCACCTCCAGTGCAGACTTTGAGTGGTGCAAAAACATCAAATATTATATAAATGATATTTTTAATAAAACATCTTTAAAAAATCAAAGTTAATACCAAAAAGTTCATAGTGAACAAAATGTCAAAATTTTAAATGAAGACAGGATCAGCAGAAGCACTGATCTACTCACAGTCTATTCCCAGTCTAGAAGTGAAGCCCCTAAGAGGCCATGCATCTGATGCTTCCTTAAATATTAGATTGGTGAGTTTCCCCTCATCCTATTCTCTATCTGTACATAGGTCTGGTCCTTCCTCCCCAACAAAGACTTCTTAAGGAGATACCAATGAAATTGAATATACTTTTTATATATAGGATCAGATTTTAATGTGGCTTAGTGTCCTACCAAACTGATTATTGGGTTATATATTTTCCTATTTCTCAGTATGAAATGCTTTTGAAATAAATACAAATTAAAAAACCAAGACTAAAAAAAACTGCATAAGCTTCATGATCCATTAAGAAATATATGTACACAAAGACACACAGAAAAGCCCAGGAAAAAAAGTGCAATAAAATGTTAACAAATTTTGAAAATTGGTGATGGAATTATTGGCATTTTTCCTCCCTATAATTTCTAATTTATCTTTATTGGATACAGATTGTTTCTTTCTTTTACAAATCAGAACAAAACTTAGAAATTAAAAGTTAGGAAAAAATGTAACAGGTAATCAGAATCTGAATAGATGTACCATTTCTTTTTTCTTTTTTTTTAACATCTTTATTGGGGTATAATTGCTTTACAATGGTGTGTTAGTTTCTGCTTTATAACAGAGTGAATCAGTTATACATATACATATGTTCCCATATCTCTTCCCTCTTTGTCTCCCTCCCTCCCCCCCTCCCTATCCCACCCCTCCAGCCCCTCCCCATATCCTCAAGTCTGTTCTCCAGTAGGTCTCTGTCTTTATTCCTGTTTTACCCCTAGGTTCTTCATAACATTTTTTTTTCTTAAATTCCATATATATGTGTTAGCATACGGTATTTGTCCTTCTCTTTCTGACTTACTTCACTCTGTATGACAGACTCTAGATCTATCCACCTCATTACAAATAGCTCAATTTCGTTTCTTTTTATGGCTGAGTAATATTCCATTGTATATATGTGCCACATCTTCTTTATCCATTCATCCGACGGCGGGCACTTAGGTTGTTTCCATCTCCGGGCTATTGTAAATAGAGCTGCAATGAACATTTTGGTACATGACTCTTTCTGAATTCTGGTTTCCTCAGGGTATATACCTAGTAGTGGGATTGCTGGGTCATATGGTAGTTCTATTTGTAGTTTTTTAAGGAACCTCCATACTGTTCTCCATAGTGGCTGAACCAATTCACATTCCCACCAGCAGTGCAAGAGTGTTCCCTTTTCTCCACACCCTCTCCAGCATTTATTGTTTCTAGATTTTTTGATGATGGCCATTCTGACTGGTGTGAGATGATATCTCATTGTAGTTTTGATTTGCATTTCTCTAATGATTAGTGATGTTGAGCATTCTTTCATGTGTTTGTTGGCAGTCTGTATATCTTCTTTGGAGAAATGTCTATTTAGGTCTTCTGCCCATTTTTGGATTGGGTTGTTTATCTTTTTGTTATTGAGCTGCATGAGCTGCCTGTAAATTTTGGAGATTAATCTACCATTTCTTATTATATCAGATAGCCAATTCCTTTTTGAATAAATTTGATCATATAGTAAAATTCTAACCCAAAGTAGAATTCTGGGTTAGGATTGTACTGATCTTCCATGCCAAAGTCTAATAGTCTGCTCACCCAAGTTCAAATTTGGAGAGGATAAACTAGTAAATTCAGTGCTAGGAATTGGAAGAAACTATCAGACACTTGAAGAAATGTCAAAAGTCAACAGAGAGTAACCTGAAAGAAGCCAGTGTGGAATCAGAACAAACAACAGCTAACTGGGAAGAAGCTTACCTCTTGTTTAAGTGCAGGTTCCATGGCCTACACATTGAGTTGACAAAAAAACACAGTTGCAGAGCTTCCCAGGAAGACAGGTGGCAGAAAGAGAAACAGGATAAAAGGCACAACATCGTGTTCAGCTAGTCTGCTCTACATCGGTGGAAGAATAAACAGAATCTTAGACTTGTGCCCAAGAAGTGTCATTCTGAACTAGAGAGAAAGTGATATCTTTGACAAAGTAGCTTCTTTATTTACAGCTATACCTCCATGATTCCCTGAGCCCAGCAACTAGGGCTGGCTTGTTCCCACAGTAATAGGAACATGAAGTCTTGATGTAGGATGAAGATTTTGGACCTGAGTTTATCCTTTATGTTATAATGACTGTATCTTTATGTAGAGTCTTGTATGCCATAATAATTTTTCTTGTGATCCTTCAGGGGATGGGCAATCATGGCAGAACTCTAAGCAGAGAAATTATTACATATAGGAAAGATAACTCTGATGGCAGCAAAGAATATATATGAGGGATCAGAATGGAGGTATACAAAACATTAATAAAGCTACTGCAATTGTCAAGAGAAAAATGATGAGAGTCTGAACTGAAGTGGTGATGGAGAGGGTGATATATAGGAGAGAACTTTTGGATGTATAATAAACTGAACTTATATAGGAAATAAAGAAACGTGAAAAACCTCCTAGAATAACCCTCAGGGAAATGATACTGATGTTGGCATCATTATGCAAACGTGGAGGGAAGTATGTTTTAGTGGGGGAAGATGATGAGTCCATTTTTGGATATCCTTCTACCAATTATTAGACATATGACAGTGGAGCTCAGGACCAAGGTGCAGTCTGGATACAGATGTGGAGGTCAATAACTGTGTGGTAGGTTGAAACCATGAGCATAAGTGAGATTACCTTGACACATTACTGAGAATGAGAAGAGAGTAGTTTGGACTTTGGTGGACACCAATATTTCAGAGGTTGGCAGATTAGAGGATCTTTGCCAAGGTAAAAGAGAAATATCCTCTGAGATAGAAAGAAGGCCAGAAGAGTGTAGTTTTGTAGAAATCATGATAGAGGATCCCAGATAGTGTTGAATCTTGAAGAGAACTTAAATAGAAACAGATAATTTGTATTGATTTGATAACAAGGAAGCCACTAGTTACATTACTGAGAACATAATTGTTCTTAGTAATGGATATTCTTACCATAAGTGGATATTCTTAAATATTTATTCTCTAAGTGGCAGCCATGGATTTGTGCAGTGAACAACCTGTGTGAGCATTCAAGGCAGTCCTGACTACATATCGTTTAGTTTTGCATGTTTTTGAACTTTAATGAAGTAAATGAAGTCATGCTATGTATTTTCTTCTGTGATGGGTTTAATTATTCAACTTTAAGATTTCTCCATATTGAATTTTATAGTTGTGGTTTGCTTACTTTTGTGTTGCATAGTATTACTTTTTATGGATAGATTTCAGTAGGGTAATCCTCCAGTTTTTTAACATTTGCATTGTTTCTCATTTTTGGCTATTTCAAATAATCCTCCTCGAACATACCTTCTCTGTAGTATATGCTAAAAGTGGAACGGTGGGGTCATCTTCAACTTTAGTAGGGCATCAAATATTTTTCCAAGGCAGTTGTTTCCACTAATTTATCATCAGCAACACTTGATACTGTCAGACAAATTTTTGCTCATTTGGTGTGTGTAAAATAGAATTTTTGTGGTTCGAATTTACATTTCCCTGGCTACTAATGAATTTGACCATGTTTGAATATGCTTGCTGATCATTTATATTTCCTCTGCTATGAAATGCCTCTTCAGGAGTTATTCATCTTTCCCTTTTTTTTTTTTTTTAATAAATGTATTTATTTATTTATTTATTTTTGGCTGCGTTGGGCCTTCGTTGCTGCACGCAGGCTTTCTCTAGTTGCGGTGCGCAGGCTTCTCATTGTGGTGGCTTCTCTTGTTGCAGAGCACGGGCTCTAGGTGCATGGACTTCAGTAGTTGTGGCATCGGGTTTAGTTGCTCTCTGGTATGTGGGATCTTCCCGGACCAGGGCTCAAACGCGTGTCCCCTGCATTGGCAGGTGTATTCTTAACCACTGCGCCTCCAGGGAAGTCCCATCTTTTTTTAAATGACTTGAAATTATGTTTTCCAGTTTGTAGCTTGACTCTTCACTTTCTTTTTTATATCATTTGATAAACATCATTTCTTGACTTCAATGTGGTCATATTTATGTTTTGCTCATTTTTAAATCTGGTTTAAGAAGCATTTCTCAACACTGATATTACAGATACATTATATTATCATCCAAACATTTTATTACTTATTTTTTCACATTTTAGTCTTTAATTCATCTGGAATTGATTTTTGTATATGGTGTGAGATAAGGGTTAATATTCATGTTTTTCCCTGTGACAAATAAATCATTTCCTTCTGTACAACAGCAGCTGAGACCAATGGTGGGGACATTCCTGTACTAGTTGCATTTCTGGATTTTCTGAAAGAAACCTTCCTGCCTCTAATTTCCTTCATTAAAACTCTTTCTGATCTAAATATCTAGGCTGAACTCTGACTGTTACAATATTGTTGAGGGACTAATTAAGTGTAGAAACTTAAATTTGCTGGCAGCAATCTAGATGATTCTAATTTTTTTTTCAGCAATGGAGTAGAAAAGACAGCTGGGAGTTGCACAGAAGGCTATGCAAAAATTTAAGCGAAGATGGAACATTAAGGTTTATAGACTGAGTTATGAGAATAATGCACCATGGGGTTTAGGTTGGATAAGAGGAACATCTATGTTTACATGTGCACACATGAGCACACACACGCATGTATACACAGAGGCAACCCTCAACTTTCTCATATTTGGTTTTTGTACATTATTTGGCAAATATTAATATCCCCTAATTGCCTTTTTTTAAATTAATTAATTTATTTATTTTTTGGCTGTGTTGGGTCTTCATTTCTGTGCAAGGGCTTTCTCTAGTTGCGGCAAGCGGGGACCACTCTTCATCATGGTGCGCGGGCCTCTCACTATCGTGGCCTCTCCCGTTGCGGAGCACAGGCTCCAGACGCACAGGCTCAGTAGTCGTGGCTCACAGGCCTAGTTGCTCCGTGGCATGTGGCATGTGGGATCTTCCCAGACGAGGACTCGAACCCATGTCCCCTGCATTGGCAGGCAGATTCTCAACCACTGGACCACCAGGGAAGCCCCCCCAATTGCCTTTGGTACAATGAATTTGAACTTTAATCATCACGAAAGAGAAGAGACTTCAATCTCTAGTTCAAAAAAATGGGTGACAAAGATTTTTAGAATTTATAGCACTTAGAGATCTATAAGGACCATTATATTTCATCCAAGGGCTTGAATTATTTGGCTATTGAGTTCATTAGGAAATATCATCATGACTACAGTGTTGTTGTGTGAAGAGAGAGGTAGAATTTTTATGACTGTGACCTTTATGTTATTAGAGAATATTAGGAATAAAACCTCTGGTGATTATTTATCCAACAACATGGGTTAGAAAGGTGACAATGACCCAAGTGCTCTGATCCCAGGAGCACCTCTTTTTCAGATTAATGGATAAGTATATCCACTGGAGTCAGATTGCCTCAGTAAAAGTCATGGTTCTACTATATTTTAGCTTTGCCATCTTGGGCAAGTCACTTAACTTTTCTGCATCCCCTTCATTCATCTTTAAAATGGAAATAATAACATATCTACCTCATAAGGCCATTGTTATGTTTAAATGAGATGATACCACTTCAACGTGCTTGGAAGAGTGACAGGAGCATTGTGAATGTTCAATAACTTTTAGCTGTTATTATGATTATCCAGAATATCCACTCTGGTATTTGTGGTAGGGCGCAGGAAGACCAAGTAGTTCACACATCCTAATGAAATTAAAACACTCTTTTTCCTGAGCCTGCGCTCACCCCTCATCCTCCAGCACTCATAATTTCTATTTCACGTTTGTGGGAAGTTTTCACTATAACACCCCCAACATATATCACTTAGGATCATAAAAGAATACCCTGTAGGGCAGTGATAACATTGTGTGATCCTCAGACTAGCAGTATCAGCGTTGCCTAGGAACTCGTGAGAAATGTAAATTTGGGGGCCTCACCCCAGATCTACTAAATCAGAAACTCTGGGGGTGGTGCCCAGCAATCCATATTTTAGCAAATCTTCTAGGTCATTCTGATGCATGCTAATTTTTGAGAACCACTGCTCCAGGCTATCACTCTGGGTCATGGCAGTAAAAAGAATGCACCCCACATGGTACAAATGAAGAGATTTTAATTAACAGCCTACTTACAGAGGTGTGGACAGGATTAAGAGAGCACACTAGGGATGATGAAACGCTCAGAGACCAGCAACAGCAAACAGACATGCCTACCTCAAGTTGTGAAGAGGCAAAGGAGGAAAGCGCATTACCTGAGCCCAAAGAGACCTGTCCCCTGAAGGAGGAACCACCTGATGGTACCTGTTGTCATGGGATATCTGGGTACAAGACAGGGGGGACACAGAAGAAATACCTCAACTTCTCACTTCTCATGCCCTTTATCCAAACCCAGATAGAAACCAGCCAGTCAGGGAGTCCAAGGCAGGCAGTCCTCAGGGCTCAGCTTCCCAGTGCACAAAGCATGGCAGAGAATAGATATGGGAGCTGGCTACAGATAGAGAGTAAACAGCGCATATCATGTGGAGCCTGAGCAGAGGAAGACAGAAATGGGAGCTGAGGGCATCATAAATGTAGGCTGAAATGGGCAAGAGATATCAGTTTTCTTCTCCAGTGAGAAGAACTGGAACAGTAGACACCAGTTTTAGAGGAGATTTTAGCTTCATTGAACAAATACTGCTGAGTGGGGCTTCCCTGGTGGCGCAGTGGTTGAGAGTCCGCCTGCCGATGCAGGGGACACGGGTTCGTGCCCCGGTCCGGGAAGATCCCACATGCGGCGGAGCGGCTAGGCCCGTGAGCCATGGCCGCTGAGCCTGCGCGTCCGGAGCCTGTGCTCCGCAACGGGAGAGGCCACAGTGGTGAGAGGCCCGCGTACTACAAAAAATATATATAATAATAATAATAATAATAATAATAATAATACTGTTGAGTGCATATGATGTACTGGACACTGGGCTGCCCTGGGCACTGGGGATTCATCTGTGAACAAAACAAGTAGAGTTCTTAGACTCCTGAAGCTTACATGCTGTCCCAGAGAGATAGAAAATAAACAAATATGTAATATTCACATGCTGGATAAGCTTTCTGGAGGATAATAAAGCCGGGCAAGAGGACAGAGAGTGATGGTGGAGGGTGACTTTTTATGTAAGCTGATCAGGAAGGACTTCATTGACACGGGATGTTTGAACAGAAAACTGAAGGGAATCAAGGAGTGAACCATGAAGATACCTGAGGAAAGGGACTTCCAGTCAATCAGAACAGCAAGTGCAAAAGTTTGTGAGGAGGGAGAGGGGGGAAGGAAGGGACAGGAGGTGGAGGGGGATGAGACATAGGAGATGACATCAAAGGGAGCAGGAATTACTTCCATTGTATTTATAATTTCATAATGAAATTGTCTTATTTGTGTGGGAAAGATCCAAGGAGAGGAATTCAGGAATGTTGTATCTGGGGTTAAGCCCTAAGGCTTTCTGTAAAGAAATCAGGTTTTTATTCATTGCATTTGCAAAGCAATATAAGTTTACTACATAAGACCTGGAACATCTAGAAATTGCAAAATCTTTTTGTTTCTTATTTTTGGAAAGGTAAATATGTCCCACCCAGTAAATCCAGTGACCTTTCATAGCATGAAAGTATTTTTAAATTTAAATAAACTTTTAAAATTTGGGGAATAGTTTGAGATTTACAGACTGGTTTTAAGGATGTTATAGAATTCTATTTCCATATACCCCTCAACAAGTTTCTCCTAATTTTTAACATTTTACATGACCATGGCACATATATTACAACTAAGAAACCAGCAATGGTGCATTTCTATTAATTAGGGTCTAGTGTTTCCATAATGTCCTCTTTCTATTCCAAGATCCCATCCAAGATATCCCATTAAATTTAGTTGTCATGTCTCCTTAGCCTCCCCTGGTCTGTAGTAGCTTCCCAGATTTTCCTTGTTTCTGAAGACCTGGACAGTTTTGAGGAATACTGGTCAGTTTTTGGAAACTGCCTCTCAGGTTGGGTTTGTTTGATATTTTCCTCATGGTTAGATTGGGGTTATGGATTTTGAGAAGGAAGACCACAGAGGTAAAATGCCATTCTCATCAAATCATATCAAGAATACATGCTATCAACATGACTTATGCTTTTGTGATTTTAAACAACTAATTTAACAATTAAAGATCTGAATAGGGGATAAGCACCACAAAAATATTTGGAAGTGGAAGGAGAAACTAGATATTTTTGCAGTAAAACAAAAGGGCATTATTTCTGTACTTTGCATACACACACACAGGCTTTTTTAAGAGTAAAAACTAACCACAAGATGTCACTGTTAACTTTTGTATGGGCAGGAAGGATGCCTTGAAGAACAGATTTTGCTGGGCATATGTGGTTAGAATTCATTATTTTAAAAACCTTGACAAAAAATGTTTCAGTTTTACAAAGCCACTAGAATGTTTTGAGTTTGGATGTTAATTTTTTTTCCTTGAGTTTTGCAAAATATTTTCCCTTGAATTCACACCCAAGTGTATTTATTTGGAAATTTAATTTAAAACAATATGGTTTGCTAATGAAGTTGAATGCTCTATTCTTAAATAGAAAACAAATCCACAAAAAAACACTGACTTTATATTATTCTTTTAACCAATAACAATAGCTTTATTTGAACTAACAAACATTTCCTCCAGAAAAGATTTAATAGAAAATGAAAAAAGAACATAATGCAAGATGCTTTATGTGACTAGAATTGGTTCTATCCTCAAAAAATAGCTTTCTTAGAAATGGTTGTATTAAATTTGTATCTCTTGGGCTTCCCTGGTGGTGCAGTGGTTGAGAGTCCACCTGCCAATGCAGGGGACACGGGTTCATGTCCCGGTCCGGGGAGATCCCGCGTGCTGCGGAGTGGCTGAAAAAATTTGTATCTCTTGGGCTTCCCTGGTGGTGCAGTGGTTGAGAGTCCACCTGCCAATGCAGGGGACACGGGTTCATGTCCCGGTCCGGGGAGATCCCGCGTGCTGCGGAGTGGCTGAAAAAATTTGTATCTCTTACTTTTTTACTACATGATTTACAACATTACTCTGCAGGTAAAGTAGAAAGAAATCTATTTTTAGTCCACTACTTTCCAGCATATCTACAATTAAACCTTCTTGGACAAAACAGTTTTGATTTCCAAAGCAGACTCCGTAACTCTGACTTTGTTATGGTTTTGCTGTTTTACTCTCTGCTTTCTTTAGAGTCCTTTTCTTTCCCCCTCATTTTTCTTCTGCCTCTGACAGTACCTTTCGTTTTTTCCCCATTCTTTGTGAATTTGTATTACGGCAGCCTCTTCCATTGTTGTATAGTAATAATGACTAGAAAGTTCTTCCTAGTTGAACCAAGTATCTACTTCTCTATAGCTTTTACCCATTGGTCCTACTTCTGTCCTTGGAAACCATGTAAAGCTAAGTTTTTTCCTGCTCCTATGTAACAGCCTTTCAAATACTGGGTGACCACTGCCATTTAACTCCCCAACCTTTTCTTTCATTCTCCTAAGTTCACCCAGACTTTTTGACCATTTTAATATCAGTACTACTTTTAGGTCCCCATCATCTTGCTACTCTCTCCTGATATTACAGACTTACAATAGTCCTCCTAAAATATGATGCCCAGAACTAAAAGTTAATCCATCAGATATAGTTGGAGGAGTCAAGAATACATCGGGACCATTGGTTTCCAAAATTATTTTGGTAGCTTAATGACATTACTCACTTTATTAATCAACCCTTTGTAAATCCTCTACTAATGAAATACTGCCACCTAGGTTCCTACTGTTCTGGTGAGTGAGGGTGTGTGTGTGTGTATGCGTGTGTCTCCTATCTACCTCTCCAGGCTTATCCTGAAACTTAATATTTCTGACATTTAGGCTATGGCTGATTAAGCAGAGAAAAGAGTTTGCCTTTTCTACTTCATTTTTAATAACACAGGCCAAGATGTGTATGTTTGAGACATGACCATATATAAATATAAATATATCCAATGAGTTCTTATTCCTGTGGAATCTGTTCATATGATTATCAATAGCACAGAGAAACGCAAAGTCATATTTACTGGAATGGATTTCTTGTTATAATGCAGCCAAGGCAGACCGGCTATACTGGACTTGAAATCCTAAATGTTTGAATTATCATCTAGATTATAAACTTACAAGCTGAATTAACCTACGAATTCACAGACTCTTGGAATATATCACCTAGTCTTGAATGGCTATTTAGAAACAGAAAACAATGGAATAACAATATAATGAAGTGGCTTAGAATGTAAAAATAAGAAACAGATAGAATGATTTCAAATCTTGTGTCTCCCACTTACTAGCTATGGTACTCTGGGCATCTCACATATTTGGCTTGATATCTTCTCCTGGTGTTAGTGTAAGGGTTAATTGAGATGAGGTATATAGGCTCTCAGCGTAGCACCTGGTCCATAGGGCACACTCGGTGAAATATAGCTATTATGATTAATAACAAACAGTTCTCAAATAAGTGTGTACTTTCTGTGTACATAGAATTGACATATATTTAAAGAAACACGTTGATGGATTTACAGTAATACAAGAATACCTGGCCCCTTCTGTGATCCACAGTCAGTGCTTATGAAAAAGCTGTCAAGATTTAGAGAATTGGCTTCATGTGATGGAATAGAACTATCCCACAGAGAATTGATTTCTAACAAAATCTTCATCAGCAATCTAACCGACTGATTTTCCTTGTGTCTTTAGTGTGGCCATAATAGAGTTCAGCTCTGGTTTTTTTGACCACCAAATTTTAGTCTGCATAGGATCATGAGGGAGCGGGTGGCTAAGTCACCTTTTGTTTCTACCCCTCACTACGTCTTGACACTAAATTCTGGACTTTTTTTCCTAACTTAGGGATCTCGAAAACCTGACACTTGCTGCAGGAAAATAAAATCCTCCATATAACATACCACACCTATTCCCTCAGTATTTTAGAAATGGTTAGGTTGAAATCAGGGTCTCTGTTTCTTTAAATGAGGACAGTTTGGGGGATTTAAAAGGCTTTTACCATTACCTCATTCCATCCCATGGGCGCATTTAAGTAGCCAGTTCAGTTCGGCAAGAAGTCAGATGAGAAATTTCTTAATACCGTGTTATAAACTAAAGATATGCTCACTTTTCTCCCAAGTCCAATATCCATAGTTATCAGTCTTTCCACAAAACTCATCATCTGGGCTCAGGTCTTACAATATTTTGCCCGAACACGATTTGGCTATAGCACAGTGATGATTTTCTCTTCATTGATAATTTAGTGATTTGTTCCCTCTGATGCTTGTCAAAATGATGATTCTAAACTATGTCATCATTACTACATAGACATACTATTATGAATTGTGTATATTTTGAGTTATCAGGAAAGCAGATTGAGCCACATTCACTCAAAAGCTCTATGACACTACCAAATTTAAACTAAGCAATTTTAGAAAATTTATGGATTCTTTTGGCAGCTTACTAAATAAGTTCTATATTCGCAAGTATATTGCCAGATTATTTATATAGATATTCAGACTAGAGTCCTGCTCTAGACATCTACAATATCTACATGGTTTTCTCTGCTTTTCTTTTGATCTTACTCTTTAAAAAACAATAAGAAAACTTCATTTTATCATATATAAAGCCAGAACATTTTTTTGCATAGATAATGTGCACTCAAAGATATGTGCTTAACTTAGGGAATCTCAAACTCAGATTTATAATCTTGTTTTCTGATCTGTGAGAATAATTTTTCCCTTTTAATTTTTCCCTTTAATGCTGTGTGCATTAGCAGTAATATTTAGAGTGCATTTATAAGTAACCAGCACAATCTTATAAGTTTTCTGTAATTTAATTTCAATGATATTGATTTTATCTGAAGGACACAATATTCTTGATTTTTCTGATCCACAAGACTGAACACAAATTACCGTAAACCCCTACTCTCTGGCCTTTTCCCTAAGAGGATAGTTAAGGTCAGTGATGATGCATGTTCCAGGACATTGTCAGGAAGGGGAGTGAAAGGTCCTCTAAAACTGTCCCCTTTCACTTGTCTTTTCATATCTTGGAGATGTGGGGGAACTATCAGCCAGCGAAATTGCTGGCTCCAACTCTGTATCTTCCCCCTGGAGCTCAGCACAGTGTGGGCACTGGGACAGAATCTCTGTGGGGGGCTGGTGGAAGTTCACCACTCAACAGTGTGCTCATAGATCATTCATGTTCCAGGAAACGATCACAGAGCACTGGACCCATTGACTAAATGGCCCCAGACTCTTAATCAGTCCTCCTTGACATAAATGAAATAATACAGTTCTAAAATACAATGCCTTTGCAAGCCAATGAATCACTAAACAATTTATATTATGATGTTACTCAGTTTCTAAACTTGGTCAGCAAATACCAGGAGTGATGTGCTGACTTAGAATTGAGACAGATCTAGCTTTACTTCATGTTTACTCTATGTATGATAGCTAAACAAAGAACCACACACTTGGATATATGGGTATGAATGGGTATTTATATCACAATTTAATTATAAAGGAGATTAATTTTCTCATGGGCAAATGCTTCTATGTTACAAAAATGACATGATTTTCCAAAGAAAAGCATATTTTACCTCTTGCTAAGAAGATTCTCTCAAACTCTGCTCATTTATTCACTGTGGACTTCAGCGGGGGGATCTGGCTGAGGGAATCTATTCATGATTTTGGATCAGGATATTTCCTTGAAATTGATATTGAAGCTGGGAATGTAACCTTTCGCTAATGTCTTGGGTTTAGATGACCCACTGGATTCGGAATGGCTGAGAGTTTTAATTAGCAGTTCTATATAATCTCCATGGATCATCATCAAGAACTGTGGATTAAAACTCTGTTACCTAAAGCTATCTATTACTCACATGGATTAGAAGACCCTTCAGTGAGGTAGAATGGATTGGCTATGAATCTGTTATTTCTATGTCAGAACTTAAGCAGTGAACTATGACAATACCAGCAGCTGGTCACTGACCTTGTCTTTGTTAATGCCCCTCAGTGATCACACAGACAAACATGGTTTTAGTCTCCTACCCATTCCAGTCCCTCTGCCATATACTCACCTTTCACCAGCACTTAATTCTCTATCAAAATATTTTTCCAGGATGTGAAAAGAACCAACTTCCAGGCAAGAGAATGAGTGATTCTAGTTAATGACTTCCAGATAAGAATTTGCTTATTTTCCTAATGGCCTACTGAGTCCTGCTAAGCTATCATGTCACAAACAGAATAGATAACTTTAATGGGAGAACTGTCTGAGGATCTGAGGACATAGCCACAGCACCTTTGTCTACATAAAATATTTTTTAAAATAAGTAAACGAAGGGAAGCTGCAAACAAGTAGAATCTAAGAATAATAAGTATTCAGTGAAACTACTTTCACAACATGCAAAATCAATAAAAGTAAAATCTATAAAGACTAAATACATACATTTTTTGGTCTACTGTAAAAAGAAAAAGTTCTTTATTTAAGTGATACTGTGGAGAAAGAGGGGAGTGTAATGAAAACACATTTGTTCACTTGAAGGCAAGATTGAGAATTCCAGCCTAGGGTTGCTTCATTCAGCCTTTCCTTTGCTGCTTTTCTGCCATAATTATCTGAGATACATCTCCCAGAGTAGCCACTAATATGAAACCCCTGCTAAACAAAATGTAAACACTAAACAAACAGTAATGATGGTCTTTAGTTCACCACAGAGGTCTGACCACATCAAACATGAATGAGTAGGTGGTTTTCAGAATACTGTCAAATAAGGGAAAACAATCTGTTGCTGAAAAAAACATTGAGTAGTGGAAAAAGAAATCCCCAAATTGTTTCATCCTTATAGTAATAAATGAAATAAAGTAAAAATATTAATAAAAACATAATAGCCGACCAGAGCCATCATTCAAGAAAAACTTTTCAGTATGATTTATTATAATTAACAGTTATAGAGAGGAAAAAGCAAAAAAATTGAGAGGAATTGTGGTTACCATTTTCAGAACTGCTCTAGCATGGAGGGTACTTTTCCTGCCTACAGGAAAACATTTACTTTTCACTTCATTTTTATCAGTCTATAAATGATACTCAGGGAGAAAAAAAGAAGTCTTACTTTAAAGAGATATTTGGCTTAATGTTTATAAAGTGGTTTGGTTGCTTATATATTTTAAAAAAGTAAAAAGTATTATTATAGCATGTGTGACATTTAAACCTATAATTAAGGTGACCAAATATTTTCCATAACTCCCCCTTTATATTCAGTCCTTTACAAACTTTTTGCAAGTTCATAATTTGAAGCTAAAACTTTCCATGTTCTATACATTAGTAAATATATATTGCCTGGAATCACTTAAAAACTATTCAAACAAGTTTGATTATTGATAATGTGTCTTTTCTTGGATAATTTGAAAGTCACTGATGTTTCTACATAAAGCAAAAAGAATGCTACATTTCATTTTGGATTAGAGCTTAAAATCAACTGTAGCATTCAGGGAGCCAAAGGGAGCTTATATAAAGTTGGAAAATAATAGTTTAATGATAATAATGATTGATAGATTAAAACCCTGATCTAAACATGTTCCATTGCAAATTTTACCCTAGAAATGCATTTTTGGTAGTTGGACCAGCTCCTCTTCTCTCATTTGATTTGTACCTCACCAACCGGTCGTTTGAATGCTGCACAGAAAGCTTAGAATGTAATAATTAATTTTATATTTAGAAAAAGGCTGTATTTCTAGGACCAGTGTAGATTCCAAAATTTTCCATTATATTATACTTTTTTTAATTATTTAAGAGAAACAGTAATTATGTAGACTTTTGAGATGAATTACATTCTCATAAATATGTGCTGTAACAAAATTCAATCATAGATGATAATATTTTCGTTTTTGCTCTTCAGCACTTAGCCAATGAATATTCTGAGGCAAGGGGTACAGGATGAAAGTGGAGAGGAGGAAGGTGAAATAACAATAGTCTTTTCAGTTTTGCATATTATGTATACGTTTCTTTTATATTGGTTTAAAATCCAGTAACCAGAAAGTTCAATTGGCTAGGCTGTTCCTCTGCATTACAAATGAAAGGCAACAAGCTGATGTAGACTTTTTTTTTTTTACTTATAACACTCAGAGGTTTGGTAAATATATTGGCATATTCTGCACACCGAAACTGAGAACACAGGTCATTCATCATACATTTCTTGAGAATATTCGGTGTCCCACTGGATCGGGCAAAAGCAGTGCCCAAAGAATTAGGCACAGAGAGTTGTTTCAGAGAGTTGAGGGGAACAGAAAATAATTTCAATACATGGTGATGAAGGTTACATCGAACATAAATTTGCAGGGTTTGGGAATTGCTGGGGAAGAAAGTTATAACACTCTAAACAGTTGGCAAGGCCAGTTTAAAGGATAGTAAGCTATCTCAAAGTTTTTCCTTGGCATTAACTCTGCCTTCCAATCAGGTTCCAAATGCTCTGGAATTTCATGTGATTCCATTTCTCACAGTGCAGTTCATGGACTGGCAACACTGGAATTACCTGGAAGCTTGTTCATAATACAGATTTGGAGGGCTCCAGTCCAGACCTACTATATAAGAATCTGCATTTTAAAGAGATTGCTTGGTGATTCATATGCATATTGAAATTTGAGAAGCATTATCCTAGATTCTGCATTCTTAATAATTTTCAAACCTAGCTGAAAGCAGAAGTTTGTATTTCCCTTTATATTTGAACTTTGGAAAGACACCACCTCAAAGAGCACCTCCAGCACGCAGTGTATTTAATCAGAGAGAATGGACCCAAGATAACCTTTGACTCTAGTTCCCCATGGTGTGAATGTAAATGGAATAGGTTCACAAGCTCCTGTTTGCATTCTAAAGTGCTAATAAGTGGTCTGGAGATCTGAAGACACATGTAATTCATACTGGGAAAGTATTTAGTCCCCTTTTGACTGGAAACTGTGGGATGACCATGGGCCATAGTAGCCGATGCTATAGACAGAAGGGAATGGGTACATCAATAAGGGACACCAGAAAGAATCGAGAGGGCAGCTCATGGAACAGAGGCCCCTCTTATCCCACCCTTACAAGTTTTTTTTAAATGCTCAGATATCCACCAAAGAGAGGTGAAAAAGAAGGGTGACGTGGGAGTAGGTAAAATAGAGTAGGTGGAGAGCCTTTGATTTACCTAGCTAACCTGAAAGAGACTAAGTTCTAAAGAGGAAGAAACTAGGTTGCTTGGCAGGGCTGAGTTTGTAAGTTATTTTTATTTTTATTTTTATTTTTCTCTCTATTAGCAGATTTGGGGCTAAAATCAAAAATAATTATTTTATGGAAAATAAAATTGCACTTCTGTATATCTGATTGATAATATTAAAAATTTAAAGCACAATATAAACATGAGATACCTTTGCTTAGAATCCTTTAGCGGCTTCTTACGGCTACTAAATTATAAATTGGCACATACCATTTCATTTGGTTCTTGCCTATGGCTCTAGCATCATTTTCTGAAACCAGCAATGGAGCCTGGAAAAACAATATTAAAGAAATAGAAGAAAATTTTCATGCAAATTCTAAGCCAGTAGACCTGTATTGGGGTGTCTGTGTCTGTCTGTCTGACTGTCTATGTCTGTGAAATACATATGACATTACCCCTTTATCAGTTAATTCTGATCAAAATAACATTGTGTTAAAAACCATCCCAAAACTCAATGAGGAAAAATAGAGGACGCAATATATAACTTATATCAGAATCATATAAAAATTTGTGAAAAATTCAAATTATTGTTGTGGTCATCCATTTACAATGCTTGGTGTCAGTTTATCTCTTGTAAAAAAAAAATACAGTGTGTATGTGTGAAAAAAAATTTTTAATAAATAAACAAATTAATTAATTAATGTAATTAAATTAAAGAACAAACCTGAAATAGATCAGCCCTAACAGCCCAAAACCTAGTCTCTCATGGAACAAGGTGATGTGTTCATACTCGTCTGCCTAAAGAAAATTAAATCCTATCTGGAGAAAGACCACTTCAAAAAACAAACAAAAAAATTCGAATTATTGAGGTCGCCGCCACCCGCCCCCTCTTCCCAGCCCCCACCCCGGGTTCTCTCAGCCCAGACCGGTCCAGCCCAGGGAGGATGAACTTCGTGTATAAAGAGGAGTATCCATTAGAGAAGCATGGCTCTGAGGGCTAGAAGATCTGAAAGAAATACCCGGACCGGGTCCCGGTGATAGTAGAAAAGGCTCCCAAAGTTTGGATAGGAGACCTGGCCAAAAATATATACCTGGTGCCTTCTGAGCATACAGTTGGTCAGTTCTACTTCTTGATCGGGAAGCAAATTCATCTCTGAGCTGAGGATGCCTTGTTTTTCTTTGTCAACAATGTCATTCCACCCACCAGTGCCACTATGGGTCAGCTATACCAGGAACACCATGAAGAAGACTTCTTTCTGTACATTGCCTACAGTGATGAAAGTGTCTACGGCCTGTGAAGCTGCTGCCCCTAAGGTGGGGGGTCCCATTCTACAAAGAGAGAGGGGGCCTCCTTCCTTGACCTACTCCTCCTTGAGGCTCTCTTCCTCAGGACCTGCACTTCATAATGTTTGAGACTTTCCTCCAACCCCTCTTAACAAGAGGATTACTGGGGGAGATGTCCTCTAGTACCTTTCTCCTTTCTTCCCCTTTCTCTACCACCTTGCCCATCCTGCTTTAGACTTCTTGATTGTCAATCTCTGTCACATCCAGTGATTGTTTTGGTTTCTGTTCCCTTTCTAACTGCCCAAGGGGCTCAGAACCCAAACAATCCCTTCTTTTCACTACCTTCTTTTTGGGGGGTAAATGGAAGGGACTGAAATTGTGGGAGGAAGGAGCACCAAAAAAAATTTCAAAGTATTGAAATGAAACTGGCCTGAAACACTGAATCACTTATTCTCACTTAGCTGCATGTTGTTGAAGGTTGTCTAAGCTGGGCTTGTTTGGATGATTCTACTGGTCATAACTGGACTCACTCATGCTTCTGAAGGCAGCTAGGTTCAGCTAGGGCGGTTCTGGCTCACATGTTTGATAGCCTCCTCATGGAACCAGAAGGCTAGCCTAAGTGTTTCCCCATCGTGTGTGTGTATTCTAAAGTACAGGGCCAATTATGCTACAGCTTGACAAATTTCTCTTTATGTCACAGCTGCTAATACCCCACTGACCAAAGATTGACATTAAAAAAAAAAAAAACTGAGTAAGTCTGCTCTACCAACTATAGGAAAGCAAAGAAAGTTACATGCCAAAGAGTATGGATTTATAATTTAATTATGTGGATAAAGAATGGACAAATAATCCACTCTACTACAAATCTCCCCTTAAAGATAGGTGACACTCCATCATAAAGAAGGTCTTCCAATTAATAACAATTAGAGATGCAAAATCTGGCCCAGTGGTGGTTAATTCCTCCATAATGTGACCCCAGAATCAAGTCCTTTTTAAATTTTCTTTCTTTTAGGAAAACTTATTTACAATTATAAAATTGATCACCAAATTATGGTTCATAATTTACACATTCACAAGTTTGATTTTATCACTTTCATGTTCTATAGAGGGGACAATAAACCACAACCAACATGCCAAATCTGGCTGGCCTCTGATTTTGTCAATAAAGTTTCATTGGAACACAGCCACTCTCATTTGCTCACTTCTTGTGTATGGCTGTTTTTTTGTTTTGTTTTGTTTTGTTTTTGCGGTACGTGGGCCTCTCACCATTGTGGCCTCTCCCGTTGCGGGGCACAGGCTCCGGACGCGCAGGCCCAGCGGCCACGTACCATGGGCCCAGCCGCTCCGCGGCACACGGGACCCCCCCCGGACCGGGGCATGAACCCGTGTCCTCTGCATCGGCAGGCGGACTCTCAACCACTGCACCGCCAGGGAAGCCCCTCTATGGCTGTTTTTATGCTACAGCAGCAGAGTTGAGGAGCTGTGACAGAGATCATATTGCCTG
>NW_006798666.1:286841-297605 GCF_000442215.2 Lipotes vexillifer | reverse complement strand
GACATTCCTGCTTATCATATTTTATGGCAAATGCACCAATTAATTTCTCTTAGATGTCACCAAAGATCTATTTCCTTTCAAAAAGAAGAAAGTTTTAATAACTAACAGAACCAGGATCTGAATGCACATCTGGCTGACTGTAAAGCCAATGCCTTTTCCAATATATTACACTGTTTCCACAGTATTTGCACTGTTTTGAAGAATACTACTTATTCTGAGAAGAGATGGGAAACAGAGGGACCAATGTATCAAAATCATGATCAGAATCATGTGAAAAGCTTGTTAAACATTCAAACTCTTGAAACAAAATCTCTGTGCTTGGGAGCTGGAAATATGAATTTTAACAAATGTCATAGGTGATCCTTTTTCACACTGAAGACAAAGAATAAAGGTATTAGTGAAAGAAACAACTTGATCGATGTTGAATTTGAGTTGATGGATTTGAGGAGAGTTGAAAAGCTTGATATCATTATGGTCTTCAAGGGGCCATGGTGGAATATGCCTGGAAAGAAGATGGGGCAACCTTACTCCTGACCCAGTTCTCTGCAGTTCTTTAAGGGTTCAAGAGAGGATAGCAAGTGTTCTTGATGCTACATGTAAAGGTGCATGAAGGTTAGTGGTGGGCATGAGCTGCGTTGCTGCTCAAGAGGTCATAGACGTCAAGTGAATAGATGTTCATACCAGAGAAAGATTGGTGATTTTATACCTTTGACTTGTCAAAGGGAGTCGGGGCTATCCTTTGAAGAGGGAAAGGAGTCTGGAGCAAGCTGAGGAAAATATGCCCATATGTCTTCAAACATCATGTCAACAGAAAATACTAGGAGAAAATGAGACCAATCAATACCAGAGTGAAGCCAGAGGCATCTCTCTCTCACTGATACCTAAGTCCCCTATTTATCCACCTTGCCCCCAAAAGTGGGGAGTGAGTGCATAGAAGGGAAAAAGATTAGCTTTCTTTGAGCCAGAACCTGCCCCTGTACTCCAAGAGTGGAGGAGGCCAGATTTGAGCCTGCAGTGCATCAGGGAAGGACACAATCCTTGAACTGAATTGACATTAAATCTTTACAATGAAAAGGAATATATCCAGTAGCGAAACAAACAGAAATCTCTGCTAATAACTGGAAGTATTTTCTGAAAGGCAATTCCCCATGGGTCTCTTGCATTTCTGCACTTCTTTTGAGCAGAGGCAATAACTAGCTGTCTTTGTATTGAACTATCTTTTCACAGACAGCTGTATAATGAATAGCCTTGGAAGACAGATACATCTTCTTCTGAGCAAAAGGCCAGTATAATGAAATTACTGTCTTTCTCCAGAGCAGCAGCAAGCAGGTTTACTGCCCATAATAAAAGATTTGGGTTCCATTAGCTTGGAGTCATTCTCTTGTAACACAATCTGTTGTATGTGCAAGTGTGATACGGATCTCTGTTATCTTGTGAGAATTCAGATGTGTGCAACTAGCACAAAAATGATAATCCTCTGGCCACAAACTATTGTTGAGAGTAATAACCTATCTTTTAGCTCTAATCCAGGACTCTTCTGCCTCTGCCAGCATCAGTGATACTGTGGCAGGCTAATTTATCTCATATTTTTCACAGTTCTTGATAAGGAACGCTTAAGAATGTATACCAGGGAATGTGGGGAAGGGAAAACCCTTGTGCACTGTTGGTGGGAATGTAAACTTGTACAGACCTTATGGAAAACAGTATGGAGGTTTCTCAAAAAAAATTTAAAAAGAACTACTATATGATCCAGCAACTCCACTCTGGATATTAATTTGAAGGAAACAAAAACACCAACTCAAAAAAATATATGCACCCCCATGCTCACTGCAGCAGTATTCACAATAGCCAAGATAGGAAAACAACTAAGTTCCACTGACAAATGAATAGGATAAAAGAAGATGTGAGATATATATATATATATATATATATATATATATATATATATAGTACAATATTATCCAGCCATAAAAAGTAAGGAAATCCTGCCATTTGTGACAACATGGATGGATCTTGAAGGCATTATGCTGTTAAATAAGTCAGGCAGAGGACTACAAATACCATCTCACTTATATGTGAAATCTAAAACAGACCAATGAACAAAAAAACTGAACTAACTCATAGATACAGAGAACAGATTAGTGGTTGCCAAAGGCAGGAGTGGAGGGTGGGGGTAATGGGTAAAGATGGTCAAAAGGTACATACTTCCAGTTAAAAAATAAATAAGTCCTGGGGGGTGTATAATGTACAGCATGGTGACTATAGTTAATAATACTGTATGGTATATTTGAAACATGCTAAGAGAGTAAATCTTAAAAGTGTTCATCACAAGAAAAAAATTATAACTATGTGTGGTGATGGATGTTAACCACACTTATTGTGGTGATCATTTCACAATATACACAAATATCAAATCATTATGTTGTACACCTGAAACTAATATAATGTTATATGTCAGTTATGTCTCAATTAAAAAAAGGTAATAGTCGGGCCTCCCTGGTGGCGCAGTGGTTGAGAGTCCGCCTGCCGATGCAGGGGATGCGGGTTCGTGCCCCGGTCCGGGAGGATCCCACATGCCGCGGAGCGGCTGGGCCCGTGAGCCATGGCCGCTGAGCCTGCGCGTCCGGCAATGGGAAAGGCCACGACAGTGAGAGGCCCACATATAGCAAAAAAAAAAAAAAAAAAAAAAAGGTAATAGTCTATCACAGTTCACCCTCTGGTTTCCAGTGATGTTCATGTCTTTCCCACTTGTAAAATATACTTAACTTTCCTCTAAAGCCTCATTCCTTAGTGGCATTATGCTCAGGCTTAGTGTCCAGAATCTCATAACTGAAATCAGCTTCCAGTAATGTATGAGACTTTTCGGGTGCAGCTCTCCCTTAATGAAGACATGTGAACTAAATCTATCTATCACCCATATTCTATATTTAGGGTGAGACAGGGACAAATGAACCACAGTAGAATATCTTACTCAAAAATGAGGGCTGAGGTGATGAGAGGCACATAGCAGTCACTGATCCACAGAAATTCTGAAATCCAGCCCTTTTCATTGTTCTGAAACAAAGGAATTATGTTCATTAGGACCAAGTTCTGCTCTCTGGGAGTGGTTTTCTGCAGCTATTTGTTCCACCCTCTGGGGTACTGGTTCTGCCTTCTGAGACATCCTTCATTTTCCATAAGAAAGGCCAGTGTTAGCATGTGAATAGTTTTCTCAGCCAATATTTCTGACCTATAGAAAAGAAAAAGAGCTCAGAGATTTTTTTTTCTTTGAATGTCTCTGTCTCTTTCAGTCCAAACTGATATAATTCCTTTAAAAGCATCATGGGTTTCCAGATTATCAAATTGTAATCCAGTCCATTAGACAAAAGCCATGCTAATAAATCTCTTAGAAAAAGACCCTGTCTACCCTGAGTGCTATAGAATGATTCCCTTAAGTCTTTTTCTTTAATGTTTATTTTATATTGGAGTATAGTTGATTAACAATGCTGGGTTAGTTTCAGGTGTACAGCAAAGTGATTCAGTTATACATATTCATGTATCTGTTCTTTTTTCCTTAAGTCTTAAGAGCGCTTTTGTTTGACATAGAGACTATAAGAGGCATAACCTTAAGATTCTTACATGTCTTTTGTATAGCTGAGAGGACTATGAAGCACCATCGTAAATATTCCTCAAGCCTCAAAAAGGGATCTTATAGCTTGACTTGACTTGATTATTACCCTGAAGTCACATTTTACTCTCTGCACTCTGTACTTGATATTTGCACTGAGGCCTTTCCCAACTTTGAAAACATTTTGCCAACTGGAAATCCTGAGAGTGAAAAAGAGTTTTATTTTCCAACCCAGTAAATCCTGTTGTGTAAATAATTCTTCTAAATTCTGCTCAAAAGTTGAACATTTCCTTCCTTACTTAGTACATCTCTCTTTTGAAATACTTTATCAAAGACAGCTTAAAAATGTACATTATACTTTTAACATTCTGCCTGAAAATCACCTTATCCAGACCACAGATTTATTAGGTCCTTTTCACATCTTCCAGCTTATAGCTAGTGACAGTCTCACCAATTGCTCCACCAAATATATAACACAAATCCCTCCAGCTTGCAATAGCGCTCTTCTCCCTGCACTTTAAGCCCCCACCAACAGTGTCCTTACTGACCAGACCCAAAGCCACTGCTCATGATTTAGGTTATTCTTACCGCAGTATCTACCTTTTTAGATATTAACTTCTATCTTGGTTATCCACTGCTGTGTAACAAACAGTCCCCAAACTCAAGATCCTTAACTTAATCACATCTGCAAAATGCTTTTTCCTGTATAAGGTAGCATTCGCAGATTCTGGGGAACAGGATTGGGATATATTTGGGGACTATTATGTCATCCTACCACAGAGATACTAAATTATACATACTATATTAAAATTATACATACTATACTACATTATCATTTTCTCTCTCTCCCTTGCTCAATTTAAGGAGAGTGTCAAGTTTTGAACAACTTAAGGGATGGTAGCAGGAACAGAAAGCAGAAATAAACTGTGGATATTTCTGGCTTTTGTTTTCTGAAAATCTATGTCCTAAGTGAATTTAAAGCATATAAAGGAAGATCTGCAGATTAAGACAATGTGTTTTGGAGAAATATATGGATGAGAGTGTCCATAAAGGATAGGAAAACCTCCCTCAAGAATAGAGATCCCCTGAACTTGTGGAGGAGGAAAGAAAGAAGGATGGTGTTTTCTGGCCTCACCAGGAAAGCAACAAGATTTCAGATATGAAAGGAAAATGAGTGCATGGGCAAGTCAGAAAACATTCCCTCTCTTAAGCCTGGCATAGAAGTAACAGACCTGAAGTGGTTTTGCAAACAAGGGAATAGATGACAGAATGCCAATAAATGTCCCCCAAGGCCTTCACTCTGGAAAAAAACCTGTCGACATAGGGGAGACACCCAAGAATGATGACAATTGAATTTTTTAGATACATATAGGTAGATATAAAATGGAGTCTCAGGGTCAGAAATGAAGTTGTAGAAAATTTTTAAATAAAAATACTTCCTGCATGTCCAGGTTTGAGGACAAAAGTTTATCTCTGCTTTCTCTTTCTTCTTCCTTTTTCTCATGTGTATATGATAATCTTTTACATTGTTTAAACGATGTGCCAAATTATCATTACTTTCAAGGTATATATAAAAAGAATGACTATAATTTTGGTGCATAAACTTTTCTTGGAACAAGAGCATAAACATACCTTTAGAAAACAATTTATCACCCATTCATTGAGTGTTACTCTTTAATGATCATGTCAATTAGGTTATTTTTGTTTTCATTTTTATAAATAGTGATGTATTTGTATTTACTGAGTCTCAGAAACGAATGTAAAATTTTTCTCACTAGACTTTAAGTATCTTAATTCTATAATTTCCTGTTAATAATATCCATCAAAGTATTACACTGACTTTTTCCAAGTTGTTACTCAGGGGAAAATATAGATATCTATAGGTTCTTCATTTGACTTATTGCTTATCAAGACTTACAATCTTTATACAATTTCTTTTTCCTCTGACAGTAACTGAATTATGAAAAAATAGCTATGAAATTGATTTCAAGAGGGGTAGCCAAGAGTCCTTTCCAGTGGGAATAATAACTTCAATTTTCAGATGGTTTCTATATAAATTTTTCCATTAGATTTTTCACAAGAACATTAGATAGCGTGGCAGGAGTTTTCATGTACATTTCACTAAATTAATTCTTTCAGAAACTCGTGTGGGCTACTGTGGAAACTAGAAATAGAAATGAGAAGGAGCTAACACATTCTAATTGTTCAGTAAATGGTAGCCATCATTGCTATTATTTGGTGCCTATGAGAAGTGAGGGTCAAAGTGATTATGGCTTGCCCAGGTCTTCTGATTCATAGTCCAAAATTTCATCCTCAGGGCCTCACAGAGATTCTCAGCTAATTTTTCCCTTCAAAGAATGGGGATTGATTTAACAATAGAACAACAACAGGAGTAATCCCACAGATTGTATTCCACCTGCAGGACCTCAGGCTTTTAGGTTCACCAGTTAGTTCTGGACAAAAAGTGTCTGCCAAGTCCCTGATCCTCTCAACCTCCCACACTCCCAGTGTTTATCTTTAGAAGAGAAAAAAAGGAATCCCTTAGAAAAGGTCTTAGTCCTCTTCTCTCAAAGGTGGGGGAAAAACACCTTTTGAAACTACTCCTGCTGTCAAAGTTCATGCCTTGATTTGTGAAGCCTGGTCTTGCAAAAGTACTAAATCAAAGTAAAATGGATTTACATTTGTAAACTTTGTTTCCACTTAATGGGATTAGAAAGACCACTCACATTAAACAAACAAAAACATCAGTTCAGCAGCAAGACAGAACAGTAAATTAACCGTACACAAGCTCTGAAACTCAGTGTGAACTTAGGCCTAGTAATTTTCTTTTAAGATAATTTGAAGAATCAAGAAAGTTCCAGAGCCTACTTATATGTTTTCATATCTACTCTTTACCTGAGCCACGTACATTGTTGGGGAAAGAGAAAAGCCACAAAGAGAGTGATAGACAATGTGCAATGAAGTTGGTTGGAAAGCAGTTAAAAAACAGGTTTTCTAAACCTAAACTTCTCCAGTTGTGAAGATTTAAAGTGTGAGAACTTAAACTCAGACGTAGGCAGCAACGCGGCCGTTGAAACTCTTCTCAATATGCAGTGAAGAAATGCACATTTCCCAGAATATACAGCAGTAGAGAGTTTTCTTAAAACCATCTTAAGTACTCCCAAATAAATTAGCTTTGAATATTTCAGGCAATAGGAGAACCTGATAATAATTAATCTTATAACCCAGTGTCTGCTCACACATCTAACAGATTTTGCAATGTTTTAATTACATCTGTTTACATTTTTTCTCTGTCCCAAAAGAAGGCTCAGTGCTGTCTTCACTTTCTGGCCTCGGTTCCCACTGACATCAGATTTCTCCCCGTGGAAATCAAGCAATGGACACAAAATTAAAACTGCAAAGGGTATGATTTTTATCAATTTGTTTTGTCTTTGTGGCTTTGCCTACATAACATCCCAACTAAATTTGTAAATTCAAGCAACATCCTCATTTGAATTGAGAGTGAAAAGGATCATGCCAGGGCTTGAGCAGCCACAGAGCATGTGGGCATAGGGGGGAGTACAGTTGATAAAATAGGAAAAGAGGCTAATATATGGGTCCAAAGTCTCATCCAAAAAGTTCTACTATGAAATATTAAGAAGAATTTTAAGTGTGTCTGCCATTTTAGCAAACATACTAAAGCATATACATTCATATGTGTGTTGTCATGCATATGAATCACCAAAGTTAACCCTTAATTCGTTGAGGCTGCTGTTAACAGCTCAGTTTTGAAATTCCTATGTTAAAATTGCTTTCACAACCCGCTTAAAAACCACACAGTGAGATCAATGATATTATTCATGGGTAAGGCAAGCAGACCTTATGCTTATGCTTATGCATGTCCACTCTGCTTCCAAAATCTCATCCTGACATTCGCCATTACTTCAAGTAAAGATGAAAAGAATGAATTAGCTATTACCCATTGTGGCGATCAGACATTTTAAAATAAAAATGTGAAACTCCTGACTTATTTGCATCCTCAGGTCACTCTCAGTAGCCTAGTGAGAGTGGTGCAGGATTCCAGGCATGGAATATTTCATTCTCAGTGTTAGGGAGTTAAGAATGTTGCCAATAGTTACCAACATTTATATGGGACTGTGTCTCATTGATGTGACATAAGTAACCCCAGTGAATGCTAGGCTGAAAAAATATATACTTTTCACCATCTTCTCTTGGATGTCCCAAATTCCACTGATTGGACTGCCATTGCTTCTCTATACACTTGCACACTGGCAGAATTCTTTCCCAGGACTACAAGCAGAAAGCAGGTTGATGCACATAATTCTTAGCCCAATATCTATCGACTAAGTGCCAGTGAGGTGTTGCTGATCTGAGATATGATTACCTGTACTTCAATGCCGAATTTTGCAGCACTCTGAATAAATGATGCTTTCAAAACTTAACAGTATTCACTGTTCTGAGTTCTTTCTCATTAATATTTTTTTTATATAATCTTTGTGTGTAAAGATTATACCTTCTCGGATGTTGTACAACCTCACTAGACAACCTCTCCACAACACAAACACGTACATACACACACACACTCCTGACTAGTTGTTTTCATTCTATTTATTTATTTATTTATTTTTGCGGTACGCGGGCCTCTCACTGTTGCGGCCTCTCCCTTTGCGGAGCACAGGCTCCGGACGCGCAGGCTCAGCGGCCATGGCTCACGGGCCCAGCCGCTCCGCGGCATGTGGGATCTTCCCGGACCGGAGCACGAACCCGTGTCCCCTGCATAGGCAGGAGGACTCTCAACCACTGCGCCACCAGGGAAGCCCTTTCTTTCTATTTTTTATAGTCTCCAAATAGACATACAAAGAGAGTCATGGTAGTAATAGCCATTGGGTTATGGAGAGGGAAGAAGAATCTCAAAATGTGGTGCGCATATAATAGATAGTTCCCTAGTTTCCAGGTCGATGAAGATTTATTTCTGAATCAGGAAAAATAGCAAAGAGGGAACATTTTATCTACTTTTAATTGGGCAAATAAGGTTGGAATACCTATTACAATTTTTGATACAAGTTTCTTAGCTCTGTTAACGAACACTCTTTATAGATACTGGTAATGGTTTTATTATCAATTCTGATTTACAGTGTTCTGACTTGTGATTTTCCTCTGCCTTCACGGATATTTTTGGGCACAGTTGAGACCAGCTGGATCATGGGCTGCAAACCATATGCCATTTTACACCAGAAACCTCTTTTCCCTCTGGACCCGCTTGCAATTACTCCCATCTTCTGATTTCCTGAATTTTTGGCGCCTCAGTTCAATTTCTACATCTGCTGCTTACCCATTTGCTTTAGTGAACATCCCTTTCCAAGCTTCTTGGACTTGGATTCTGCACACATTTCTGGGATCTGTTCATTCCTCTGGTTTTGGTGACCTCTATTCCATCTCTCAACTTGTTCCATTTCCAGCTTTTGTACTGAGACAATCACTAAATGTACTTGCCCCAGAATTACAAGGAGTGGTAATGATTATTTTGTAATACCACAGTCCATGTATAGTCCTTGAATCAGGTGAGTTTGTCTTTCTGGGGTATGAGTATTATATTATGATGATGATGATGATGATGTATTTATTAATGTTTTTGTGTACAGTCTATGATCTTTTGTTATTAAAGACAATTTCCCCATGATATGCACTAAATAGAGAATATATTTATTTAGACAAGACCCTTAGTGAGGTCTGGGTTGCCAGAAAATATGTTTAGAAAACAGATATAAGATTATACATGAGATAGTTATATGAAGAGCTGAAGCAAGACTATTAACTGTGATGTAACTAAGCATTATTGTGTTGATATGAAACTCTTATGCTTACTGCATTATTGTAAATTTAATCTAATGAAACTAAACAAATTCAGAGGATGAATATCCCTCTAGTCATGCTAAATTGTATTAATTCTTATCCTTCTTAATCTTTTTGGCATCAGAGGTAAGAAGAAACAAGAGTTTTGACACGCCTGGTGTCCTTGGCGAAGAAAGGAAACCGCTTACAAGTAAGCAAGTGTTTGTGATTTTGAAATGACTGGAAATGACTTCACAATGGATCTTAAAACAAAGCAGTTAAATATTATTACAAAATGCAATTATCTCACTATTCAACTGAAGCATAATAAGTTAGCTGCTATTGTTGGAAGCTAAAAGAATAACAGAAATGGGGCTTTCCTGGTGGCGCAGTGGTTGAGAGTCCGCCTGCCAATGCAGGGGACACGGGTTCGTGCCCCGGTCTGGGAAGATCCCACATGCCGCAGAGCGGCTGGGCCCGTGAGCCATGGCTGCTGAGACATCTACAATATATATGTTTCCATGGAACAGTATAAATTTCTTTATTCATCTGATTTCATAATCCCTTTTGGATTAAAAAAGGCATGAGGTAAACAAATAGCATATTTTTGAGTTTTCATTTAACTTGCTGTTTAGATACATATCATTTTTCCCTTTGTGAAGGGATTTGACTTTTTTATTTCTTTTTTCTTTAAATGTCTCTTTCATGTTCTTTGGAATATGAGGTCAGCATGCTTTAAAATATTACGTCTTAGAATCTAAAGTCCTACCTTGATGTGACCTAGTTTCCCTTTATATTTCCAGATACCTGATTTTTAAAATAAGATAAATAAGTACTAGGGATGTAATGTACAACATGATGACTATAGTTAACAATGCTGTATGGTATATTTGAAAGTTTCTAAGAGAGTAGATCCTAAGAATTCTCATCACAAGGGAAAAACATAATTTTGTATGCTGCTGTATAACATTTAATTGAACTTCTTATACTACCAATGAACAAAGATGGTGGGGTCTTTCTTTGTTTTTATGTTTTTTCTGTTTCTTTTTTTTAATGGTAAGTTTTTGCAGAAAAGTCTGTATTCCAGAATATACAGCCTGTCACCTTTGATCCATTTCATTGCTGCTTTGATACTTGATTGTGATGCTATATTTGGGCAGGGGGCGGTTCAGGTACGTTGAAGAGAGACTGCCTAGAGCATGCAAGATGAGCAGACCACAACTGCAGACAACCTATAATGAATTAGAGAGAGGTGAGCAAAAGATAGAACTAGAATCCATGGAACTAGAAATAAGATTAAAATACAAAAGCATATGTGAGAAATT
>NW_006798666.1:279730-286831 GCF_000442215.2 Lipotes vexillifer | reverse complement strand
TTCAGCAGGACTATAGTTTGATCTTCATAAAGTGGATGCTGGGAAGTGATCAACTTTAAAGTCCTTACTGACGACAAACTTTTCTATAGGGGATAGTATTATATGCATTGGATAAAACATCTTCATTAGTCATAATAATTAGTTATCAACAAATCATAAGTTCCTTGATGGCAAGATCTAAGTCTATTTATCCTTTGAATAACCTAAAATATTAAATTATCTGCAAAAAATTTTGATAAATTTCTATGTTGCGGATATTGTTACCGGCTGGGAAGTTCTTAGCATTAGAGAGCTCAAGGTCCCAGGAAGGAAAGTGAATAGTAAACCAGGAGTCACAGTTCATTATGACCTAGTTTCCAACTGTTTGCATTTATATAGCACATCGATAAAAATTTTAAGTCATGCATTCTCAATATATGTATTTCTATTCATAAAGGTTTTATATATACTTCTATTAATAGTTAACATCTCAAAGTGCAATTTATACTTAAGGAAAAGCTCATTGTCAATGAACTGTTTATATATTTTGGAGATTAATCCTTTGTCCATTGATTTGTTTGCAAATATTTTCTCCTATTCGGAGGGTTGTCTTTTCATCTTGTTTATAGTTTCCTTTGCTGTGCAAAAGCTTTTAAGTTTCATTGGGTCCCATATGTTCATTTTTGTTTTTATTTCCATTACTCTAGGAGGTGGGTCAAAAAAGATCTTGCTGTGATTTATTTCAAAGAGTGTTTTTCCTGTGTTTTCCTCTAAGAGTTTTATAGTGTCCGGTCTTACATTTAGGTATTTAATCCATTTTGAGTTTATTTTTGTCAGTGGTGTTAGGGAGTGTTCTAATTGCATACTCTTACATGTAGCTGTCCAGTTTTCCCAGCACCACTTATTGAAGAGACTGTCTTTTCTCCATTGTATATCCTTGCCTCCTTTGTCATAGATTAGTTGACCATAGGTGCATGGGTTTATCTCTGGGCTTTCTATCCTGTTCCATTGATTTATATTTCTGTTTTTGTTCCAGTACCATATTGTCCTGATTACTATAGCTTTGTAGTATAGTCTGAAGTCAGGGAGTCTGATTCCTTCAGTTCTGCCATCATGTATGATTTTTGCTATAGACTTTATCAATACCTTTTAATAGTTAAAAAGTTATACCTTCTATTACTTTATTAAGTAAGTGCCTTTCTATTTCTAGTTTACAAAGTGGTTTTGTTTTTAATCGTACATGAAATGTCAAATCATGTCAAATGCATTTTCTAAATTGGTAGAGGGGATCATATGTTATATTTACTTTAGTCTATTAATGTAATGAATAGTACTTAGTAATTTTCAAGTGTTACGTTAGGCTTTTATTCCTGGGATACTTTCAACTGTGTTGATATAAATTATCATTTTTATATAATACTAGATTTAATTTACTAATGTTTTCATGAAGATTTTTTGCCTTTCTCTTCATGAAAGAGAAAAAACTATATATATATATATATTTTTTTTTTTTTTTTCTTTTTGGTAATAGCTTTACTGTTCTTAATAAGTTTTAACAATACCTAATGCCTTAAGTGTTATCTGTTACTTTCATGTCTAAGAAAGTTGGTGTAAAACTGGCTTTCTTCTTCCTTAAACACTTGTTAGAATACCCCATTGAATCTACCAGAACCTGTAGTTTTCTACAGACAAGGTTTTATTTACAGATTCAATATCTGTATTGGATAAAAGAATATTAACATTTTCTATTCTTATTTTAGTTTTGATATGTTGTATCTTTCTAGATCATCTACATTTGCAAATTTATTGGCAAAAATTTTTATAAGATTCTCTTATGAATTATTAAATGTCTGTAGCATAGTACATATACTATGAATAATATGTACATATAGTAATTGTTTTTTCAATCTTGGTATTGTTATTTGTGCCTTCTCTCTTTTTTTTCTAGATTAATTCTGCAAGAAATTTACAAGTTTTTCCAAAGAAAGATAACTTGGTTTTCTTGACTCTCTTTAGTTTAAAATAGCTTTTGCTATTTTATGAATTTCTCCTATTAATTTTTATATTTTTCTTTTATTTTTTCTGGGGTTTATTTATGGTTCCTTTTAAAAACGTCCTTTTTACAATATGCATTTTACACCTGTCAACTTCTCTCAGAGCACAAGAGAACTATTAATGTACATGCAGGTCTTTCTCCTTAAGTAAGAAGCAGGAATGAGAAGTATTTAGGGGACAGAGGGAAAATATTGAGTACCTTCAATTGCTTTTTTGTTTTTTTCTTGGAATGCTGCATTCTCCAGTTTTCTGTTTTGGTATTTTTTTAATGTTTTTAAACATTATAATTATTATTTGTCTAGCTATCCTCGTTTCTTTTTTTCAGTGGAAGGCTTGGTATAAATGACACTTCACCATTACTAAAAACCTGGAATTTATTTTTATACATGATGTAATCTAGTTTTACCCCCCAAATAGTTAATGAATTGTGTTAATGCCATTTTTTACATAAACCATCATTTTTCTTAGAATTAAATGAATGCCAATTTTGCCAAACCAAACACTATATATATATATATATAGATAGATAGATAGATAGATAGATAGATATGACTTATCTGTATCCCATTCTGTTTTCAGGTTTCTCTATTCTGTTTGACTACTTACTTGTCCATTCCTGTAATAGCATTTTTTTTTATTACATTAGTTTTATAATCAATTTGATTGTACTAATTTTGCTATTTTTAAAATAGTTTTCTATATGATTTCCTGGAGCTCTATGGATATTATAGCTACCAGTAACTTGTAAGTTTACAAGATTGTGAATCGATAGTGTTAAGTCAGTCCATCAGTGAAAGGGGTATATTTATTTATTTTAACTCTTTTTATGATGTTCTTCAAGACAGTTTTTAAACTTTTTATCTATAGAGATCTTATGCATTTTAAGACTTCTTAATAGATAATATAGTTCTGTTGTTTTGTAAAACTGTTATATTATTAGTTGAGTAAGTTTTGAGTATCTGTTGATTTTGTGAAGTTTTCTATGTGGATGTTTATATAATCTACAAACAATAATAGTTTTATTTCTTCCCTTTTAATTCTTACATCTCTCTTTTTTAATTTTCTTATGGATAATGTTAAATAATAGTAATGATACTGAACTTCCTTGACTGAATACTGCTTTTGATTTTATCAAGTTTATTCATTAAGTATTATAGAGACTTGTGTATATCACTTTAACTTAGTTAAGTTTTTATTTCTAGTTTTATAAGTGTTTCAAATAATAAATAAATGGTAAAATACTTCTATTGCTTTCTCTAAATCAGTTGAAGGAACATTATTTTCCTTTTGACCCATGAAAATAATGAATAACATTAAAAATTACCCAATATTGAACCATGCTTTAATTTCTCAGATATCCTTACTTAAGAAATTCTTGGTGATTATATTTAAATAATATATATTATCTTTTATACTTATTTTTCAGAAATTCTATTATAAAGTTATTGACATTAATTTTTTAGCACTTACCGTTTTCAATTCTTTATTAATTTTGGTGTTTTCCAGCAGTTATTCAATCTGAAATTCGAACCCACTAATTCATTATTTGGCTGTTCATCTTCTCTGATGAGCTCTTTATTTAAACAATTTTATTTTTCATTCTCAATATTTCCACTTGGATATTTTATATAAGTGCTTGCTCCTACTTGGTGTTATCAGTGTCTTATACCTATGAAAATTTATATTTAATTCCTTGATTTATTTTTCACCAAATAATCTTAATCCTGTTACAGCAGTTCAGTGATTATCGATCATCAGTTCAGGTTCCCTGCCCCAGCCCTGGTACCCATGGGGGTTGCTGCTGTGATTTTCTGTGCTTACCTGTCTGCCTCTGCAATTTGGGGCACCACAGTTTACCTTGTGAGCTCACTACCCTTACAGATATAAGTAAGTTGTTGATTTTCCAGTTTGTTCAGCTTTTTACTTGTTATTAGGATGGAGTAGCAATTTCCAAGCTTCTTACATGTGGTGTGGGAAACTCTTCTCTCACATTTTTGAAACAATTTTATTCAAACTTGTTAAATTCATCTTCGAAATTATTGTAATTTTTGCCACTGGTTCCAGTTTGTGAATCATTGAGTACTTGTTTCTAATGCACATAACCTTCACATCATCTAAGTTGTTTAAGACGTAGCATTTTTTGAAATCACAGCTGAATTTCCTAACACACTTCAATCTTATTTGCATGACATAAGACAGTTTTTCTCATTTGTTCCAATCTATTCCAAAATGAATTTGCATAATCTCTAAACTGTGACCATATATTTTTATTCCAAATAATTTTTAAGATCCATGTTTCTCATAAAATCCCAAACATATAACTATAAAATCATTTACTCAGGGATAATCACTAAATCCACCTTCAATTTCCTTACTACCTTCTTTAACAAATTCTGTCAGGTAAACTTTATTATAATCATCCCAAACTAGCACTGAGGGCTGTCATTTAAGGCTAATATGTCTTCCTCAAATAGATCATTGATTTTCAAAACTACTGAGATTCTGATAGACTACTTGAGAGGTTTTTTTTTTTTTTTTTTTTTTTTTTTTTTTTTATATATATTTAAGATGAATTCGGGCAAAGTAGATTTTAGGCCTTCCTTTTCATGATGCAATATCTTTAGGAATTCTCATTCTGGTTGAGTGTATTCCATCTCTATGAGGAAAATTTATTTTCTTCTGCCCCATATCCAGAAATATGTCTGTCTGACCTGAGCAGAAGTGATACAATATGTTATGGTCATGTGCTGACGGGGCACGACCCCGCGTCTCCTGCATCGGCAGGCAGACTCTCAAGCACTGCGCCACCAGGGAAGCCCCTACTTGAGAGGTTTTATAAGAACTCAAATATACAATGATTCACTTATGAGGGAAAACCTCATAGAACAACAATAAAAAAACCACACCTGCCTTTTATGCAGGCCTTTATGTATTTACTGTTCAAATTTACTTCCCATAATTCTGCGATAATTTAGGCATTTAGGTTATAACTTCTCTCATAAGTCCAGCTTTTGTATGTCTCATAGGTAAGTTTTATTTTCAGTTTCTCTTTGATTCAGTGGTTATTCCTGAGTGTATCTTAATTTCTAATACTTCACCTTCTATTGGTGATTTCTAGTTTTATTAGATTATCATTAGAAAATATGCAAGTGTTTTTTGCCCCCAAAATGAAGCAGCCAAACAAAAAGAATTGGCAAACCCTTACCCTTCTAGCAACTATGTGGAAGACATTTTCATCCTCCAAGTTCTCCCTGTGTGCCAACTGCATTTCTCTCCCAAACGCTGGAGCAGGAACAACCCAGGCCAGTAATACGGTGACTCTCCAGTTCTAATAGCACCGGCATAAGCAAACAATGCCACCAAGAACAAGTCCAGGGGTAGCCCCTCTGCAAAGGAATCAACAGGATTCTGCCACTTGAAGTGTTCAAATATGAATTTTGCCCAGTTTCTGAGAAAAAGGTCTTCTCTGCCAAGAGTTTCTTGGCTTTGTCTCAGTACCAAAGAAAATAAAGTTCTGGAGCTGCTCTCTTTCTCATGGATCTCAGACAAATCCCAGCAGCAGTGTGCATGCCCTCTAAATGAGGGCAGCATGCCTCTCAGTATTACGTAACTTCCCAGAGACAGAGGGAAGGACCATGGCACCCAGGAGTGTGGCCAAGACGCCAGCCTCCTGGAATTTCTCCAGCTGGCAGCCAAGCGAGTCTGGATCAACTGTTTCAGTCCCATTCTCAAACAGTTAAAATGATCACATTGTTTCTGGTACAGTTCTAAAAGGATGCTACAAGTATGTTTTGTGAGATATTAATAGGTGATAAGTCAAACACAAAAAGTTACCTGAATAAATGTGTTTGGAAAATGCTTAGTTAAACCGGTTTGCAGGGCAGAAATTGAGACACAGATGTAGAGAACAAACATATGGACACCAAGGGGGGAAAGTGGTGGGGTGGTGGTGGTGGGATGAATTGGGAGATTGGGGTTGACATGTATACACTAATATATATATAAAATGGATAACTAATAAGAACCTGATGTATAAAAATATAAATAAAATTCAAAAATTCAAAATATATATATATATTTAGACTGGTAAAAAAAATTTTTTAAATAAAAAAATAAAGCAAACAGTCACAAAGTTTTTTGAGTTTGTTCTCTCTGTTCACATACATTTTTTTCCTTAGTACCGTATATTAAAACATTGCATTTTATTTCAAAATATGATTATATCTGAGGAGACTGGTAATACAAAAAGAAAAAAAAAGGAAATGCTTGGTTAAAACCAGTAAAATTTCTTGTTTGCAAGATTTTTAAGAGGCTTGCATATGTGAATACTCATTATTGCTGTCTGAGGTAGAGTTCAAGGTGGTTCTGATTATTTTGACTAAAGAACACGTTTCTGTTGTAGTTTCGTTATGGCTGTTTTTGTCATTGTTTTAACAGCATCTCCAAGACTGTTTCTATAAAACATACTTTGAAAAGAATTGCCTTACTTTTGTTCCCCAAATTATGAAATATATCAGTATTTTCTTAATTTCCAACATAATTATTATACAATATTAACTGTAATACAATTATACAATTTTAATTATTAAAAAATAATTTAAGTATTTGATAAAATCATCAAACTATCAAAATTATTTTATAATTTTAGTAGTCAAACCATAAAATATGGATAGAATATAAAGTTAGCCTCCCTCCCATCCTGATGTTCAATTATATCCCTCAGAAGTGCACACACACACACACACACACACACACACACGCACACACGCAATTACATTTCCTAATTAAATCTTTAAAAATTTATAAAATTAGGCACATATTCTAACCAATGTTTGTGACCTTTTAAAAATAATTTTACACTTACTTTTAGATAGCTTTGTGTTAGCTGTACACATATACCTGCCTCACTTTTTAAGAACTGAGTAATGTTTCATTGTATGTATATATATATCATTTACTTAGCTCTTCCTCTATTGAAAGATTTTAGATTGCTTCAGCAATCTAAACCTGGGGGAAAGCAACCTAGACAAGGGGAAAGCAACCTAGACAACCACCCAGACTCTTTCC
>NW_006798666.1:273856-279656 GCF_000442215.2 Lipotes vexillifer | reverse complement strand
TCCCCACGGCTCCATAATAAAATTAATTCAAGCTTACTACCATTAATTCTAAGTCTTATTCCTTTCTCCCAGAGTCAGAATAGAATTAGGCATTGTGAGGTGACAGTTAATGATGAAAAAAAGTTCTTTGTAGGAATATTATTTCCAAATTCAGTGATCTGGAAAACTAGTTCACAAATTGTGTTGTTCATCATTTTGTGATCATTGTAATTATTAAATAAAAAATATTTTTATATTGGTATGAAATATATATTATGCTTTAAAAAAGAACAATTGATGAAGAACACTATGGCTGTTATAATTTTAATTTGCCCTTATTAATTAACTTATAGGAAATCTGCCTTTGCCTACACCTATCACCTAAATATCATCAAAAAGAACACAAATAACAAATGTTGGTGAGTTTGTGGAGAAAAGGGAATACTCGTACACTGTTGGTGAGAATGTAAATAGGTGCAGCCACTGTGGAATGTTCATAGCAGCATTATTTACAATTGCCAAGATATGGAAGCAAACTACGTGCCCATCAATAGATGAATGGATAAAGGAGTTGTATATATACAATGGAATACAACTCAGCAATAAAAAAGAATGGAATTTTGCCATTTGAAGCAACATGGATAGACTTGGAGGGTATAATGTTAAGTGAAATAAATCAGAGAAAGACAAATACTATATGACATAACTTATATGTGGAATCTAAAAACACAGAATATAAAAAAAATATATAAATATAAAAAAAAATATATAAATATAAAAAAATATAAAAGTGAATATAAAAAAAAAGAACCAGGCCCATTGCTGCCATCTTGAATGCAGTGTCCTGCCTGAGCTTCTGCCCATGGCGTTGCGGAGCTGCAGTGTCGGGACAAGCCATTTCCCACTAGGAGATCTGGTCTGAAGGGCTTGGTGCAGGGCTTCTGCACATGGTACCCAATGAGCAAGTGAAGCTAGACTAAGCAGCAAAAAGGAAAAGAAAAAAAAAGAAAAAGGCAGGAGAAGGAACAGCCAGAGATTTCTCTTCCTTCAGATTTTGAGCACATGATTCACATTGGTTTTGATGGTGTCACAGGCAACATTGCACCCTGTGGATGAAAGGCTCTTGGTGCTACAGCCAGGAGTCAGTGCTGTGCCTCTAACGTGGAAGAGCCAACTTCAGGACACTGGTCCACAAGAGACCTCCCAGATCCACACAATATCAAACAGCGAATATCTCCCAGAGATCTCCACCTCAACACCAAGATGCAGTTTCATTCAACGACCAGCAAGCTACAGTGCTGGACACCCTATGCCAACCAACTAGCAAGACAGGAACACAACCCCACCCATTAGCAGAGAGGCTGCCAAAACTCATAATAAGGCCACAGACACCCCATATCACACCAGCAGATGTGGACCTGCCCACCAGAAAGACAAGATTCAGCCTTACCCACCAGAACACAGGCACTAGTCCCCTCCACCAGGAAGCCTACACACCCCACTGAACCAACCTTAGCCACTGGGGGCAGACACCAAAAACATCGGAAACTAAGAACGTGCAGCCTGCAAAAAGGACACCCCAAATAAAGTAAGATAAGCAAAATGAGAAGACAGAAAAAACACAAAGCAGATGAAGGAGTAAGATAAAAACCCACGAGACCTGGGCTTCCCTGGTGACTAAGCCAGGGCTTCCCTGGTGGCGCAGTGGTTGAGAGTCCACCTGCCGATGCAGGGGACACGGGTTTGTGCCCCAGTCCAGGAAGATCCCACATGCCATGGAGTGGCGAGGCCTGTGAGCCATGACCACTGAGCCTGCGTGTCCAGAGCCTGTGACACAGTAAGATAAGCAAAATGAGAAGACAGAAAAACACACAGCAAAAAAAAAAAAAAAAAAAAAACCCACCAGACCTAACAAATGAAGAGGAAATAGGCAGTCTACCCGAAAAAAGAATTCAGACTAATGATAGTAAAGACGATCCAAAATCTTGGAAATAGAAGAGAGAAAATGCAAGAAATATTTAACAAGGAACTAGAAGAACTAAAGAGGAAACAAGCAATGATGAATGACACAATAAATGAAATTAAAAATACTCTAGAAGGGATCAATAGCAGAATAACGGAGGCAGAAGAATGGATAAATGACCTGGAAGATAAAATAGTGAAAATAACTACTGCAGAGCAGAGAAAAAAGAATGAAAAGAACTGAGGACAGTCTCAGAGACCTCTGGAACAACATTAAACACACCAACATTCGAATTATAGGGGTCCCAGAAGAAGAAGAGAAAAAGAAAGGGAATGAGAAAATATTTGAAGAGATTATAGTTGAAAACTTCACTAATATGGGAAAGGAAATAGTTACGCAAGTCCAGGAAGCACAGAGAGTCCCATACAGGATAAATACAAGGAGAAACATACCAATACACATATTAATCAAACTATCAAAAATTAAATACAAAGATAACATATTAAAAGCAGCAAGGGAAAAACAACAAATAACACACAAGGGAATCCCCATAAGGTTAACAGCTGATCTTTCAGCAGAAACTCTGCAAGCCAGAAGGGACTGGCAGGACATATTTAAAGTGATGAAGGAGAAAAACCTACAACCAAGAATACTCTACCCAGCAAGGATCTCATTCAGATTTGATGGAGAAGTTAAAACCTTTACAGACAAGCAAAAGCTGAGAGAGTTCAGCACCACCAAACCAGCTTTACAACAAACACTAAAGGATCTTCTCTAGGCAAGAAACAAGAGAAGGAAAAGACCTACAATAACAAACCCAAAAAAATTAACAAAATGGGAATAGGTATATACATATAGATAATTACCTTAAATGTAAATGGATTAAAGGCTCCCACCAAAAGACACAGACTGGCTGAATGGATACAAAAACAAGACCCATATATTTGCTGTCTACAAGAGACCCACTTCAGACTTAGGGACACATACAAACTGAAAAGGAGGGGATGGATAAAGATATTCCATGCAAATGGAAACCAAAAGAAAGCTGGAGTAGCAATTCTCATATCAGACAAAATAGACTTTAAAATAAAGACTATTACAAGAGACAAAGAAGGACACTACATAATGATCAAGGGATCAATCCAAGAAGAAGTTATAACAACTGTAAATATTTATGCACCCAACATAGGAGCACCTCAATACATAAGGTAAATACTAACAGCCATAAAAGGGGAAATCGACAGTAACACATTCATAGTAGGGGACTTTAACACCCCACTTTCACCAATGGACAGATCATCCAAAATGAAAATAAATAGGGAAACACAAGCCTTAAATGATACATTAAACAAGATGGATATTTATAGGACATTCCATCCCCAAACAACAGAATACACATTTTTTTCAAGTGCTCGTGGAACATTCTCCAGGATAGATCATATCTTGGGTCACAAATCAAGCCTCGGTAAATTTAAGAAAATTGAAATTGTATCAAGTATCTTTTCCGACCACAACAGTCTGAGACTAGATATCAATTACAGGAAAAGATCTGTAAAAAATACAAACACATGGAGGCTAAGCAATACACTACTTAATAACGAAGTGATCACTGAAGAAATCAAAGAGGAAATCAAAACATACCTAGAAACAAACGACAATGGAGACACGATGACTCAAACCTATGGGATGCAGAAAAAGCAGTTCTAAGAGGGAAGTTTATAGCAATACAATCCTACCTTAAGAAACAAGAAACATCTCCAATAAACAACCTAAACCTTGCACCTAAAGCAATTTAGAGAAAGAAGAACAAAAAACCCCAAAGTCAGCAGAAGGAAAGAAATCATAAAGATCAGATCAGAAATAAATGAAAAAGAAATGAAGGAAACGATAGCTAAGATCAATAAAACTAAGAGCTGGTTCTTTGAGAAGACAAACAAAATTGATAAACCATTAGCCAGACTCATCAAAAAAGAAAGGGAGAAGACTCAAATCAATAGAATTAGAAATGAAACAGGAGAAGTAACAACTGACACTGCAGAAATACAAAAGATCATGAGAGATCACTACAAGCAACTCTATGTCAATAAAATGGACAACCTGGAAGAAATGGACAAATTCTTAGAAATGCACAAGCTGCCAAGACTGAATCAGGAAAAAATAGAAAATATGAATAGACCAATCACAAGCATTGAAATTGAAACTGTGATTAAAAATCTTCCAACAAACAAAAGCCCAGGACCAGATGGCTTCACAGGTGAATTCTAACAAACATTTAGAGAAGAGCTAACACCTATCCTTCTCAAACTCTTCCAAAATATAGCAGAGGGAGGAACACTCCCAAACTCATTCTACGAGGCCACCATCACCCTGATACCAAAAGCAGACAAAGATGTCACAAAGAAAGAAAACTACAGGCCTATATCACTGATGAACATAGATGCAAAAATCCTCAACAAAATACTAGCAAACAGAATCCAACAGCACATTAAAAGGATCATACACCATGATCAAGTGGGGTTTATTCCAGGAATGCAAGGATTCTTCAATATACGCAAATCTATCAATGTGATTAACCATATTAACAAATTGAAGGAGAAAAACCATATGATCATCTGGAACTTTCCTCAACATAATAAAGGCCATATATGACAAACCCACAGCCAACATCGTCCTCAATGGTGAAAAACTGAAACCATTTCCACTAAGATCAGGAACAAGACAAGGTTGCCCACTCTTACCACTCTTATTCAACATAGTTTTGGAAGTTTTAGCCACAGCAATCAGAGAAGAAAAGGAAATAAAAGGAATCCAAATTGGAAAAGGAGAAGTAAAGCTGTCACTGTTTGCAGATGACATGATACTATACATAGAGAATCCTAAAGATGCTACCAGAAAACTACTAGAGCTAATCAATGAATTGGGTAAAGTAGCAGGATACAAAATTAATGCACAGAAATCTCTTGCATTCCTATATAATAATGATGAAAAATCTGAAAGTGAAATTAAGAAAACACTCCCATTTACCATTGCAACAAAAAGTATAAAATATCTAGGAATAAACCTACCTAAGGAGACAAAAGACCTGTGTGTAGAAAATTATAAGACACTGATGAAAGAAATTAAGGATGATACAAATAGGTGGAGGTATATATTATGTTCTTGGATTGGAAGAATCAACATTGTGAAAATGACTCTACTACCCAAAGCAATCTACAGATTCAATGCAACCCCTATCAAACTACCATTGGCATTTTTCACAGAACTAGAATAAAAAGTTTCACAATTTGTATGGAAATGCAAAAGATCCCAAATAGCAAAAGCAATCTTGAGAATGAAAAACGGGGCTTGAGGAATCAGACTCCCTGATTTCAGACTATACCACAAAGCTACAGTAATCAAGGCAGTATGGTACTGGCACAAAAACAGAATGATAGATCAATGGAACAGGATAGAAAGCCCAGAGATAAACCCACACACATATGGTCACGAGGCAGGAATGTACAGTGGAGAAAGGACAGCCTCTTCAATAAGTGGTGCTGGGAAAATTAGACAGCTACATGTAAGAGTATGCAATTAGAACACTCCCTAACACCATTGACAAAAATAAACTCAAAATGGATTAAAGACTTAAATGTAAGGCCAGAAACTATCAAACTCTTAGAGGACAACATAGGCAGAACACTCTATGACATAAATCACAGCAAGATCCTTTTTGAACCACCTCTTTGAGAAATGGAAGTAAAAACAAAAATAAACAAATGGGACCTAATGAAACTTCAAAGCTTTTGCACAGCAAAGGAAACCATAAACAAGACCAAAAGACAACCCTCAGAATGGGAGAAAATATTTGCAAATGAA
>NW_006798666.1:271508-273352 GCF_000442215.2 Lipotes vexillifer | reverse complement strand
CAGCCACTATGGAGAACAGTATGGAGGTTCCTTAAAAAACTACAAATAGAACTACCATATGACCCAGCAATCCCACTACTGGGCATATACCCTGAGAAAACCATAATTCAAAAAGAGTCATGTACCAAAATGTTCATTTCAGCTCTATTTACAATAGCCAGGAGATGGAAACAACCTAAGTGCCCATCGTCGGATGAATGGATAAAGAAGATGTGGCACATATATACAATGGAATATTACTCAGCCATAAAAAGAAACAAAATTGTGCTATTTGTAATGAGGTGGATTGACCTAGAGTCTGTCATACAGAGTGAAGTCAGAAAGAGAAAAACAAATACCGTATGCTAACACATATATATGGAATCTAAGAAAAAAAAAATGTCATGAAGAACATAGGGGTAAGACAGGAGTAAAGACACAGACCTACTAGAGAATGGACTTGAGGATATGGGGAGGGGGAAGGGTAAGCTGTGACAAAGCGAGAGAGTGGCATGGGCATGTATACAGTACCAAATATATAGCTAGTGGGAAGCAGCCGCATAGCACAGGGAGATCAGCTTGGTGCTTTGTGACCACCTAAATGGGTGGGATAGGGAGGGTGGGAGGGAGGGAGACGCAAGAGGGAAGTGATATGGGAACATATGTATATGTATAACTGATTCACTTTGTTATAAAGCAGAAACTAACACACCATTGTAAAGCAATTATACTCCAATAAAGATGTTAAAATAAAAAAGAACCAGCTCACAGATATAGAGAACAAACTTGTGGTTACCAACTAGTGGGAAGAGGGAAGGGGTGAGGGGAAACATAAGGGTAGGGGAGCAAGAGGTACAAACTATTATGTACAAAATAAGCACAAGGATATATTGTGCAACACAGGGAATATAGCCAATATTTTATAATAACTATAAATGGAGTATAACCTTTAAAATTTGTGACTTACTATGTTGTACACCTGTAACTTATGTAATATTGTACATCAATAACTATAATTCAATAAAACTATACTTCAACAAAAGATTAAAAATTTTCCTAAGTTAATGAAAGCCTGCTGAAGAAAATTTAAAGAAGCTTGGTAACTACATTCTATTTCATGATTTTAACTAAATTGTGTTCTGTTACAAAAATCAAATAGAGCGTTTAATGTTTTTTTTCCTTTTTCCTTAGGTAATGTTCTAAGAAAAATAAGTTTCTAGAGAAAAACTTTAAATGTGATGGTAAATATAAAGAGTTACTTTCTAAGGTCAGAGATTTGTTACTGTACAAAATGGTGACATAAGCAAATTTTGTTCAGGAACACGCACATACCTTTTACTTATTCTTTTGAAGGTGGGAAGGAGGGGATCCTGTCTGTTGTCTCAGAGCCTTGGACACAGTACCAGCCCCAGCCTCAACCTGGGCAGGGAAGATGCCCTAAACAAATTAGGATTGGGGATGCCAACTGCACATTTCACATATGAGTCAACTAAGACACAAAAAGGACAAGGTATTTGCTCAGTTTCCAGAGAGACCATGTGAGAAAGTGGTACAAGTCTGCTGATTAATATTCAGTTCATGGGGCATGTTGCAATTCTAATACTAAAACTACTGTTATAGCCAAGAAGTCACAAAAATTATTCTTGACTATGAGTCAAGGAAGGTAAGTGCCCTATTTTTTCATTAATATAATATGAAAACATAGTTAACTTTGTAAGGCCCTATTGAAGGGTGACACCTTTAGAGTTTAGCTTATATATGGTCTCCTCAAGCAAGCTTCCACACTGTCTCCTCTCAACCCAGCCCAGTTTAGGTTCCCCTCCCACATGCTTCCATAGTTCCCTTTTTCTATCATTGTACTTTCC
>NW_006798666.1:259810-271489 GCF_000442215.2 Lipotes vexillifer | reverse complement strand
TTTCCCTACTTTGATTGCCTTATGTCTTGCCTGTCTCCTCCAGTGAACTCTAAGCTCTTTGAATACAGACATCATACACATGCATCTCTATGCCCTAAATTATATTATTGCTTAGAATAAAATAGGTGCCCAGTCAATGCTTATTTTCTAAGTGAAGGAGTGAATGACCATTCATGGTTCCAAGATCCTATTTCTCCTGTAACCAGAAGACCTGCTCACACCCTTGCTCTCAAGGCAAGCAAGATTTTAGCTAATATAGGTTACCGTGCTTTTCCTTTTAAGGATATTTGAGTTTTCACTGGGGACACATCAGAGCCTATAACAAAATTCTGGTAATGGACTTTTGGTAATTGTAATAGACAATCAGGGATATATTTTTTTAAACAGAGAGACTCTCCATATCACATCATGTATGCAGCTCACATCATAAAGCTAGCCCAGACTTGGTGTTATGTAGAGATGTACAGATATGTGTCTTTGCAGGGAGATCCCATGGGTCTGATGAATGCTAAGGTACATGAAAACATACTGCTCCAATTGAACTTGACTAGATTAAACTTACTTTTGGCTTGCTTTGCAATGTGTCTGGCATGAGATGAAGTGAAAGAGAGAAGTGGTACAGTGGCTAGTTATAACCTTAGTAAGCATGTGTCTCATGGTTTCCGAGACATCCACTTTTTGCTATTTTTATTCTCACCTGGTAATGATTCCAAATGTACGACATTTGAAAAAGACATAAATCATTAGTTCCCAGTTAGAACAGCAATTGTAAACCAGGCAATGTGTTTGGCATTTTCCAAAATGCTTTATTGGAATGATCAAGGGGTTGAAAGGCTAGAGTTAGGTATAATGATCATTTTCTTTAAATGGGAGAGGGTCATGATGAAAGTTCCTTTTTATCAGTAATTAGAGTTCTATAGCAGCAACTTGTCCTAATTATGATATTTAGACCATTAGCAAATGAACAATGTTATTTAGATTCTGCTACGGAAAATTACCCCAGGCCATGTGGCGTCTTATGAAGTGATTGTGTATAAAGCTATTTGTGGTCTACATCTTATGCACTTACCTAACCCGTCTCACATACATGTTCCATCTGGACTCATTTATTAAGGGCACTTTAGTGTTCAACACAGAACTTGAAAAGTGGCATCACAATGGGCTTGGAGATGAAAACGAACATCTCTGTATCTTATTAAATTTTGCACGACAAGGAAAACATCATGGATGGTGAGATACAGTGAAACTCTGGTATCTAATGAGCAATAAACATTTATGAATGATCACAGTTCCCTCTGAATCATTCTTTCAGAAACATGGGCAATGAAATCAGAAGAATCTAGAATCAGAAATTATAAAATATCTAGTGATTACTTCAGAATAATTTGACCTAGCATAATTTTTAGGGTAACTTACCAGACATATTCATGCATCATTCACATTCACAGTGTCAGACACCACAACAGGCATTAAGGACCAGAAGACTCCTGCCCTATAGATGCTTTGATCTAGATGAGTCTGAAATGTATAACAAAAATTTCTACCCAGCGGACAATGAAGATTGATTGTTGGTACAGTTGCCCAGAGTATTTTGCACTTTTTGAGAGTGAGAAAGAAATAATACTGATTTCATGTTCCCACAAACACAGCTAGATGTTAAGCATTAAAGGAATTTCCTTGGTCTGACTTGGATTGTTAGTCCAGCAAGGCTTGCCCCAGGCTGCCAATCTAGTGTTGCCCGACCCAAGGGCAGCTCAGTCACTCTGGTCACAGAACAACAGTACTTCAGAGTTAAGAGCTCTTTTGTTCCAGGAACTTTTGCCAATTATTCAATCTAAGGTTTCATTTGCTTAATGACTTCCTCATTTGACCATCTAATGTGCTTCCTCATTCCTTTATCTTTTTGCTTTTTATTTCTTTTAGTTATTCTTTGGTCTAGCTACGGTTAATTTAATCTTTCCTCTTAAATAAATGCCTCTAACCCCTGAAGGCACGAGGCCAAAGGCCAAATGACTTTAACTGCCAATGTATGAAAACTCTCAAAGCTTGGTGAGGTGGGTGTCATTACTGGGGGCACAGAAATGGAGGGGGGATGTCTATACTGTCAGTAAAGTGTCAACTCTAAGCTGCAAACATTCAAAATGAAGTCCTTTTATTAGGGGTAGTAGAACTTTTAAAGGTCTTCCCTTTCTTGTTTATTTAGGCATTTCATCCCATTAATTGGGTTGGAGGGATTGAAGAGTTTATAGGAACAAGTTCAATAAGCACAAAGGGGAGTTAACCAGCCCTGGGTAATGTGTGGCCGTTTGGAGCTGTCAGAGAGAATGAGTTTTGTGGAAACTGCTTGAACTCTTTTCTATAAAATGTTTAAGAGAATTTGTGCATAATATAATAATACCTTAAAAGTTTTACTAAGCAGATTATGTACTAATTTGCAGTAAGACATATAAAGCAATGGAAGAAATCTTAGAGACTTTAAACATATTAATACGTGCCCATTGCTCCTTTGTCAAATCTGTGATTTTCTTTTTGTCAAAATCAACATCAGATACATAAGAGTAATAATGTTATAAATGTTAGCTAAATGGGATAATTTTTACTTATATTCATCACAATTTTCTTCTTTTAATTATTTGTGGGTTTTGTGCCCCATGAATTGTAACCTTATTTTGCCAGCCTTCTTTCTTTTAAGTTTTAATTTTAAGCCTCCTTTTCATTTCTTTCCAATATCTTCAGGTTTTGTTATTGGACTTTATACTTTATGCTCTTTTTGTCACTTATTCAATTTTGTCTTTGTTTTGTTTTGGACATTTTTCTTTACTATTTTTTGCCAGTACTTGTTGCCTTTGCAAGTGAGCTTATAGTAATTTTCATTTTAAACAGCTTAAAATTTTCTGCAAAATTATTTCAGTTCTGTTTGAAAATTTATGCCTCATAAAATGATTTTTACATAAATTAAAGATTGAAAAATGTGTGGCATTAGGATATTATATCACTTTCCATACAATGAATGCACAATAATTTTGAAAATCCTACTTCTTATCTCTAAGACAATTTTAAAAGTAAATATTTCACTAGTTAGGAAGTAATTTTCATTACTTTATGCCAGTAATTCTCATACTTTATATTACACGTAATAAAAATTACATTCTGTTATCTGATATGCTTTGGGTCCTAGGAAATCATTTTACATAACAAGGGAGAACATTACATTTGGATAAAATTGTCAGGGAAATAAGGTGGCTCTTCTCCCCGCTCTTGAGGGTCAATTATCTATCTTTCAGGCTAATAATGTTTCAGAGTATTTGGAGGAATCTACTGGTCCCTTCCATACAGCCAAATAAACATCTACCAGCAAGTGCAAGAAAGTCCTTTCAATCATTCTATTAGGTTAAACCACCTTAGATATTTAAGGATTAGTATTCATGGAAAATACCATGTATAATGTTTCTAAATATAGACTCAAAGAAATGTTATTAATGAATATTTCTAAGCATCACAGATTGGACCAGATTATCATTCATCTGATGCTTTCAGATGTCTTAACAATTGATCTGAAACAGCATATATTCCATCTGGTGGTAGCAGCCATCAGAATAGCCAAAATTACTACACAGGCATGCCAGGTCCAGTCTGGAGGTAACATATAAACATGATCATCATCAGCAAATATGGGCCAGATGTTCATCCCCTAGGAATCTATGGAAATGATTACTTATGTTATGGTATATAGTCAGTCCTGACATGAAAAAAACAAACTTAATTTAGCATAGAAGAAAGTACAAAATTTCAAATGATCCTACTGTACCTCTGGAAAAAAGAAACTATGAGATTTTCTTAAGTAGAGTTGATATTTTTGGATATTGATGCCTAGTAAGTTGCTCAACAAGAGTAATCTTTCCATCTATTCCTATCTATGGTTCCCTTACTATATCATCTGGTCTACTTCATTAGAATGGCTTAATTTAAGAGTGAGAACATTTTTTTAAACTTGGATATACTGTTTTTCTTAGTTACACTAACTCATCTACTAACTGTACTAAGAGAGACACGACTAGTTATTTCTTAACTAGTCTTCCTTGTTTAAAAAAGTTACTACTTTTTTGTCCACATGACTATACTCTATCACCTCAATTGGCTTCCAGACAAAACTTCATTAATAACCCTGTAGGACATGTCATATTTTGGGCTATTTTTGTTTTCTTCTTGAGATGAAGGCTAGAGAATTGTCACTTTTTAAAATCCTGTTTCTGGACACAGCTGAATCTTTTATCTTATATTGAAGTAGAAATAAAAACTCAGTACTGTAGATTAGAATATGGCTGTCTAAGTAAACAAATATGGAAACTTCTGCAGAGAGAAAGATTTTTAAACACGGTGCTTGAGTATCAAACTATACTGAATAATATGTGTTATAGTGAGGTATTTCAATGAGTCATGACTGTACTACTATAGTGTATTACTCTGGGGAATTATATTAGTTAAAAATTTATTGTAAGGGCATGCATTAGATAATTTCTCATACATCTCAATTCCATGTGTTAATCTTTCATTAGCATATTTGAAGCAAAGGTTTTCAGTGATGTGGATGTGGATTGTTTATGCAAACCACAGTAAAAAGAATTTTGAGACTCAGTTCCAGAGTTTATACTTTCAGAGTCATGCCACGATATGTTCGTCACAACCCAGCTGTGCTTAAAATGTATTTCTCCTTTAGAGTCCATGTGTGTAAAGGCATATCTGAAGATTGCTAAGCAGGATTGGCTAGGCATTGTAATTCCTTCTCTTCATTTGAAGGCATTTTGAAATGAGTTGACAAGTATCTATGAAGTGTGTAAGTCATGATAATGGTGGATATCAAAATATTGGTATGAACACACCCCTCATACAATATCAAACTCTAGATCCTGTAGCTAATGAATCAAATGTTTTATTTTTCTTAAGCATTTTTAGTTTAAAATTAAATAAAATGTTCTCCAGTGACAGGATAATTGTCTTTCATATTCTAATGATACAATGTTTAAAAGAATTTTCAAACTAAACATTTTTCTACTTAAAATTTGCTTTATAAATATTTGTCATTTTTAGCCTAATCAATGAACTTGTTATTGATGTAAAGAGCACGTTGCCAAATTCTCCCTGGGTTTGTTCTATTTATGTATATCAGAGGCTCAGTTTCTATTCAACTGTAGCTAAAAATTAGCCACAAGTCTTAAGACCACTTAAGTTAGTCATAATTAGGTATTTTGGAGGAGGTTAATTGAAAGACTCAACATTAGCACTGACATAAACTTGAATTTTTTCTTGTAATCCTTATTAGGATAATGGTATTAGATATACTTGTATTTCTCTTATGAGTTTATTTTGTGAATTTAATGTTCTTAATAAAAGAATAAAGTTCTACCACTCCCTCCTTTAACTCTCATCTCAATTCTTGATGCCCCTAAGAAGTGTCATTTAACTTTCTTAATGGGTTCTCATAAACCAGCAAATTTTCATATACATATACATGTATACACACTCATATATAAGATTTTCTGAGTGAGATAATTAACTGACCGTAAAAGAGTGTGAAAAAAAAAAAAAATATATATATATATATGCATTTATGCACCTATTACAATGGCCAAAATTCAGAACACTGGCAAAACCAAATGCTGGCAAAAATTTGGAGCAACACGAACTCTCGTTCATTGCTGGTAGGAATGCAAAATAATACAGCCACTTTGGAACACAGTTTGGAGGTTTCTTACAAAACTAAACCTACTCTTACCATATGATCCAGCAATCACACTCTTTGGTATTTACCCAAAGGAGCTGAAAACATGTCCACAAAAAAAAACCTTCACACAGATATTTACAGCAAGTTTATTCATAATTGCCCAAACATGGAAGCAACCAAGAAGTCTTTCAGTGGGTGGTACATCCAGACAATGGAATGTTATTTAGTGCAAAAAAGAAATGAGCTATCAAGCCATGAAAAGATATGGATGAAATTTAGATGCATATTACTAAGTAAAAGATGCCAATCTGAAAAGGTTACATACAGTGTGATTTCAACTATATTACATTCTGGAAAAGACAAAACTATGGAGATGATAAAAAGATCAGTGATTGGTAAGGGTGAGGAAAAAGAGAGAGATGAATAGGCAGAGCATGAAGGATTTTTAGGGCAGTGAAAATACTCCCTATGATATTAAATTAATGGGTATATGTTATTATACATTTGTCAAAATGCATAGAATGTACAACACCAAGAAATGAACCTTAAGGTAAACTATGGAGTTTGGATGATTATGATGTGTACATTCATCCTTGGTAAATAATGGGGCTTTAAACTGTTTCAGGCTGCTTAGAATAAAAGCCTAAGTCTCCTGCCCTGCTGAAAATCCTCTGAGTTCTGCAGTGAACAGTAGAAGTGTTCACAAACATTTTCACTCTTCTCTTCTGAGCACACAGTAGAATTGCTCTGTCCCACTTGCTTTGAAGTATGTGCAGCCATAATATGTGTTTTGGCCAAAATAGTTTGACCAGAAGTGATGTGACAGGAGTTTTCAAGCCAATGTGCAATTTGCCATATTTTCTTCCCACTGCTTCAGTGATTTTGAAAGCACATGTCAAACATGACCCCACTGGTCCAATTCTTTGAGTAGATGTGGTGAATGAAGTCCTTGACCAACCCGCATTAGACATGTAGCATGAGAAAGTAACACATATTCTTCTCTACATAAGCAACTAAGCTTCTGGAGGTTACGTATTTTTTGACAACAATATAACCTGCCATAACATATCCTAATACAATTATTGAATATATTTTTATTAACTTACATCTTGCTTAATTATATAGAGTTTGTATGTTTCTTACAACCTGACTTCTACTGAGTGACCTCAGACTAGGTGAAACTTTGGGGGACAAAGTGGATGCTGACATAAGAGAGTATGATGGCCCTGAAGAGTGTAAGGCCTATCGGGGGTGAGGAAGGGGAAGAGTTGCTTCTAATCACATGCAAGGCTTAAAGAAAAGAAAACGATTGACAAAAGTCTCAAAATCTTGATTTCAGTCCAAATACCAGGGTTTTTATACAAGCATACTAAAATATTATCTATTGTCTAGAGTCCTCAGGGCTGCAACTGCCAAAACCAAACTTAAAGTTTGATTGTTCAGGTTGCCAGATTATCATACTAATTGAATTCACTAGGTCTTTGACCTGGGGGAAAACTGGGATTCTGAAAACTGGAATGGGAATTTATAGGAGGAAAACACTGGAATTGGGTCCTCCTCCTTGTCGTTAGGTCTTATTGGAGGCCACTGAGTTCCCTGATGGAAGGATCATACCAGGTACTCGTGACTCCTCACGTAGTCCCCAGACCTATAACCAGAATCAGAGTCAAGAATATTTGGGTAGGGAAATCACACACACACACACCCTTGGCATAGAAAGCTTATAAGATACTGATAATTTGTATGATTTATATGGATATAGATGTGGAGAAAATGTGCAAGAATGGAAAATTCTAGATCTAAGAGGGAGAGGAATAATTTTAGAATGGGTTAAATCAATCAATATACACTCAGTTACCAAGCTGATTCTTGGTTCACTGTGCCAGCTTGAGCAGTTGAGTGTGGGTTTTTTTTTTTCAGTTTGGTTAACTTTACACTGAACTCAAATTCTTTGGCATAATGTAGACGAAAGAATCTAAAGGCTCACGGATTAGCAAATGTTAAAGAAGACTGAACACATTGAACGGCTCAACTGCTGCCTGACTATGCTCTCTGAAGGGCCCAGTAAACATTCACTACTCCAAGTTTTTGAGAAATATTCTAGGGAATGGAGTCCCCACATCTCTAAAAGGTACTGCAGGGGGTTGCACTCTGGAGAAAAGTAATACTTGTGCAAGATACTGCAGTCAAGGGCTCCCTGACTCCAGTGTGATACTGGATCCCAGGATGTCAGAAGGTAAGAAATGGTGCATCACTGTTGGACTAATCAGGTCATAGTGACTATAAACAGCATCAATATGAGCAAAGGGATCAGAATGGTGTGTTCCATAAGGCATTTTGTGGTGGCATGTTGATCATAGGGTCCTTGATATGAACACAGAACTGCATAAACCCTAGACCTCATGAGCAGAGGCCTTACTTAAGCCACCACAATTTATAACACTTCCTCACCCGATTTTTAGAGCTGGGTCAGTACAAATATCTCATGACCCTTCAACCAAGGGAGGGATAGATAACTTTGTTTGGAATCTGTTACATCAGAATTACATACTCTGACTCTACCTCTTAATGTTTTCCCAAAGAGAATTGTGTCTATTTATTAGAATAACTGCATCTTTGGAAAAGATAATTGTCCATAACTTTCAGGAGTTCTTGGACACTTGGTTCAAGGTAGATCCTGGAATAAAGCCAGAATATCACTGTACCTGTCATAAAGGGGTTTATGGGAGTCAAAACCCAAGTCCATCTTATGTTAGGCTCAGTGAAGCCCCAAACCTAACCTACATTTTATTCCCTAGTTTCCAAATGGAATTAATATTCTAAACAACTGACAGAATTCCCACCTTTACTCATAGAGTAAGGCTTATCATGATAGAAAATGCTAAAGGGAAACCCCAGAACCTCCCCATCCCATACCAAAATAGTAAAACAAAAACAATACTGCAGCTCAGAGAGAACAGTAGAGATCGACCCTGCTATCAAAGACTTAAAAGATTAAAAGGTGATGATTTTTGTTGTGTCCACATTGAACTTTCCTCTTTTACTGATACCAAAAATAGCAGTTGAATTATCTTTAGCTTAAGCAGTAATTCTGATTGCAATTGCAGTTCCAGATGTGCTTTCTTTCTTGGGTCCTATCAATACAAACCTAGCAGCTAGTATAATCTGGAAGTTTTATACATATATATGTAATTTTTACCTGTCATGGATAGAAGTACATCTTCAATGTCTTGCAAAACACATGTGCTATCTCCAGTTATAGACCACAATTTAATTTGCAGGGAATTTAATCTTCTCACTATCCTTCTGAATACCATCTTGGCCCACTACTTTGACAAAATCACACTGTTAGTACCAGGGGAGTAGAAGTTTGTTGGTGCTTTGCTAGAAGATAGTAGATAAATTCATGAAAATATGTTATCCTGACACCTTGGTGAAGTTTCCAGAGACCCACGGATTATAACATGTGGAGGTATGTACTCCCTACAAAATGGCAGAGCAATAGCTGAACTCTGCATTCCCTCCCACTAAGTAGGGATATAGTATTTGGTGAGCCTTCCTGGATTTAGAGGCAACAAACAAATCTCTTTATTGTAAGACCCAAAACTTTTACAGCTTTAAGTGGGGGCCAAAGAAGACCCTTGCCATGTGGCTCCAGTGAAACCAGTGATTCATGAAATGTCTGTGGGATGCTATATGGAGCCATCAGCAAACCCTGATAAGGGACCTTCCGTGGAGACCCCCTAATGGGGGGTCTAATGCTCCAGCCTCTGCCAAAGATGCCGTAGGTTGGAATATAAAGTTAATTACACCCCCAAAGAGGAATATAACAAAATTCATTCTGAAGATGAGGATAGATATGATGATAGAAATTCTGCCCCATCTCTACAGGCAAAGTAATCAAGCATCATTCTTCAGGGGCAAGCATGTATGTCCCTTTTTGTGGTAGGGCTGACTTCTATCTATGCTGGGAACAGCAGAGGAGATCTGTGGCCAACCGCCGCCCGGACTGATATGTTCTGCAACATTATCTTGGAGTTTTTCCTGGCTGTGTGGCCTCTCTTTGGTCATCTTGCAAACTCTGTGAACTATCCAATTCTTTTAGCATAAATCATTTTCTGCCAAATATGTCCAGAGTTGGTTTCTTTTGTTTATGACTTAGACTGACTGATCACTTAATATGTTATTAAAATACTGAGAACACTCTGGAAAAACAAGTTGGCTTATAATACCTACTAATATGCACATTAGGTGGAAAAATAACTCTGGAAAAACTAGGACTGTTGAAAACATTAATGGGCCAATAGATTTAAGCCACTCTAAACTAAGGATTTCTCATAAAATTATGAACCATTAGTCTTATAAGGTGAAATCAATAATAGTAAATTGCTAATCCCCCTGAATAAAATCTGACCCCTTCTCAAGACACGTAAAGCAGAGATTTAGCTTTTATTTATTATATTTTTATTTATTTTTGGCTGCGTTGGGTCTTTGTTGCTGCGCGCGGGCTTTATCTAGTTGCGGAGAGCGGGTCTACTCTTCATTGTAGTGCGTGGGCTTCTCATTGCTGTGGCTTCTCTTGTTGCGGAGCACAGGCTCTAGGAGTGCCGGCTTCAGTAGTCGTGGCGCACGGGCTTTAGTTGTTCCGCGGCATGTGGGATCTTCCCAGACCAGGCTTGAACCTCTGTCCCCTGCATTAGCAGGAGGATTCTTAACCACTGCGCCACCAGGGAAGCCCTAGCTTTTATTTTTTATGTTTTTAAATCATGTGTCTTCCCTGCTTAGAAAGGTACAATGACTCCCTGATAAAAGATTTGCAGTTTATTACAAGTTTTAACACCTCATTGTTTTTTGTTTGGCTTCATAACATTTTCTGCACACATTTTCTAGAAGCACTCAATAAAAGTAATATTGTTTTCAAATTTTCCCGACACTTGCTAAAGCTTAAAAACAGAACTAGAAAAAAAAACTGTGCTTCTATCAACTGGTCCTTCATCACTTAAGCAGTTAATTCTTAGTAAGTTAACTCAGATTAGACTTTAGCCAAGCAAACATGTTTAACATCACTTACATACAGGTACATGTGTTTCTCTATTGCCCCATCACATACCATTGCACCCATATAAAATTCCTTTATTTTTCACTCTTTAAACTATGATGTTTGATTTTAAAACACTAATCACGCACTTTCTGGATAAATAGTACTTACCAGGAATGTATCTTTCCTTCAGGACTACTGTCATCATGGGACATCTGTGGTATAAAGAAAAAAAGGATTGAATTAATAATCAAGTTTTCTTGATTTTATTCATTATTCACTCTTTCATCCAACCAACATTTGTTGAAGGCATTCTGCATACTAAGCACTTTCCCCGGTGCTAGAGGTGTATAGGTGAGTACCTGACTTCAAGGTGCTGATCCAATAGAAGTATGAGTCCTACCTTTACCAGGTATTAATTGTGAAATCTTACAAAAGTCATTTTGTTTTTCTGAATCTCATTTTATTTTCCTATAAAAAAGGCAAGAGTAGGGTTTATGGGGTTATCACTGATCAGAGATGTGAATATAATTGAACATAGCAATCTACTGAGGTGGGATTCAGAGTTGACTACATCTCCTCTGTTTGCATCTATTAACTTACATCAGGAATTCGTATAGTATATCAGTTAAAGAATGAGGATTTGACTACCTACGCTTGAGTTTCAGCTTCTCCACTTATTAGGTGAATGAACATGGGCAAGTGTCTTAATCTCCCTGTGCATTCAATATCCCTTAAAGATAATGAAGATAGTAATATTTGTGACATTTAGTGAAATAGTCCCTGTAAATCACTGCACTCTGTGCCTAGTACTTTGTGTACACGCAATAATAAAGATGATGATGATGATGATGATACTAGATTTTTTTTTTAGAGAAAAGGGAAGAGTATTTTTGCTGGGTCAGTGGTTTAGGGAAAG
>NW_006798666.1:257788-259792 GCF_000442215.2 Lipotes vexillifer | reverse complement strand
AAAGATGGGGGGCAAGGGTATAGGATGGAGGATCATAGATAAGTATAATCCTCCTGTGTGGCCGTATCAAAAGGAGCAGCAGATGTTGAGGAATAGGGGCCAGATCAGAAGTAGAAGGACATAAAGACACATGTCACACAGTGACCTTGGCTGACAGTCTGGATTGAGAGTGAGACATTTTTGGGGCAACGCCTCAAAATAGCTGGGGTATATATTTTCAATGGAATTAAAGCATTACATGAGCAGATGGGCGCAAGATGAGAAACTTGTTTGGTGAATTAACATGATTTAATATTAGTATGATTTAATTTGAACCACAGGTAAGGCCTGATATTATTTGGTTTATATAAAAAGGAACATTTATACAATAAAGTGTTAAATTTTTGTATGTTATAATTACTATATATGCTCATTTCTATATTTCTTTTAACACATTTTTAATCCTTTTTTATGTGCATTCTTAATTATTTTGTGAACCCATTAGCTAGTCTCCTTTTTGAGAGGAAGGAAAAATAAAAGAGTGTGTTTTAGGTTCCTGCTAGAGTACTTAAAACTGCTCCCTTGACAATGATCAATATATATTAACTGATTTATTTCAGAAAAGATTTAAGGCAATTTATAAATATACCTGTAGAACCACAAGATTAAAAAAATTAAGTGAAGAAGTTTAATGTGAAAAAGAAAACACAGGCGAGAAAATTAAATTCAAATCAGGATAAAGATTGTACCCAAAATTTCTTGTGTATTTCCTAGGGTTATGTTATACATTTGATTGTATGCTTTATAGTAGCCAAGATAAAACTGCAATCTCGATCAGTAATATGCATCAACATCCACAAAATCAAAACTAATTTTCCTGAAGACATATAATTAATCCTTCTATTAAAACCTGAGGGAAACTTCTTCCATAAAAATGAGGCCATGCTGTAGAGTGAGCATCAACCATATTGTAAATATGATGATGAGATTCTTAGAGATGTTTTTTTTTTACTTATTTTTTAATTTTATTTTTTAATTTTATTTTTGGCTGTGTTGGGTGTTCGTTGCTGTGCACAGGCTTTCTCTAGTTGCGGCGAGCAGGGGCTACTCTCGGTCGCCGTGTGCGGTGGCTTCTCGTTACAGAACACGGGCTCTAGGCTTCAGTAGTTGTGGCATGCAGGCTCAGTTGTTGTGGCGCACAGGCTTAGTTTCTCCGCGGCATGTGGGATCTTCCCGGACCAGGGCCCGAACCCATGTCCCCTGCATTGGCAGGCGGACTCTCAACCACTGCGCCACCAGGGAAGTCCCCTTAGAGATGTTTATCCTAAGTTTAAGCATAGGCTGAGGGATAATAGGAAAGCCAAGATTAGTAAATTCTAGTCTTTGAGGGAACCAAAAAATGTTGCATGCATCTCAACTCCCTGCAAGTCTGGCTTCATCCCAGGATATCATTTAGAATGTTTAGAGCAATCAGGCAATCTTTAGGAATGTCTTAGTTTACAATCAGGACTATTAAATTTTGTCAGAAAAAGTTTCAGGTTATAGTTCTCTACAATACCCTAGAAAGTTGAGGTAATTGTCAAGTATACTCCAATAAAAGAACAACAGTAACATCAACAAAAATGTCATTGTTGTCTTAATTAAGATCTTTTTGATTAGGGTTGTATCAGGCAGAATGCTGTGAAGGCCCTACAATTACTGCCTACAGTCATTTTCAGTTTAATCTCTTCCACTTAAATGTGGGCAGGGTATGTGAATATGATGGATATCACTCCTGTGATTAGGTTATGTAACTTGGAAGGCAAAGGTGAAAAGATTTGCAGATATAATTAAGTGTGTAAACAGGTGATGTTAATATGATCAAAAGGAAGATAATTCTGGGTGAGTCTCAAGCAAGCTCTTTTTAAAGGACTCAGTACTATTTGGTAATGTATATATGTCCATGCCACTCTCTCACTTTGTCCCAGCTTACCCTTCCCCCTCCCCATGTCCTCAAGTCCATTCTCTAGCAGTTCGTCTTTATTC
>NW_006798666.1:242367-257741 GCF_000442215.2 Lipotes vexillifer | reverse complement strand
TTAGATTCCATATATATGTGTTAGCATATGATATTTGTTTTTCTCTTTCTGACTTACTTCACTCTGTATGACAGACTCTAGGTCCATCCACCTTACTGTAAATAACTCAATTTCATTTCTTTTTATGGCTGATCCACTCGGTGCTTTGTGACCACCTAGAGGGGTGGGATAGGGAGGGTGGGAGGGAGGGAGATGCAAGAGGGAAGAGATATGGGGATATATGTATATGTATAGCTGATTCACTTTGTTATGAAGCAGAAACTAACACACCATTGTAAAGCAATTATACTCCAATAAAGATGTTAAAAAAAAAAAAAGACTCAGAGTAACAGCTGCAGACCAAGAAACTACTTTCCTTGGCTATGAAGAAACAGTTTTCCCTTTTGTGCATCTTGTATATGAAGGTGGCCTGTAGGAGATGAGAACAGTCCCTGGCTAACAGCCAGAAAGAAAACAGGAACCTCAGTCCTACAACCACAAGAAGCTGAATTTTGTCAACAACTTGAATGAGCTTGGAAAGGCACTTCCCTAGTCAAGACTCCAAGTGAGAACATAGCCCACCCATTGATTTCAGTTTTCTAAGACCTCTCAAGCAGAGAACACAGTTGGACTATGGTCATACTTTCATCTTACAGACCTCTGAGATGATAGATAGGTACAGTTTTGTGGTAATTTGTTACACAATAAACACAAATACAAGGGTATTTAAACCAAAATAATAACTAAACAGAAACTCCCCACCCTCTCCTATATGAGAAAAAAAAAAATCTCCAAATTTATTTAGATACATTACTAATCAAAATCTGATATAAATTATAAACAATAGGCTAACAGAAGATTAAATGATTGTTAAGCAATTATGTTTTTAAATTTTTAAATAATATTTCCTTGAAATAAATTGATAGAAGGTTCAGAGGTGTGGCAATGATAAAATACTTTAGATGCTTCCAAGCTTTGAAAATTAAAACAACACAGCAGAGGGACCTTCTGAGGTTTCTGTTTAGATACTGTGGATTTCAGCAATTGCTATCTCTAATAACTTCTTGGAAGGAGTGAAACATAGATTTAAAAAAAAGAATGAGGAGTTATTAGATGTCAAACATTTTAAGAAATCTGTTGACCTGATCTAGGGTGTAAGCAAAGCATAATATGATGTATAAAAATACATTTAGATGCATGCAATGAACATAGTTAGTGATAACAGTTTGAATATTTTGAAGGATTTCTATGGGGAGAATAGCCAGGAAGAATGAGGATAATTAGGAAGTAGTTCTCTGAAATATCCCAGGGTTATTTTTTTAAAGGCAGGGTTAGGGGGAGAGTAATCTGGTGTCAAGAAAAATAGCAGTAGTGGCTTGATGCAAAAGCCAGACTGACTCAGCGAAATTGTTGAGTAAATGTTGATCAGAATGAGACTTTTATTCATAATGGTTAATAAATACCTAATTAAATCAGTTAGGAGGATCTATTGACCCTAGAACTCCCTCCAGCTTTGTATAACCTCTTGCCTGGTCTTTGGGAGGATGCAGCTTTGCCCTATGGACAGTGGTCAAATGTTAATGGGCCATATGCACTGAGAGTAATGCTTCCTATAATAAGGAGGCTGCTCGGAATACATACAAACACAAACAAACCCTTTGGTTGCAGGGAATCTGAAAATGTGATTGCAAGTAGTTGCTCCCACCAACAATAAAAACCTTGTAATGGGGCCCTGCCATGGTCCCCTTGAGCTGGCCAGGCTGCTTGTGGCTTTGGGCCTTACTCTACTCTGACAGCTAATATACACATGTTAATGCAGTTATGGAAAGAAAGGGAATTCAGAGGAGAGACATGATACAAGGTGATCAAGCCCAAAACAAGGGAAAAAAGAAGTAAAGACAGGGTTTAAGCCACATTTTCTTTCAGACTTCTAGATGCAACAATCCTCTCGACAAGAGGGAATTAGAATGTTATGACCATGTATTTTCTGCTAAAAAAAAATCAAACCTATATTATACTTTTAATAATTAATCAGTCTAAGTCTTCCACTGTGTGAAAATTGGCAGCAGAACTGTTTTCACAAAGCTACATATGAATCACATGTTAATTTTTTTTTTTTTTTGGCGGTACGCGGACCTCCCACTGCTGTGGCCTCTTCCGTTGCAGAGCACAGGCTCCGGACACACAGGCTCAGCGGCCATGGCTCACGGGCCCAGCCGCTCCGCGGCATGTGGGATCCTCCCCGACCCGGGCACGAACCCGTGTCCCCTGCATCGGCAGACGGACTCTCAACCACTGCGCCACCAGGGAAGCCCACGTGTTAATATTTTTAAGCAATAATTATTTTTATCGTGGAAAGGGTTGATTGAATCTCTAAGGGCTAATTCCTTTTGATGTGTTAAAGATTTTTACAGTAATTTCTCATTTTTTCCAATAGAAACCTTATGAGGTAAATATGACTAGAATCATTATTTTTATTTGAAAGACAGGAAAATTAGACTTAAGCACTTAAGAAACAGCTGAGGTGGTATGGAGAAGCTAGTGAGAGAAGCTAGATTTGCTCCCAAGACAATACTTTTTTTGTCACAGGACGACATTTTCTTGCTTAAAAAAATATAAAACATTATTACTATGGTCAAGAGAAAGCCATTTCACAGGAACATTATTAATTTCATTTCTAACTATAATGATATTACTGTGATATTGGCGATAAAGCAATTTAGCTTTGTTAGGAGCAGTAGAAAAAAGTACAGGCAGTGAAAGCCATTCTGTAATTAACAGTCATAGATTTCTGACTTATTCTCCACCTCTTGCCAAGCACAATTAACTCTTCAGCATACTGAGTTTTAGTGAAACAAATAGCCTCTTTAATGTAGAGTGCTTATTTGACAAACTGAATAACAGTACAGTGAAATACACTGAAACTGAAACAGTATAGTAGATTTTGACATTTGCAGATTTTTGATACTTACTTTTGACTGTGAGTGAGCTTGAAGATATATGATGTGGAATTTCTAATTTCATCAGGTAGCCTTTTGTATCATCTGCATGGATAACCTGGTAAAGGAGTAATTGTGTCTAGTACTATATTCCATTGACCTTTTGGGATGATATAAAATCACCTTTAAGTATCTTAGGACTATTATTATAAATGCAGTTTTACAGTACTAGAGATTGTTAAGGCATTCAATAATAATGCAAATGTTGGATAAACAAGCTTTTTCTATGTTAGGGAGAAGCAGAAACAATTTTAAATGTTAGTGTAAATTAAGTTTTGGGTTTTTTTAGTATGTAATTTTAAAAACTTCACCCTATATATTCTTTCTAGGTCACCAATAATATGTGTGTGTGTGTGTGTGTGTGTGTATGTGTGCACACGCGCAAATCCCAGAGGCCTTTTGTTGTTGTTGTTCTCAATCTCTTTGATGATTCTATATCCTCTGAAATTGGTGACTCCACCCTTCTTGAACTGCCTTACTTCACTTGCTTCTGTGAAATACTGTCCTACTTTGCTTCCTGCTTCCTTGATTAATCCTTCTTTGTTTCCTTTTCTGGCTTCTCTTTAACCACTGAGACGTCCAAGTTTCAGTTTGGGGAACTTGGTCCTCTTACATGTATTTGTTTCTCAGCTATGTTGATGACTTTCAAATCTGCATTTCCAGAATTTTCTCATCTAGTCTTTGGCTCTATTACCTTCTGATATTTTAAGAAGGGTTCTCTGCAAGCTCAACATGTTCAAAGGTGAACCTATGATCTTCACTTTATGTCCCTCAATCGGTTCTTACCTGGGACTGAAGATAAGTTGCCTAATTCATACCTTTCTTTGACATATGTAATTAGTAAGTAATCAAAGCACATCCATATTTTATTGGAATTTTTAATCCAATTTTACTTCCATCTAGATACATTTCTGCACTAGAATTATTTAGAGGAATTGCCTCTTGAAAAAATCAGTGCCAGCCTGACTTTTGACCTACCACTCTGATAAGGTTTCTCTTCTACTCAGAAACCTGCAATAGCTCCCTATTTCTTATCAAAGTAGGTTTGACCTGGGTTTAAGGCTTCCTTATCCTACCCTACCTGTCCTACCTTCTTCTCTTTATTGTCTTGTATACACATTTCTCTTCTATCAGGAAAGACTCCATTGTTTCCTCCAGTGAGCTGACCACTCTCATTCTTAACTCTTTGTCATTGCTTTGATGGTTGACTTGCCTGGCATCCTGCTTCATCTTGTTCACCTCTGCATCTGCCATCTATCTTCCAAGTTCCAGCTCAAGTCCAACTTCCTAATTACAGTAGTACTCTGTAAATATGATCTTCTCTGATGTCACTCAAAATTTAATATGATGTAAAGGGTATATCCTACAAGATATCACTGAATCATGTTGTTTCATATAGTTTAGTTTAGATTGGGAATCCCTGGAAGCAGGAAATATGGTTAATAAGTGATGTGTCAGACCCTGGCTCCTAGATTAACTTAACAAAACAGATGGTCAGTCATTAATTGTTGATTGAAAACTGGTTTCTCAGATTTCCCAGTCATTCATGTTATTTCAATGTCACACCTGGTCATTTGGAAAACTAAAATGGTACCTCAAAGCTTTAAGTATAAATGTAATTATGTTTTCTTGTTTAGTTAAGAACACAGCTTTCAAGTTCACCTTTGGGAAAAGAGAATAAAAATTAAACCCTTGATTTTTTAATTAATGGAAATTATTTCACAAGTCTGGCCCTTAGTTTAGCCTAATTTATTAACAGGAAACACCTGAGACTAATTGCCTTCTGGTCTGCAGAATCCTGCTTCATTATTTTTTTAGACTTTTCCATTTAAACACACATATAGCTTTGATGAATACGTAATCACTTATGGTTAGAAAATATAGCACTCTTTTTTTCTATGGCTGATTGAAATTCTTTAATTAAAGGTGATTTTAATTTGGAAATTCAAGATGTTATGAATTAAATTCTACTGTACTTAAAGGAGAAGGAAAACATTTGAAGTACTGTTCTGGGTGTTCTACAAACTATGGAAAAAAATGCTCAGTATAATCTTAATTTATTCATCAAACTGAAACTTCTTTTGTGGCTTTATAGAAGTAAATTTTTACTTTGTACCTGTAGCTAAGTAGTTTATGTTCTTCCAGATTTCTCATAAAGTTCTTTTATTTGATGCTTCAGATTTTTTAGGCATACCTCAAAAAATCTTGAGTAGCATATCTTTTATACATCAACATGAGTTCAAATAGATGTTTTTGTTTAATTCTTGCAAATTCAACATAAGAATAGAGATTCCATCGCCAAATGTTAAAGGGTTTTGGTGGGGATGCTGTGGAAGCAACTCTTAGCTCTCTCATAAAGTAGAAGAGCACTCCTAATAGAATCCCCAGCTGAGTAAGAGTGAGTGTGACACATTATCTGTGGGCTGTGACCTTACATTATTTGAAGATCAATTTGCTGCTCAGTGGAAGGGTGACATATTTGGCGGCACTTTAGTGCACTTCTCAGGACTTCCACTTTACGTTGGGCAAGGATACACTCTAGACATATCCAGTTTTTTATTTTTTTCAAGATTTGGTGGTGAGACATTGAGTGAGAAGAGGGGTGGTGAAACCTGAACCTCCCTTTATAGAAGTCTTTGATAAGTCTGATGTAGAGGAACCCTCTATTTGGAAAATAAATTTTGAGAATTAATTATCGCTTACACTAGTAGCACACAAATAGATGCTACCTGAAAAAAATTGAAAACATTAAAGATAAAGCTAAAATCCATTTTGAGAATATAATTTTCAGTTGTAGTCCCCTGTGTTCTTCCTCAGATATATAGTTATCAACTTGGTGTGTGAGCTTTTCCAATTAATTTAGGTGCATATACACGCCCTTATAGAAAATAAGTAACTTTGTTTTATAATTATACTTCTAACAATTTTATTGAGATATAATTCACATGTCATACAATTCACTCATTTAAAGTGCACAATTCAATCGTTTTTAGTATGTTCACTGAGTTTTGTGTATATCACCATAACCAACACTAGAACATTGCTCCAAAAAGAAATGCTGCTTCTACTAGCTGTTACTTTCCCAATCCCCAAGCCACAAACATCCCCCTCAGCACTAGGCAACCACTAATCTATCTTTATAGATTTGCCTATTCTGAATATCTCAAATAAATGAAACCACATGTGATCCTTTGTGATTGGCTTCTTTCATTTAGCATAATTTTCAAGGTTAATCCATGTTGTAGCACACATCAGCACTTTATTTCATTTTATAACTGAAGAGTATTCCATTGTATGAATATACATTTTATTTATTCATTCATCAGTTGATAGACGTTTAATTCTTTCTACTTTTTGGCTATTACTTATAATGCTGCTGTAAGCATTTGTGTACAAGTTTTTATGTGGACATATGTCTCCTTTTCTCTAGCCTAAATACCTAGGAGTAGAATCGCTGGGTCATAATGGTAACTCTATATTTAATCTTTTGAGGAAATGCCAGACTGTTTTCAAAAGTAGATGTTCCATTTTACATTCCCACCAGCAGTGAATGAGGGTTCCAATTTCTCTTCATCCTCACCAATACTTGTTATCATAATTGTATCTTTAAAACATAACATTACATTTTTGGTTGTTTTACAATTTTCCTTTTTTACTCAAGAATATCTGAAAGATCTAAATGTATACCTCATTTGTTTAATAACTGCAATTTCCTCCATACTATGGATATGCAATAATTCCTTTAGTCCTTCCTTTTTCCACAGACTTTCAATTTGCTTCAAATCTTTCACTGTTAAAAGTGATAATACCTATACAATGAAGATCCTTGTAAAAGAATTTTTCTTGTATATGTGAGAGTATTTCTCTAGAATCGGAAACTAGAAGTTGAATTGCTGGTACATAGAATATGCAAAATAGTTTCTTTATATTATATACCAAAATAGTCAAAATATACTGTCAAATATGGCTGTTCAAAATACAGTCCTGCTGGCATCTGTTAACCATGCTTTCACCAATCTGTAACCTTATTAAACTATTTATGTTTTTGTAAATCTGACAGATTAAGATGTATGTTATCTTAATGCATTTCCCAGATTACCAGCTCTCAAACATCACTCATGTTTATTGGGCATTTCTTTTATGATCACTGTCAGTTTTCTCTATCTCTTAGTGATATGTAGGTATTCAAATACATTTGCATATTAATCCTTCATCTGTAATATATTAGTTTGTTGCTTATCTTTTAATATAGAAAGAAACTTTAGAAAGAAACTTTAAATTTATACATAACCAAATGTATCAACTTTCTCTTTTTTTTGTTTTTTGTCTAATTAAAATTATTCCTACCCTAAATTTATAAATACATTTTCCTACACTTTTTCCAATACTTTTATAACTTTCATGATCAAATCTTTGAATATCTGAGATTAATTTTACTAAAAGGTATGATGTAGGGATCTTTTTTTTTAAAGATAGACTATTCAATATAACTAAGAAAACTGTTTTGAGCAACTATGAAATGCTAGGCATAGTTCTAGGTAATGGGAATCCATTCAAAAGTATGACAAGTTGCTCCTATCGGGAAGCGTACATGCTGGCCAGCATTTTTCAGTGCCATATACTGACTAGGTCGTTCTTTCTCCAAGAATTTGAAAAGTAATGTTTATCACATTTTAAAGACACTCACAGATTTTATATATATATGGCAGTCATGGGAACACATCACTTGGATCTGCTACAGAGACCATAGTTGATTTACAGGCCCAGCTGCCAACCCTTGGGATCTACCACATTCCTCTGGCTAACTCCCAATCAATCCCTATCAGTGACTAAGCACAACAATGATGCTAACACAAGCTTGTTTCTGTGAGTCAAGGGAATCCTCAAATGGGCAACTTTGGCTCAAAGACACCCCATTGCCCAGTTTGAAAATTCACTAGAAAATGTATTACAAAGGTGCTGCAGTCTGGGCTCTACCTACCAAAACTTCCTTCGTCCTTTCCTTTCACAAGCCTGAACTGCTGTACAAAGTCTTTCCCTGTCTACTCTTGCTTCTTCCACTTTATCCTTCCTACGTGTTCCCTTCCAGTAATTCTCTTGTATGTCTACTCCTTTCTTGGTGTCTGCTTCTCAGGGGATCTTGACTTACACAAATTGAATGACTAACAGCTCCGTCCTTGTCAGTACTGGCCAGAATCATGACAGATTAGCTGAGGAAGCCACTGCTTGAGAGAGATGTAGAAAAGAATTCAGAGCAGTGGGGGATAAGTTCAAGACAATAAATATGCACCTATCCCTGTCTCTGATGATTTTAAATGTCCCCTTTCTATTAAATGAGGGGTTTCTCATTGTTTTGGAATTATAATTATATAATAATAATATATAATAAAATATATTATATAATTAATACTGTCTAACTCATATACAGAGCTATTACCTGGAAGGACCCCTTCATCTCATGATGGTTGAGTGAACTTCTCTCCACCTGTATCAGGATGAGGACAGCCAGCACAAGGTCTTAAAACACAGTATGTGAACTTAGAAGTGCAATATTTCTTTCAAAGTGCAGAGAAGGGGTCCAGCTCCAGTGAGGTGGCCACCAACAGTGAATGAGGAGGCAGCAGTGATTTGGGGTATGTGTCCCTCATCCCTAGGCTCAGGGTGAGATCCAGACTTCCCAGCCCCTGAGACTCACAGTAGAGGTGAAAAATAGATGTGGTAAGATATATCTAGACTCACGGTCCTGACCGCAATTGTGTGGTCCAGGCCTCTCCCTCCTTCCTTACAATGAACTCCTAGATTCTCATCAGACTGCTGAGAGCACATGGAATCTGTGAGGAACAGTTTTATTCAGAGCATGCTTAGCATAATTAGCTACAGGCAAACATCCAGCCAGCCTGTCATTGGGGGCAAAACACTGGCCTGGTGAAATATGCCTTTGCTAAACTATTCCAGGCATCTATAGTCCAGCTGCTCCAAGGATCAATAGTCCAGCTGCTCCAAGGATCATAGAATAGCTACCTTATTCCTTGCTAGGGGACCAACTTCTGTGTTGCCTGGGCAATGAAAAGAGGTCCATTTTCTAATTAAATATTGTTTGCAGGCCACCATTATAAATGGAGACTACCCTTCAATACTTGAACTGTGTTCAGGGGCATTTGTATTCCAACAACCAATGCTTCTACCTCAGTGGCGGAGTCATCACATGACTAGGTTTTAATAAAAGAACTGGGGGTTGCCCCACTGGATTGGCCTCTTTACTATCCTAATATATCATGAGGGAGTACAGTTATGGCATATCCTTTTCTGTCTTTTCTATGTCCTGCACCCTCTTCAAATATCTTTTAAAAAGTCATTTTGATCGTTGGTATCATTCAGTGATCTGAAACAGGGATCCACCCTTTGGTAACTTTTTTCCCTGGTTAATATTTTCCATTTACAGGCCATTTCTGTCTGGATGACTCATTTCAAAAACTATATAATAACAAAAAACAAGGATTTCCATGGGTAATCTTATGTCATTTTCTCCCCGGTCCTTCCTTTAGCCTTCCATTCCTTAGCATTTTGAGAGTTCATTCCCTCAATTAATCTGTGATCAGCTATTCCAGTGACTGGCTATGCTATCCCAGACATACTTTCCTGCTCACCAAGTAGGTCTTTCATATCCAGTCCTTTGATTCTCTTCCATAATGGCAAATTATATTGATTGTTCTTTCACATGCTATTTGTTGGATCCAATTTATTAACATTTTGCTGAAGATTTTTGCAATATTTTTATCTGGTTTTTGTGTTAGGGTAATGCTGGTCTCATAGAATAAGTTAGAAAGTGTTTGCTGTACTTCTATTTTCTAGAAGAGATTATGGAGAATTGGTATCATTTCTTCAATTCACCAGTGAACCCTCCAGTGAAACCATCTGAGCTAGTACTTTTAAACTTGAAACTTAAACTTGTGGTCTAAGGACATACTTCATATGATTCCTAGTCCTTTATATTTGGTAGTATGTTTTATAGCTCAGAATTTGGTATCTTGGTGAATGTGACTTTTTTCAATCTGTTGCACTTGTTCTTTTTTTCTGTATTTCCTCTATTTTTCTACTTTTTGTGGTTTTAATTGACATTTTATATGCTTTCATTTTTTCATCTTTCTTAGCCTATCAATTATAACTCTTAAAAAATTGAGTGGTTGCACTACATTTTGAAATTTATATATTTATCTAATCTAAATCCACCTTCAAAAAAGACTATTCCATTTCACATGTAATGCTGGTATTTATAACAGAATATTCCTAATTCCTTCCTCCCATTTCTTAGAATATTGCTGTCATTTATTTCATTTATCCATGTGCTATAATCATCCAAAACATTGTTAATATTTCTATTTTAAACAGTGCTGTCTTTTAGATTAAGAATAAGAAAAATAAAATATTTTATTTTACTTACATTCATTCATTTTCTGATGTTCTTCTTTTCTTTACATAGATCTGCTTTTCTGACCTATATCATTTTCATTATGTCTGAAGAATTTCCTTTAAGATTTCTTGCAGGTTATTTCTGCTGGTGGTGATGAATTCCTTTGGTTTTTGTTTGAGAAAGTATTTCTTCTTCACTTTTGATGGATAACTTCACTGAATACAGAATTTCAAATGAATGTTTGTTTGGTTTGGTTTTTTCTTTCCAACAATTGAAATATTTCACTCCATTCTCTTCTTGCTTGCAATAATTTCTGATGAGAAGCCCACTGTAATTCCTATCTTTGTTCCTCTATAAGTAAGGTTCTCTCTGGTTTCTTTCAATATTTTCACTTTGTCTTTGGTTTTCTGCAGTTGAAAGGTATAGATTTCTTGGTATTTCCCTTGTTTCCTATTCACTGAACTTCCTGGATCTGTAGTTTGGTATCTGTCACTAAGCTTGGAAAAGTTTTTAGCCATTATTACTACAAATGTTTCTTTTGCTTTAGTCTCTCATATTTTCCCTTCTTACCTCTCTTTTAATTATTAATGACCTTGTTATATTCACTTGGGTGCACATAGATAGTTATATGCAAATGATGCAGTTTAAAAATATTTATAACTAATTTCTGTTTTTTATCTTGTTGAATTCGTTAAGTATTCCAATAAAATATTACATAGAAGCAATCATGGGATACTTATATCATGAACTTAGAAAGCATAAAAAATTTCTGCTTATCACTGTCTAAAATAAAGATATAGGTATTAAATTTCATCCTTTAAATTTACAAACATACAAATGTAACTAACTGAAGAACCAGAACTAGCTATGTAGCTTTATTGGGAGGAAAAGAAAAGAGAGTTATTTTAGTTTAATCAAGCTAAATCTTAATCATTCGTAGCAAAGAATAAATTGGTAATATCTAAAATTATAGATAGTAATAGAAACAATTTATTTAAAGGAAGAAAGATACCTATTGAAATAAAAAACAGCAATGGTCCTTAGAAGAAGTATGGGCAAAGACTTTTTAAAGAAATCTTCTAAAAAAAAAAAAAGGAAATATTCTAAGAGCCAATTGGTTAAAAATTCATATGCCCGCATGTATTACTTCAATCAAAAGTTTTAAAAATTAAGCTTTCCTACAGTAAATTCAGTGTAGCTAAATTTACATACTATGTCTATCACTATTTTCCCAGTTACAATTCTAAGAATTGAATTTTTATGTAAAGGGTATATATAATATTTTCACATTATTACTAAAGTGCCTTCAAAGGAATTTATTTTTTCCATGATTTTTCTTTACATCTTTCCCTTTCAACTATTGTTCATGAAGTTTTTGTAGTTGTGAGAAAATGGCTAGAATAAACTACAAATAAATATTTTTATAGTATATATCAAAAATCTAATAAAAACTACATTACAGAGAAATAATCATTAAATATCTAAGATTAGTTCACACAAAAAAGATAAGTTCCTGACAATTATATAAATATAGCTTATTTTTCTGTTCTGACACCTAGGAAAGATTTCTCCTTTACTTCTTTTATTTGGTTCTTTTTTATCTATTTGAGTTGAGGATTTTGCATTAACTTCAGTCTTGACTCTACCCGAATATCTTATATTTTATTCCCTGGAAGGTTAAAAATAATCCAATAGGTAACCAAAACAGCTACAGGAATCTATTTTCTGATGAACTTAGATGTAGCAGCATGACAGCACAGCACTTTGAGCATCTGTCAGTGCACTGAAATTGGCCCTCAAGGTAAACCTTTGCCTTTCCTATGCTACGTTGTATCTGTAGGCAATAAAAAAAGACCTATATATTTTACTGGAATTTCGAGGTCAACATGTCCAAAAAAAATACTTTAAAATAATACTTCAATTCTGGTAACAGAACTAATTTTTTTTTTTAAATAATACACAATGTATTTATTTATTTATTTATTTATTTATGGCTGTGTTGGGTCTTCATTTCTGTGCATGGGCTTTCTCTAGTTGTGGCAAGTGGGGGTCACTCTTCATCGCGGTGCGCAGGCCTCTCACTATCGCGGCCTCTGTTGTTGCGGAGCACAGGCTCCAGACGCGCAGGCTCAGTAATTGTGGCTCACGGGCCCAGTTGCTCCATGGCATGTGGGGTCTTCCCAGACCAGGGCTCAAACCTGTGTCGTCTGCATTGGCAGGCAGATTCTCAACCACTGCGCCACCAGGGAAGCCCAACAGAACTAATTTTTAAACAAATTTTCAAATTATAATCTAAGTCAATTCTATCACTTCTCTCAACCCATTTGTTCACAACATTCTAATAATAATATCACCTCTTAAATATTTCTTAAATCATTCCTTCTATGGGAACCACCTTAAAACTAAGCCTTTTCTCTTGCCTTGACTATGAAAAATTCCCAAACTGGTAAGGTTGCTTAGTGTCTCTTCCCCTTTCAATCCTTCCTCCTCTTTTCCAACAGACTCCTCTTTTAAAAATAACAGATTTGCATTTGATTTCTCCTTCAGTGACATTCTACCTGTGTCATAAAGCCAACACTCCACTGAATGATCATTCGTGATCTGGCCCATGTCTTGCTCTCTGGCCTCTTTCCAGATGCTGGTTCCTCAGACTGAATGTTCCAGCAACCCAAACTATATTTTCCCAACTACAACATGCTGTTACAGTTCCACTGCTTTGCACATGAAATCATCTTTACCTGAAATACTATCTCCTTTTGCCATCTGCAAATATCCAATAATGATATAATCTTTAAAATAGATATATGCATTATACTAAATCAAGAAGGAATGAACAATGCGTATGACAAAATAAACCCTATAAAATGGTCATTTCTACTTTAATGAACTCTGTGAATTACTTGGCTTTATTGCATTTGGATGACCCATAATAACATCAAAATAAATTCTAAGTATATTCTCACTCTGCCTTCTCCATCATATCTCTAGGTTTCTATATGAAATAATACCATTAAATAAGTACACAAGTATGGCTTACAATTGGAAAACACCTGTATTTGAATACCAGTTTTTATACTAATTCTACAGCTCTAAAGCATGGTTTTCTTTTTTTTTTTTTTTTTTTTTGCGGTCCGCGGGCCTCTCACTGTTGTGGCCTCTCCCGTTGCGGAGCACAGGCTGCAGACGCGCAGTCTCAGCGGCCATGGCTCACGGGCCCAGCTGCTCCGCGGCATGTGGGATCTTCCCGGACCGGGGCACGAACCCATGTGCGCTGCATCGGCAGGCGGACTCTCAACTACTGCGCCAGCAGGGAAGCCCTAAAGCATGGTTTTCTAATAAAAAAGTAATGTTAATACTAGCTCCTCATCCATAGGGTGTGGGAATATTAAATGAGATAATACATATAGAGAGTTTATTACAGTACCATGTACAAAGTAGGGACCTTATAATGTTACTCGACATCAAAACATGCCAATTTAAAGGCTTATCATTTTTTATTTTACTTTATCCCCAGTTGTCAAATATGGTAATTTTGTGCTGCATCAGGCATGAGAAGTGTCAACTCTTGCTACTCTAGGTTTGGTCTTCAAACCAGAAACGTAAAGCGTCTCCTGGAATTTGTGGAGAGGCAGATTCTTAGGCACCCCCAGTATTCCTGAATCAAAGTTTATGTTTTAATAAGATCTCCAGATGATTTGTATGCACATTCAAATTTAAGAAACACTAAATTTTAGAGCATGTTTCTTATAAACCTTCTACTTTGTTTGTATGTGTTACACCTGGTAAAATTTACTTCCCTGAACTGTTCACCACATGTTTTCCTGACAAGCTCTATAGTACAGTTGTAGTAATAGGTATTATCATCATATATATCAAATACTGTATGTAGATTGCAGAAATCCTGGGAATATCAGTGGTTAACTGTCCATTTGCCACATTCATCATCATGTAGGAGGTTAGGATCATTCTCTGAAGTTGCTCTGGTTGCACAATCTTTGTTCTGGTTTTAGAGGATCCCAGATTTCTGAGATATATATTAATTTAACCCATTTCAGATTCCACCTTGATCAATATTGTATATGTCTTTTTAACACATGTTACTTTCACACATCTTAGGACTTGTTCTTAAAAATCATGCCTGTAGGGCTTCCCTGGTGGCGCAGTGGTTGAGAGTCCACCTGCCGATGCAGGGGACACGGGTTCGTGCCCCGGTCCGGGAAGATCCCACATGCCACGGAGCGGCTAGGCCCGTGAGCCATGGCCGCTGAGCCTGCGCATCCGGAGCCTGTGCTCCCCAACAGGAGAGGCCACAACAGTGAGAGGGCCCCATACCGCAAAAAAAAAAAAAAAAAAAAAAAAAATCATGCCTTTAGTTACTTTGTTTGAGATAAAGTTTTCATACAGTCAAATGCATCTTAGAGGTAAAATTCAATGATGTGCAGGAAAAAACTTAAAACACTCTTAACTAGAGAAGCCCGTGTACTGCAACAAAGACCCAGCACAGCCAAAAATTAAACAAATGAACAACCAACCAAACACAAAACACTCTTAAGAAGACATTAAAGTATTTTCAAAATACATGTAAACATAAGAGTCATTAAAGTTTGCAATAATGTTGATACGATTCACCACTTTATAAGTTGTAAGTTGTAACTATAATTTTGAAAACATTTATGCACTTTAAAAATACCCATTTATCTGTCATGCTTTGAAAAATTACTCACCCAATCAAGAACCTTAAGGATCTTAACTACATAATAAAATTTATTTTAAAAGGAACATCCTTGAAACTACTATAGCAATACAGCTTTTTCTAAATATCCTGTCATAATTTAAATTCTAGTCATTTAGTTTTCTTCGGATTATGATGATTCATTAAGGTTTTGTATATATGGATTTTAATATTCCACTCATAAGTTAGCACTTATAAAATGTATTTTTTCTTGTTCTTTATCTTTTGTGATACAGATTTTTACAGGGAAAGA
>NW_006798666.1:179634-242357 GCF_000442215.2 Lipotes vexillifer | reverse complement strand
GGGAAAGAGACAGAAAATATGTTAGGGACTAAGTTATGCTCATGTATGGTATGTATTTCTTCTGATTTTTGTGATTAAAATTGTGTTTTGAGGTGATTGTGAGGGATGAGAGACTGGGGAACAATCCTTGAAAGGTGGTCCTTATCACTTTAAAAAAATTATTTCAAATACCAGAATGGCACTTTCCAGTGGATCCATGGTTTTCTGCAGCACCTGCAGCCTGGGGACAAACTGTTCTGGGTCAGCCAAGTGGGGTGACCATTCTTTGAAAGACTCAGGGAGGATGTGCCCAAGGCTTTCACTGAGCATTCCACCAGCTTGCTTCTTTCTCTTTGGCTCTCCATCTGTGTTATTTTGGTTTGAGCTCAAGCAGTTCTCAATAACAAGGTAACATTTTCTGATTTCTTTGTAACTACTTGCCATCTATGTTTCTGAGACTGAATGAAGCATGGAAAAAGTGAGAGGCCTGTTTGTTTTGGGAGGGCAGGAGATACCAAAGGCAAGTATCAGTGACCAATGCACTCAAAACAAGGCCAAAAGACCTTCAGTCCTGAGACTTTACTTAGGATGATGCAGGGAGATAATTCAGATGTGATCTTGGTCTAACATCCTAAGAAGAGGGTGTTTGTTATAGACAGTAAGCTTTGCCATTCAGAAAATCCTCTTTAGCAACTCTTTCATAAACCAGAGGCATCCGCTTTCCATCTGCAATCACTCCTCTATGACCACATGGAAATAGGCAAGCAAACTTCTTTTTTAAAGAAATATAAGAATATATTTTCAAAGAAAGCAATCAATATGAATAGAAAGTAAAGGACACAAATAATTTTAAGTTGTGTAAAACATTTTGAAAAGAGTGCTTTGTTCCCTAGAAATTGATATTCTTAAATTAGTGGAATGTTTTTTATCCTCAAATTTAAATGGTATAGTCTCCTTTTTTCTCTATTATAATACCTCCAAAGACAGACATATTTTTAAGTAACACACGACAGTTGAGATATTTAACCGTAAATGTGTGAATGCTTCTTTGACTATCAGAGCCTGGATTATGATACTAAAAGCAGAGAAAGCATGTATAAGAAAAAGAAGAAATCAATAACAATTATTTATAGAAAACATTTATGTCCCCCCACAAAAGATAACTATTCACTATATGAAAATGTTCAGGATTTCCCCCAGGGAAATAAGTGTATGAATTGCTACTTTCAAAATGTGCAGACCTACTACGGAGTTTGGAGACTGTAATCCCAAGTGTTCTGCACCTAAGATGTGAAGCAATGACATGAAGTATGGCTAACATATGTCCCATATTAGTTTCTTATTCCCAGTCAAATGAAATCATCCCCTCTAAATCCAATACCTGTTCATTATAGAATAGTTTTGCCAATCTCAGGAGCCTTATGGCCTACATTTATCCAGATGTTTTGATTTTTCCAACAGATGGCCCTCACAATTTTATTCCTATTTAAGTTGCTGCTGCCACTTTAAGTGTTTCCTGAAGATCTTTGGCAATTCTTTCTAAGGGTTTCATGGCACAACAGTTAGGTATCCAGGCCTTTTAGGTTGTGCTACTCACATCCTCACACAAAACGTAATGAAATACAGATTGATACAAAGCACCAGAGATGTAAACTATTTTATTTATAAAAAATGTACTGATATTCATGAAAGGTTTATGTGCTCATGTTAGATCACGTCTACAATGAAGAATTATAGCAAATGCACATTGCAAAAGTGTCAATTATACATTTATGAACATTCAGTATTCCAAACAAGTAGCTTGACTAATGATTTCACTGTCCATTCCACTGGACTTTTAATCATTTTCAGACAGTTTATACTATCTATTGGTGGTTAAAGTCCATCGATATAATGTTCAATTTAGATTTATTTGATGCAGAGAGGTTGCCAGTAGTTCACTTTGAAACGTAACATTAGCACTTTTAGCATTTTCCCCAGGTGATAGCTCAGGCCTATTAAAGACAGAGAGTAATCAAACAATCTATTCTTTGCAGATTAGGTTTAAGTTTGTTAAGGTTTTGCTAATGTAGGCTATATATAATTATGCACATGTTCCTAGTTTCCCGAATTGCTCGTTTATAATGAGAATTCCTATCATGATATGAGTTTTTCCCTTTTACAACTGAACATATTTTGTACTTTTTTTCATTATCCGAAGAGAGTTCTATAATGATTTAGAACTAAATATATTTTAATGCTTTCAGGGATATCAGAAAAATTACTTGGAAGAATCTTAACTTTTGAAAATTTCTAGCAAATATCAAAGTATTTGAGATTTTTCTTACTTTTATCATTCTTTTCAGAAGTGAAGGGCTGGAGTTGTTAATTGATTAATAGTATAAGCAGGGCTTCCCTGGTGGCGCAGTGGTTGAGAGTCCGCCTGCCAATGCAGAGGATACGGGTTCGTGCCCCGGTCCGGGAATATCCCATATTCCGCGGAGCGGCTAGGCCCGTGAGCTATGGCCACTGAGCCTGCGCGTCTGGAGCCTGTGTTCCGCAACGGGAGAGGCCACAACAGTGAGAGGCCCGCGTACAGCCAAAAAAAAAAAAAAAATAGTATAAGCAGATGGGAGGAAAAAGAGAATAAGAGATATAGTGTGAGATAGGCCATTAAGTGTAGGGCTTAAATAATTGAAAGTCAGGTCACATATGGAATGGCTTAATGCAGAATGCAGACAAGAAATAAATGGGGAAAGATTAAGGACACTGAAAGAAATGTTACAGAACGAAATATTGATTTTTTTAAGTTGAACAATATTGTTCGGCACAAAGAGCAAATAAATAATTAAAACAAAAGAAAACAATCCACAAATCTAACTGCCTTATAACTGAAAAGTTTTATATTTTTATTAGTTCCTCACAAGTTCTTCTCCACACCTACAATTTACTCATAATTACAATCACAGTGTGGGTATATTTTTACTCTGCCTTTTCTTATTTATCTTCTAGCACAAGATGCTCTCCAGGCTACTGCTATTATGTTTATATGCACTATTATGGTTCTATAACTGGACTTAAACTGCAGCCTATAGGCCAATCAGCCATTTTTGTAAATAAAGTTTTATTGGAACACAGCCATATACATTTGTTTCTGTACTGTCTATAGCTGCTTTTGTGACACAACAGAACAGTTGAATATTTGCTACACAGACCATATAGCCTGCAACCCAAGTGATTTAGCAACTTGCTCTTTAAGGAAAAGTTAGCTAATGTATCATAGTATCATTTTTCTGCCATTGGACATTAAAGTTCTTTCCAAGTCTTTTCCATGTTATAATAAAATCCATATGACCACTTCCTTTTTAAAATGTTATTCCTAAAGAAACATACTGAGGGTTACTGAATTAAAACATATATGCATAAATTTCAATTATAAAATTAATTTTAGAAAGCTTAGTACATGTGGCTACAAGTACAAATTGCCAAAAGTATTGTCTCAGAGTATGAGGTTTAGTAGAACTTTGCCAGTATTAAACATTATTATATATTTTATTTTTTAATAGTTTTGTCATCATTGTACTTTTGATTATAAAAGAAATACAATGCTGACAATTTTTTTTAAATAAAACTTGATAAACTGATTCTAAAATTCATCTAGAATAGAAAAAATATTACTGGGAGTTGGGTGAGAGGAAAATTTTACCAAATGTTAAAACCTACTGTAAAACTATATTAACAAAATGGTATGGAATTGGAACAGAATTAATAAGATCAATTAAACACAAGACTTCTGAAACTATAGACATACATAATTTTGATAATTTTGTATATATTAAATATGTGATTTAATACCATCCTATGAATGATATTTTAATAACTGACTGGGAAAAAAAGTTAAATCCTTACTTCACACCATATACAAGAAACAAATTCTAGAGGATTAACTAGTTACACAATTAAAAAAAAACAAAACTATAGAAACAGGGCTTCCCTGGTGGCGCAGTGGTTGAGAGTCCACCTGCCAATGCAGGGGACACGGGTTCGTGCCCGGGTCTGGGAAGATCCCACATGCCGCGGAGCAGCTGGGCCCGTGAGCCATGGCCGATGAGCCTGCGCGTCTGGAGCCTGTGCTCCGCAACGGGAGAGGCCGCAACAGTGAGAGGCCCGCATACCGCAAAACAAAAAACAAAAAACAAAAAACTACAGAAACAATAATTATAAGGAAAATTTAACTTGGATTAGTGAAGGGCTACTTAATTAATTAGCAAAACATAAAACACAAATATCTCAAAGAAAAAGACTAAGATATTTGCGTACATTTTAAAAGAAAATAAAACTTCTCTATAGGAAGATAATCATACTCAGAGTCTTAAAATATAATAACAGGGAGAATATATTTGGAACCTGTTTATAATATATACAGATTAATAGATAATATTAATATACACACACAACCATTAAATCAGTACAGATATAAATTCATCAACTTTTTAGAAGAGTGTTTGGAATTACATTAAAATGTAAATGCCTACCCTTCAATTTAATAATTCTACTTCCAGATATACTTACATAAGAAAAGTTATAGGCTTGTAATAATGAAAACTGTAAATAAACTAAATGAATACACAATAATTAAACATAGTTAACGTATCCATAATATGAATTTCTATTAAATATTTTGAAAGAGCAATGTAGATTTATATAAACTAATACGGAAAGAAACTCTCCAACATATATTGGGATTCAACAAAAGCAAATTATAGACAATGTTTAGAATAAGGTCCTACTTATATAAAGTACATACATAACAAAATTATGTTTATATTATTTAGCTATGTTTCAGAACTTATTCAAATCATTTCCATTTTTAGATGCACATATGTACAGACATATATATATATATATATATATATATATATATATATACAAGCATAGATAAAGCTATTCCTAATGGATTAGGAAAGGCAAATCCAATTCTTCTTTTGGATTAATTATGGAAAGTGTTGGGAAAAAAATCTCAGTCTTGGAAGACTGGGATTCAGAAGAAATATACAGTTAAGGACTAAAGAGAGGATGTACAATCCTCCCACATGATGCTTGCAACAAATCTACTTTACCAGTAATATTCTTTGTGTCCCTCCACTCTGCAACCTTAAAATACCTGTCAAATGACTTTAGAATTAATGTAAGTCTCTTCTGTCCTGTTGACCACTGCATTGCCAAGCAACCAGGATAATGTCTGGTGCATAGGAAGCACTCAATTAATATTTGTTAAATTAGTGTAATATAAGATTTAATCTTTAAATTACTAACATAAAATTATGTTTAGAGGCAGGGTTTATAAAACTAAACTGCAGTTTGGACACTGCACACATTCTTCATCTATCCATTTGTTAAACTAACATGTACGTATTTATGTACGTATGTATTCATCACATCTTTATTATACATAAGCCAGCCATGGCTTCTGCTCTCAAGGCACTTATACTGTATTGGTGGCCAGGGGTGGGAGGAATAGACAATAATCAAATAAATCATTTAGCAAGGAAAGATTAAGTGATTAATGTGCTTTATGATAGATAAAGATATCTATCTATCTATCTTTATCTATAGATAAAGATAAAGGGGGATAGATAGTGACTCAGGGGCTACCTTTGGCTGAGGAATGAGGAAAGGCTTCTCTGAGAAAGTGACCTGAAGCCAGTGATTTCAGTGGTGTGTTTGGGGTGGGTGGTGTGTGATTTTGCCCACTAGGGGATATTTGGTCATGTCTGGAAACATTTTTCTCTTTACAACTTGGGGGAGTGGAGAGGTGTTCTACTGGCATCTAACAGACAGAGTCCAGGGATACTCCTGAATATCCTATAAATCACAGGATTCCTGTCCCCACCACAAAAAATTAGCCAGACCAAACGTTAACAATGCAGAGACTGAGAAGTCCTGTACAGAGGTGAAATCGATAGGGCAAAATTTAACCAACCTTAAGTTGCTTGCTGGAAAAGCATCCCAGCAGAGGAAATGGCTATAGCAAATACCCTAAAATAAGAACATCCTTAATGTGCTTGAGGAATGAATGGGAAGAAACCTATCTTGAGAAAGTAGAAGGAAAGATAGAATGGAAACAGGTAGAAAGGGTTTGCAGGAAGGGGTCTGAATATATTACAAATGCAACGGGGAGATAAGGGAGAGGCTTATTCTGGAGAGCAGCATGCTGTGTTTTGCATTTTAATAAGATCACTTTGGATGCTTCCTGCAGGAAAGAAAACAGGAAGAGAGCCACAGCATTATGTGAAGAGAAGAAATAATTTCAAAGGGAAAAGAACACGTTGGTCACTTGTGTGAAATGCTGCTAAAAGTCCAGTCATTTTGTAACATTAACATTTTTCCTTTTTCATTTGCATTATCTGGTTCCACCATACACTGAGTTCAGTCTAGTAATGAACACTGTGCTAACAGGTATACCTACATTATGTAACAGAACCTGTGTAACAACCCTGTGAGGAACATACATATTACTATCTCAATTAACAAATGAGAAATCTGAGATCAAATGAATTTAAATAATTTACCTATTTTCCCTGAAATAAGAAGTGGCAGAGCTCAGATCCAGAGCTCAGCTCATACCTACATTTCTTCAATCCATGTTCTTAAACACTCTGTATGAACTTCTAAGTGAGTTAAGCATAGGTAAGTGTTACATATTGCTTTAGCAAGGAATCCTAGATTTTTTACATGACATTTTGGTCTCGACCAAATGACATATAACAACAATTTTTAGCATATATTTCTTCAATCAATAATACTGACATTGGGGGCTTCCCTGGTGGCACAGTGGTTGAGAGTCCGCCTGCCGATTCAGGGGACACAGTTTCGTGCCCCGGTCCGGGAAGATCCCACATGCCGCGAAGGGGCTAGGCCCGTGAGCCATGGCCGTTGAGCTTGCCCGTCCGGAGCCTGTGCTCCGCAATGGGTGAGGCCGCAACAGTGAGAGGCCCGCGTACCGCAAAAAATAATAATAATAATAATACAGACATTGAGCAAGACTGTATTTTATGATAATCATTGGGTCTTCAAGCTTCCCAGAAGTTTCTTTTTTTCTAGATCTTAGTACAATTATTGCCTTCAGGGAGCTGTTACTTTTAATAACACATCTTTGATCACTTTTTCTCCCCCAATATCCCATTTTACACCTCCTATTGTTCTCTGAGTTCTCCTGCTACCCGTGGTATAATCCTTACCTTTTTTCCTCCCCACTCCCAACTCCATGATGTTACCTCTCAGTTGGTCATGGATTTAAGTAGTTATAGCTATTTGGAATGTTCTACCCTTCATAAGTACAAAATAGAGCTGGATCCTGACAATGCCTCATTTCCAGTTTGTTTTTTTTTAAATTAATTTTTATTGGAGTATAGTTGATTTACATTTTTGTGTTAGTTTCTGCTGTATGGCAAAGTGAATCAGTTATACATATACATATATCCATTCTTTTTTAGATTCTATTCCCATATAGGTCATTACAGAGTATTGAGTAGAGTTCCCTGTGCTATACAGTAGGTTCATATTAGTTATCCATTTTATATATAGTAGTGTGCATATGTCAATCCCAACCTCCCAACTTATCACTCTCCCTCCCACCTTTCCCCCTTGTAACCATAAGTTTGTTCTCTATATCTGTGACCCTTTTTCTGTTTCGTAAATAAGTTCACTTGTACCATTTTTTTTAGATTCCACATATAAATGATATCATGTGATACTTTTCTTTCTCTGTCTGACTTACTTCACTCAGCATGACAATCTCTAGGTAAAAAAACTGAAAAGAGAGCTACCATATGATCAGGCAATCCCACTCCTGGACATATATCTGGAGAAAACCATAATTCAAAAAGATACATGCATCTCAATGTTCATTGCAGCACTATTTACAATAGCCAGGACATGGAAGCAACCTAAATGTCCATCGATGGAGGAATGGATAAAGAAGATGTGGTACATATATACAACGGAATACTACTCAGCCATCAAAAAGAATGAAATAATACCATTTGCAGTGACATGGATGGACCTCATTCCCAGCTTTGAGTAACTATGAGAAGTCCCTCCAGGAACAGGGAAGGGAGAGTTTGATGGAAACCACCCACTGACCTATATGAAAAAAATTTTTTTTTCTTGTTAAATAAGGAGTCAGTATCTCTGACCATCTTTTACCTCCTGGTAACTTCCTTGCTATCCCTGGACATCATTTTGCTTTCCCCACCCCAATTGTACCTACCCATTTTTTTAGAATAGCTTTCATGGCTCTCATTTTATTTATGTTCATGAGACTTATTCCCAGTGTCTCTGGGACCTGACTAACATTTATGCATTTGTTGAGATTCTATTTCATTATGTCTGCATGAAGTCTAACAAATAAACAGGAATCCTAGTGGCCTTCTGATATTAAAAATTGCTAGAAAGATATATGAAAATTAGATCCTCTCTGTGATCTATATCTCAATAGTGATAACCACTAAAAAATAAACATGTACATTGAAATGGCCACTAAAAGATAGGATATAAGTAATCAACAAAACTAAGCCATATTCCAATCCTTTCCATTTCTATAGCTGTTGATCCTTATAATAAATATTTTCATTGTTATTCAAGAAAGTGGTAGACTACATGTGGCTCTAAATATTCTAAACAAATTTCCAGACATTATGAAATCTGTTTCTTATGTTACCACATTTACTGCACATAAGATTTACAGAAAGTCTCTAAAGCTTGCAGATCTGTTTCTTCTTTTCGTTTTTGTTTTGTTTTGAGACATATACCTAACTATACCATAGAACTGTTGTGATAATTGAAAGAGATAAAACAGTTGACAGTGCTTTGAAAACTACAAAAGATAAAAACCAGGTTATTCATATATAGAAGTGGAAATTATCTGCATATTTGCAGTTAAGTCAAAATAAAGTGTGTATTTGTAGATGCTATATATTTAACAGTTGTAAGATAATCACCATCCAGTCTAAAAAGACAAAAGACATGACCTTCTACCATAAGCGTCCTCACCTAGCAGAGATCAAGTTCTATTCCAACCAGTTTGGCACCTGTGGAAATCTTTGTGTTTGATGATGACATTCTATTGTAAGCATCAAAGTTTTACAGGAATGAAAGAGAAAAAACATTAGACATTGGTTTACCTGACACTGAGGCATGTATAAATAAGCTGAACTCCCAGAGTCTCTAATAAAAAGCTAATGCTTTGTTCTCAAAAGGGCTTGTGACAAGGTTCCTCCTTTCTCCAATACTGAAATAAATGGAGGATTGTAGAGGAAAATACAAGAGATTAAAGGCCTTTATTTCTATATTGTTAAATTACAGCAGCTTGAACATATCGTTTGGTTGTCATCTAATTGAGAAGTCCATTCAATGGAAGTGGTACCCAAACTCACCTTGACACCTGATTTGTCATGGAAGATAAAAATCGAACATTGTTTGGATCAGTTTTAAGAATGTGGCTAAAGAGGATTTCTGTCATATCTTTTTTGATCCTTCCTTGCTTGCAAAATTATACTTCACTATAGTTCGGTAAGTAATGGTGATGACATATGAAAGTTCTTCTCTAACAAACCTGATTATCTACTTTTTCCCAAAGGAATTCCTTTGATGTTGCATCATGTAAAGGGTGGCTAGCAAAGGTTAAACACATGAAGAAAATTCTTAACATTTTTACAACTGTAATTGCAATTTGATGCAAAGTTTCGTATAAGATCACTAAACCTAGAATAGCAATGGAATAATTTTGTAACTCTTGTTGGTATTTTTAAAATGAAATTTCCTATTTCTTTATCTAACACTGACAGAGCAATATACAGCTTACCTCTTCTGTCCTCATTTATTAAACAGTTGAATTCAAGAGGTACCAATCCATTGCCTATGGAATAGTAGAGATTTTTGGACCTAGGCTTATGATACAACATAGGAATATGCAACTATATCTCCTTACCAGCTGCATCACATAATATGAACCAATGGATTTAGCAAAGGCCATTTCCATGATGTAACTGATGAACTAACATTTCTTAGTGTCATATCCACAGCGACATCATAAAATAATCATGGCTGATCCTAATTTAGAGCTATCTGGGTTAGCGAATTTAGGTATGGCTAACAAAATATGTTCAATAAAAGCACTTGCTGATTTATTTGACATTCAATTTACTGTGCCAGTTTTAAAACATTTTAGTATGGAATATATAATATGAACTTTTTAATCATCTATGAGGTAGTCTGACCAGTGGATGAAGAAACAGACTCAGAGAGATGCAAGGTTATGAGCCTAGAGGAAGATATGGTAGCATTCACTCTTCCTGTGCAATTTCATTTCTATACAGTTTTGGTTGCTTATTTTCCCTTATAATGTTGTGATTGAGGATTTCTCTTTCTTAGCGTTTAGCTCCATATAAAAGCTATCCCTTCCCCTCCACCCCCGCTGAGGCAAGTTCTTTTTACATTTCCGTCCACGTCTCCTTTCTTCCTCTCCCTATGTTTTGTTTCCTGGAGGCCAGATCTGGAATGTCTTACTGAAACCCTGGAGTCCTGGGCTGTAATCGTAGTCTGTCAGCTCTTCAATGAGCATCAGGTTTTGCACTTGGGGGATGTGGCTGATAACTCTAATTCAGAGGGTTGTTGTGAGGATGAAAGGAGCTGCCATAAGTAGATACCTCACAGGTAGCATGTAAAGATTTGACAAAAAATAAAAAAATACTCCTCACACTGATATGCAGAATTTGCAAGTCATTTGAACTTCCTATACCAAAAGGTTTAGTTGCTTCTTATATAAATACCCTATATTACCAGGCAGATTGTATGCTCAGAGATAATCTGCGTTGTACACACAATCAGTATCCTTCATCTAACAGTATTTTCTATACAGAAGGTAAATAAACAAATGGGTAGCTGAATGGATGAATGAATGAAGGTTCTTGTTTTGGTCCCCATTTTGACAGTTATTTCAGTGTGAAAGAGACTCAGTGTACATTTGTTGGTGCCTCCATTTTAGGAAGAGTAATATAGAGATGAACTATGTTTAGGATCTACATGACCAAGATAAAGATGATTCCTGTGAAGGCTGACAGCGTGCAACGAATATCTGGGAAGCTTTGGGATATTTTGAACCAAACACCAAGTATATATATATATATATATATATATATATATTTTTTTTTTTTTTTTTTTTTTTTTTTTTTTTTTTGGTTGGGGGGGAAGGGGAACATTAATTAACCGCAATTTGTTACAAACTTTATTACAGAAATTATTCTTGATAAAAATTTTAAATGGTACAAAGGGTAGAATGTAAAAAAGTAGAAGTTTCTGAACTCTTTTTTTTGCGGTACGTGGGCCTCTCACTGTTGTGGCCTCTCCCGTTGCGGAGTACAGGCTCTGGACGCGCAGGCTCAGCGGCCATGGTCCACGGCATGTGGGATCTTCCTGGACCGGGGCACGAACCCATGTCCCCTGCATTGGTAGGCGGACTCTCAACCACTGCGCCACCAGGGAAGACCCCCAAGTATATATTTTAACTCTCTCACTTCATGCTCTATTCCCAACTAATTAGCTTCTGATTCCACTTAAAAACATCAGAAAAATAATTCCCTGAATGATAAAGGTCAATCAGATTTTTCCTGGCCAAAAAATGTCTAATTCTATATACTTTATAATTAGAGGAGATTTGTTTAAATTCAGCATTTCAAATTTGCAATGCAAGTTCATATTTATTTCAACTCTATTTCCTTTTCATTTTACCAAAGATAAATTAATAACCGGGTTATTACTCTAGTAAAGAAGCCATGGGAAGAATTGTTTTTCTCTCTGACAACACGAACTTGAGGTTTATATGTATCTGTTTTCTTTCAATCTACTGCATGCCAGGGCCCCCTTCTGTTGCCATTCAGGATGTTCACAAGCCACCTTCTCGATTGGCATTTGGTCAGTTTGGCAATGAGGTCCTTTGTGTTAGTGTGCTACTAAGTGTCTTCTGGCAACAAAAAACCAAAAACAACCAACAGGAAGCAAACAAACAAACAAAAACCCCAGCAGCAGCAGCAAAAACAATGACACCAAATAATGCCATAGCTTCCAAAGGTCAACAGAGAGGATTTCTGGATTATCCACTGTTTGGGATAATCTTCACTCCTGATCTCCAGTATTAGCGTGTGCCTAATTGAGAATTCCTTGCACGTGACCTGACTTCTCTGCAAAAGAGCCATAAAAATCTCTGGCCCTTAGAGCAGTTTCTATGAATGAAATTAATTAAGAAAAAGAATTTGAGGCCCTCGCATGGGAATCATTGCAAAGCATTTTTAAATTATAGTGTCATGACTGGATATTGGAGTAAATTCTTTGATCTCTTTTCTCGTTAACGAGATGATATGATATTTTAAAGGCAATCATTCCATTTTGAAGGTCTGCTGACATCACAAACCATCAGAGCACGGACGGTATGGAAATAAGATACCCACTTCTCTCTGCTTCCTCTTACTGATTTCACGCAATGACCTTGCAGTTATTAAATATAGGCCAACTTGCACTCTCAGACCTCAGGCAACCTCTTTTTTAAGTGATCGCTTACTCCCCAACATTTCTACTAAAATTTGATGCTTAAAGATCACTTAATGGAGGCAACCAATTTATCCCTGTCCCTTGGGTGGTCCCCCAGGGCAGTTTTTGCTGTTTCAATACAATTACAAAATGCTTCCAGGCTCTGTGAACTTGGTTATACAAGAAGGTTATGGCAACAAAGACTGTTTTCTTTGGAAAATTGTTACAAAGTGCTGACCTTCCTAAAGTATACAGCATTCTGAAAAGCCTAAGAGCCCAGATGCTTAACACTGTGAGAGGCAGTGCCAAATTCTGGAACCAGAGACAGGAGTTAAAGTGCAGGATGAATTGAACCAAGACAAGAAGGAAGAGAACGTTCTTTCAGGAACACTTATTTCATGTCCTGTAGCCTGGATTCAAACAAAATTCCCTTGTTGACTCAAAAGTGTGTTTAGGAGAATCTGACCTAGGAATGGGTTGAAGTCTCATACACCGTGCAGAGAGTTGAAGAAAAGCCAGAATGATTTTGGAGACTATAGGGAGAAGCAGAAGCTCATTTGATGCCCGGCTGCTTTCGTGTTAAACATCAAGGGCTTGATTCAAACCACGAAGTATACAATCCAGGCAAGACAATGGATAAGTACGACAAAAAACATTGGGTATAGCCTCAGGTTTTCTCCATATTCAGTACAGGGTGTCCACATGGAAGGCACATATTATTTACTGAAAAAGGCATGTTTCCTAACCTTGCAGACAGTTGTGAGGGAGGATGTTCTCTGGCGGAAGGGAGGGGCTGGGAGGGGTGGGGAGGTCAGTGAGAGTCCCCCTCCAACCACAAAAGCAATTACTGTGACAGCAGCAGTCCCCCCTCCCTGCTTCCCCAAGGGCAAAACACTATGGGATACACTGGACACTATTCTCCAAATCCACAGGGATCTCCCATTTCCGTTCAGTTTATTTAGTTCTTTTCTGCCATGCAATGAGGACACATAAATGAATAAGACAATAGCCCTCTCCTTGACACCTGGGGGTTTCATCAAGCACCTTTGCAGAAACAAGTGGCCTAGGCAACACTGCAAGCAATAGCCTTAAGGCTAGAAAGTCAATATTTGTAGTGTAGTGATTTCATGATACATGGATTTTACTGGAATTTTAAAATGCATTCATAGCAGTTTACGTGGTTATGGTGTAACCAGGACTAGAACTGCCTCCAGTTAATGTTCCACAATTTACTTAAACATTTCCTTATTAACAGGCAATTTCATTAATTTCTGTCTTGTATTTTTTATTTTCTTACATTTTATTATGTATAATATGAACTGCATTGTCCTCTGTCAAGCATTTTTCTTGTATGGACTGTTTGTAGGGCAAATCCCTAGGACAGGAATTATGGAGGCAAAGCACATAACTACTCCCAGGGTTCTTGGATATATTTGGATAGCCTAGGGTTAAAGAATAATAGAAAGAAGGTATATTGGTTCTCTTTTTGATTGCTTCAATTTCCTCTTGAGTACAATTTTCTACATGCTGAGAAACATAAAACAAACATCGGTAAGAGAGCATTACAGTTTTAGGAGTTCTGTTGATAATCATCTACCCTTTAAGTGAGGTCAAGCTCTCAAGGTACTTAGAGAATTGCAAAATAGATTGCTAAATAACTGTCTGTTAACCGGAAAACTTGTGGAGAGATCATGGGAAACTGGAAATGTCGAAAGGTAAGAGATTGTAACTTCTTTTAATTGGAAATAGAATATTTTTAATAGTTTGATGTTTTCAATAATGTCCACTGAACTTGCCAAATAAGACTCTTCAGAACTTTTTTTCTCATGATGAGTGAGGACCCTGAGAATTTAATGGATCCTAATTTCCTGGAGTAAATAAACATTTCCACACGAACATTTATTTGAGTGTGTAACATAGGAGTCAAACTCCATGGGATTCTATTGTGCAGAAGCTGCTAAATGTGTCAAATGATGTGGCCATTTTGTGATACAAGGTAACTTCTACCACTGATAACCTGAGACCTATAATGCTTATTTAATTTGTGATCTTTGGATTTTGTTTAAAAAAGATCATCCAAGACATGTGTTTTTGTCTTTCTGACTTACTTCACTTAGTATGATAATCTCTAGTTGCATCCATGTTGCTGCATGTGGCATTATTTCCTTTTTTATGGCTGAGTAATATTCCATAGTATATATGTACCACTTCTTCTTTATCCATTCATCTGTCAATGGATATTTAGGTTGTTTCCGTGACTTGGCTACTGTGAATAGTGCTGCTATGAACATAAGGGTGTGTGTATCTTTTTTTTTTTAATAGATCTTTATTGGAATATAATTGCTTCACAATACTGTTAGTTTCTGTTGCACAATAAAGCGAATATGTGGAATCTAAAATATGGCACAAGTGAACCTATCTGCAAAACAGAAACAGACTCACAGACATAGAGAACAGACTTGTGGTTACCAAGGGGGAGGTAGGTGGGGGAGGGAAGGACTGGGAGTGTGGGATTAGCAGATGTAAACTATTATACATAGGATGGATAAACAACAAGGTCCTACTGTATAACACAGGGAACTCTATTCAGTATCCTGTGATAAACCATAATGGAAAAGATTCTTAAAAGAAGAATGTCTATCTGTGTATAACTGAGTCACTCTGCTGTACAGCAGAGGTTGGCACAGCACTGTAAATCAACTCTGCTTCAATAAAATAATTAACCAAAAAAAGAGAAAAAAAAGAAAAGATCATCCAAGACAGAACAGAATAAGAACTCAGACATCCTCGGATTTTTGCCTAGTTTTTCTACAAGTGATTTGTTTGTGGGTTGTAATTATACCTACTATTACATCCCATTACAAAAGTGTATATAATTTAGGAGTGGAGTATCCCAGTAACCTCACTGAACTATGAAATCACCAATGACAGACCTATGTTGACAGTTTGTGGCCAAATTTGAAAGACCTAAATATTTGAAGATACCATACAAGTTCATAGAATATATGATCTACAGATTCAGCTGGTTCTAATCATGGTATAGTATTTGCATTCTGTGAAGTGCAGAAATCACTGGAGACATATGATGCAATAATGGAACAAACATTGACTGCACGCTCATCTACTGACCAGTCAGGCACTGTTCTAAGCATTAACGTGTATTAATCCCATTTGATTCTAATAACAGTCCTATGCAGAAAGTGCTATTAAATTCCCCATTTTTACAGATGTGATTACTAAGAAATACAGAATTACAATAGCTAGCTGAAGTTTACCCTGTTACAAAATGGCAGAGTCTAGATATAATACAGTAAAAAGAATATGGAATTCCAGATGAGAAAACCAGGTTTCAATTCCTTGCTCCTTTACCTGCTGCTTGTGACATAACAGGCAAGTCCTTGAAACTCCGATACGGAGGGTCTGGGTTCGAGGGAGACTTCCACCTGCTTTTGCCCTTTTAAAATTTTGAATTTTCCAACACCTCTTAAAATTTCTAAGTGAAATTTCAAAAGTAGTACGGCGTAAGGTAAATATTATAAAATGAAAAATGACACAATTGAATTTCAAGTGTCTTTTCTCATGTTTTTGTGCTTTTTAAAAAAATAGTGAATTACAAAATTACCTGTGCAAAAGCACTCTGTAAATTGGAAATAACCTTGCACATGTTAGCTATTATTGCTACTGCTGTGCTTTCTGTTTAGGTGTTTATGCTAATGAGACATTGTCAAATATTTTAATCTCTTGCTATTTGAGTAAACATTTACTGGTATAACCTCAATTTCAGATTTTGATGAATTATACAGGAACTAAAATACAGAAAGCATTGTCAAGCATTATTTATTAACTGAACATTTCTATTCCTTCCCAGCAATCAAATTCATCTTCCCCATTAAAGAGAAAACAAGGAAAGTGGACCAATTTATATTCTGAATAATCTACTCTGTCACTAGAACACAAGTCACTATCCTACACCAATCACTATCTTAGTAATTTGATTTCAGGATTTAGTTTTGGAGTCAGGCAGACATGGAATTTAAACCTATCTTGGCTATAAATTGCTGCGTAATCCACCCAAATTATTTAATCTTTCTAACTCCCAGTTTATTAATCTAAAAGATAAGAACAAGAACACTGAATTCTCACGCATTCTGAGACATTATCATTACTCAGTGACATCATCATTACTCAAGAATGCCATCCTTAAGGTATCAAGATGACATTTTAATGACTCCTATTCTTTTTTCTATAAAAATTAGCAGATCTCTTAAAAGTGTTGTATAAACCTTCCTACATTCCTGAAACAGAAAAAGAGAAGCCATAACTACCAACCTGCCTAGTGGATAATGCTGACAATTGAGTATCAAGTTTTACCTGGAAAATTCAGTTCACTAACTTCCTTTAAAACACAAGTAACAGGAAGCCATTGATAATCTATTATTCTAAATACAACATCTAGAATCATGCTTATAATATTTGGATCTCAATTGAGTCATAGGCCTAAAATGATGGCCTAACAAATTTCATAGGAGTTTGCATTTATTTAGTGAACACTGGGCTCTTTCGCCAAGGAAAAAAAACAAATGTTTAGAGAAATCCAGGATAGATTCTACGATGGATACAATTTCATGTGGAATATACATATGGAAAAGATGTTAATTAGTTAAACTCATGGGAATTCAGAAAACGCTCTGTCAAATGCAAAAGACTGTGTAATAGTGCAGTTCATTCCTCTTGCCCCTAAATTTTAAAGCAGCAGTCTACAACAGGACTGAACTTTAGAATCATCTGGGGAGTTTTTGGACTCCCCAGACGCAGACCCAAAACCACTTGGAACAGGCATCAATGGTTATTAAAGTGCCCGAAAGATTCCAATGTGTATCCAAGGCTGCGAATCTCTGTTTTTTTGTTTTTTGTTTTCTGGGTTTTTTTTGGCGGTATGCGGGCCTCTCACTGTTGTGGCCTCTCCTGTCCGGAGCACAGGCTCCGGACGCGCAGGCTCAGCATCCACGGCTCACGGGCCCAGCCGCTCCGCGGCATGTGGGATCTTCCCAGACCGGGGCACGAACCCGTGTCCCCTGCATTGGCAGGCGGACTCTCAACCACTGCGCCACCAGGGAAGCCCAGAATCTCTGTTTTAAGACAGTTTAGTCCGTGTTTTCACCTTCCACCTGTTTCTTTTTCTTTAAAGAAAGTTTTTTTTTTTATTTTTTATTTGTTTTATTTATTTTTGGCTGTGTTGGGTCTTCGTTGCTGCACGCGGGCTTTCTCCAGCTGCGGTGAGCGGGGCCACTCTTCATCGCGGTGCGCGGGCCGCTCACTGTCGCGGCCTCTCTTGTTGCGGAGCACAGGCTCCAGACACACAGGCTCAGTAGTTGTGGCTCACGGGCCCAGCTGCTCCGCGGCATGTGGGATCTTCCCGGACCGGGGCACGAACCCGTGTCCCCTGCATTGGCAGGCAGATTCTCAACCACTGCACCACCAGGGAAGCCCTCAACCCGTTTTATGAGAAGCACATGAGGATAAAATTTTTGAGAAACCAAGGTAGAGCACTTCATAAGAGGAACGGTCCCCAACTGAATATTTTAGAATCAGCCCTTTAGAAAAGCGTATGTAAAACTCTAAAGGCATTAATTTTTTTTTAAAGAAATAGTCAGCGGGTAGTAGAGTGGTTGCAACACAGATTTCACATGATGTCAGCATCACCCCATGTCACTACTTTAAAAGATGATGGAATCATCTGCTCCCATTTTTCCACTGATAAAAACCTCATGTCAGAGTGAGGCCTGATGACTTGAGCCTCATTTAGCCATAAACATGGGAAATGACAGACACTTCTGCTGGATGTTTAAGAAAAGCCAAAAACCACTATGTGCAGCTTTCTTTGGCCTCAATGCAAGTAAACAAGAATTCGTCTGTGCCCAGTTGGTATCTGATGGGCCACCATGGAATGCTCTCAAAATGTGTGCAACACAGAGTAGTTCAGCTGCTGCTAGTTAGGCCGGTTGGTTGGAGCACAGTACTATGAAGCCAATGTTATGGGTCTGGGCAATTTGAATTCCTCTGTTCCATGGCCACAGACTTTACCACTATCCTCAGCCAGCTGCCCCCCAAATATGCGCCCTTGGTCACAAAGCAGACTGGGTGAGAAAATGCAGATGAATCAGTTCAAATCTTTCACCACAACTAGAAAAACAGTTCGAAGCACATGCTCAGCTGACTATAGATGCATTGCATTATCTTCACACACAACGCACAGCCATCGTGCGCCAACCAGTTGTGATTTTGTTTGCTGCCATTTCAGCACGTTGAGAGAATGTGATACCGCTTTCTACTCTAGTAGTCTATAGGCAGTTTATATTCTGTATGTACTGTGTGTCTGCTTTTAGAATATGATTACGAGTAGTAGTTATAATCATGTAGTAAATCTCACTGAAAACTCATCTTAGAGGAACAGAGGAGTGCCAGACATTTCACCTTACTTGCTCTTTTTCCTTCTGCCTTTGTTTAGATATAGAGATTAATGGTTCCGAGACCACATTCTACAAATGAGTCTTGAACTATCTACCACCAGTAAGCTCAGAAATTTCATCTCCTTAAACCATGATTAAGGTGTGTGCCTTCTTCCTTCATCTTTGTTATAAGAGTTTTTTCACCTTAGCACCTTAGTATTGTACTGTTTTTGTTTTTTGTTTTTTGTTTTTTGCGGTACGCGGGTCTCTCACGGCTGTGGCCTCTCCTGTCCGGAGCACAGGCTCCGGACGTGCAGGCTCAGCGGCCATGGCTCACGGGCCCAGCCGTTCCGCGGCATGTGGGATCTTCCCGGACCGGGGCATGAACCCGTGTCCCCTGCATCGGCAGGCGGACCCTCAACCACTGCGCCACGAGGGAAGCCCTGTACTAAGTTTAATCATCTTCTGGAGCAACTCAACTCTTATATAATAGGAGGAAATCTCACAAAGCAAATGACATACTGATAAAGAATTTGCTAGTTCTCAGGGTACTTACTTATATAGGTTTCCTGGTATTATTGTAAAGGCCACTTACATTAACATTTTCATATCATACAAATTATAAGATCAGTGCCCAGAGAAGGGAAGAATAAGCAGGCTATTTTTAAGACATTATTCCCAGCTATAATCCATATTGAACTTCAATAAACACACAAGCAGATGCACATACACACATATCTATTTCTAATATAATTTAAGAGATAAGATCTATAGTGATTTGGATAATACTCCTAAAATAAGTGAAAAGTCTATGCTTTTATGTTTTTTGTTATGTGAGCATATTGGCCTACCTTTTCAAATTTTCACAATAAAATACATATCACCAACAAACAGTAGATTGAATTACTATTACACATAATTCTAAATTAAAAGACAATGACCTTGTTATGGACATTAACTGTAAAAGGAATTGGATGTTATTTATTTTGCTATCTTTTAGAATTTCATTTGTAAAAGATGAGGAAATCCAATTAGGCAACCTATTTGCTACTATGCTTGTTTTTCAAAGTTGTCTCTCTACTGAACTTTGTAGTTTGATTCTAATGGGAGAAGTGCTAGCAACATTAAACTGAAAGATGAGAATATGGGGTGAACAGTAAGTTGGTGGCTTGGTATATAACTTTAAAATAGCTTGAGTATAAAATATTTTAAGACTAGTAAAAATTTTAAGTCATGGCAAACAGAATGAGCTTATTAAAAATGTATTCCACTTGGTTCAACACATAATCTGTTGTAGACCCTTTACATTTCTTTCAGCAAAATGTTATTGAGCACCTAGAATATGCAATCGTTCTGTCATGTGCAGGAAATACAAGCTGATTACGATAAGGTCTCTTCCCTCCATATGTAGCAATATGCAGTGTAAAACAAAATGCAATTCACCATGTTGAGTTCTATGATAAAGGTATATACAGGCGACAGTGGTGCCCTGAGGACTACTATTAGAGGAATGGAGGAAAGGCCCCACAAGCATGATGCTAGTGTTGTAAATTTCTAAGAATGAGTTGCAGATAGGTGTTGAGAGTTAGAGTCGGCCAACTGTACAGTGGTTCAGACCCCAGACTAGGATCCACAAACCTTGATTCAATTCTTGGCTCTGTTATACTTCCTAGTTGGATGATGTCCTTCTATCTTTGCTCTGTTGGCACTCATTTTTCCAAGGTAATATTCTTTATAACCCTGGTTTCAATGATCATTTATTTCCAAACGATTTACAAATCTCCAGCCAAGATCCCTTTGCTGAATTCCCCAACCATGTATCCTACCACTCATTTCACATTTCCACTTAAATATCCCTTAGGCAATTTAAGCTTAGTATGTCCGGTACTGAATTTATCATCGTTCCCAATACACATGGTTGTATTTCTTTTCTTTTCTTCCTTTTTTCTCACTTGATAAATGAGTCTACCACACAACTAATCACTTAAGCAGGAGACCTACGATCATTCCAGGAGTTTTTCTCCTTCATTCCTTATCACAGCTCTTTTCTCTGTATTCTGCGTATGCTCAGCTATCTAATACATATACCCCTCTTCTTTTTTGTCACTTAAACCTTGGTTGAGATTTGGGAGGGTGGGGAAATTGTTGCAATATCCTCCACTGCTCCTTTACTTTCTTTTCCACTTCTTAAATTCTCTTTGTTACCTTTGTGGAAAGCTACAACAGCCTTCAAGTTTTCTACCTCTGGCCTATCCTCAACTCCAATATCTTCTCTTCACTACTTCTAGAATTACCTTTCTAAAACATCACCCTTCAGCTCACAATCCTTCCTATGTCCTTGCAGATAAAACCTAAACTATAATATTTTTTTCCAAGGTCCATCATAATTTTCCCCCTGACCTCTTCTCCAGCTTTGTCTCTTTATTGCTCTCCCATTAAACATCTTTGTTCTAGCAAGGTAGAATTACTTACATTTTTCTAAATGTACCAACGTCACAGTTTTGCCCTTTCTATCTGTCTTTATCTGTCAGTCTCTTGCTTTCTCCCTCATGTGTGCCCGTGCCCATGCACACATACACACACACACTCAGAAACACAGAAACACCCACTACACATTTCTGCACTTGCTGTTTCAGAAAAGTACACTGCACCTGTTGTTCCTATAAGAACAATAACCTTCCCACATCCTTCCAGATGTGATTAACTCTTCTTTGACCTTCAACACAGAGGTCAATCTTCTGGAAAGCCTTTCTTGTTGGCTTCTCTCCCTTCCTCTTTGAATCAACTGGGTTAAGTTCCCTTACTGCAGTTCATATGTGACTGTAATTGTTTCCTTTTCTAATTCCTCTACCAGACTGCAAGCAATTTAAATGCATCACTGGTCTAAATATCTACAGCAATAAACACTGTGCTTAGCACATAACACCAACTTAATAAACATTTCCTGAAATAAAATCAAAGACAACTCACAATTTCCCAAGTGGTAACTGTATCTCTCTATAATATGACCTCTTCTCTTTTCAAGTCTCTTCCTTGGTTCATATTCCCTCCCCCTCCAGTGCCACCAGGTATTTCTCCTAAACAACACTTCTCTCCTGCAAAGCCCTTTTCATTTACCCTTTGCTTACAGCAGTGCTTCTAAGGTGGGGATGGTTTTACCCCCAGGAGACACTTAGAAATATCTGGAAACGTTTCTGATTGTCACAGCTGAGATGGGGGGTAAGGGATGCTACTGGCATCTAGTAGATTGAGATCAGGGGTGCTGGTGAACATTCTACAATGCAGAGGATACCTCCCCACAACAAAGAATTATTGAGTCCGAAATGTCAATAGTGTCAAGGCTGGGAAATGCTGGTCTATAATATATGAACAAACATGCTCACTATCAATCTGCATGTCTATGAAACATTCCCTCAAGTAATGTAGAAAATATGGTGACTAAAACTCACAGCAGCTGGCCAGCTGCCCATCTGCTAGGCTGTAAAAAACAGAGATGCTGCACTGGCCTCAGACTTCAGGATAATCTCCTGTGGTCCAGGAGGCGGTGCCACAAATAGGCACTGGCAGAGTACAGGACAGATTTCACATAGGCAAATACTGAGAAGACTGCTTGTCTTGACCTTGAAGCCATACACCAGTGAGGCTTCCTATAGGAAAGTCTTTGAACACTAACATTAAGGGTTTTAAAATGTTTGTTATATGTGAAATAGTATCTCTGCAACAGGATGAATTGACAGGGCTCTATGACTGTATCACCAGGGAGCAACTCAGGCACTGTAGAAAATGAAGCTCAGTAGTCTCAAGAAAGCATTAGAATTGATTAGTTATCATCTCTATCATTCAAAATTTACTAGAGAATTTGAAATCCAAGGAATTTATTGACCCAACTCTGTTTTCCATCCTTCTTGCTGAAATAATTTTAAAGTAACGGGAAATAACTAGGGGTAAAAATATTAGATTTTATTTTTCAATTTACCTTAGCCAATGCGAATCTAGTAGTAAATTGGGCTACAGGTTTACATGTTAAGTTGCCAGCTATTAAATTTGTCAGGATTTTTTTTGTGTGTGGAAGAAAGAACAGTTATGCTACTTTGACCTGGCAGTGAGGCAGTGGTGGGTAATTTGTTCAACACTGTGAGAGTAATAACCAAGGCATTAGGACATTGTAATAATATCTATGTTTGCTCTGGGAACAGTGTAGTTGTCAAAATTCACAGTGCAAAAAAATTGGCAAATGAAGTTTTGGGGGTAAGCAACATTACCCAGCACAGGATTAAGCCTTGTGGGGCTTTTCCAAAGCATCAATTTAAGAACATCTGCTTTTAATTTCTATATGTTCTGCTTCCCTGGAAACTTGAAATACTCTAAATTTAACATAAACTGACCCTTTTTGTAGCTTATTTTATTTTTAACAACTCTCCGATAGTCTTTCATTTCAAACAGACATTTTAAAGGTTTTATTTTTTCTTTTTTATGAATGACAGTGAATTGCAATGTAACTTTCTAAAAACAGTTCCAAAAGTTAAACTTCATTAACTCAACTTACTTCAGTTCCCAACCTGGGCTAATTTGGAAATCATTCATACATCTAGGTAAACCTTATCTGGGAGAGGAACTCCTGAAATGGAAGGATTTAGGCATTTGAGCTCCATTTAAAAAGCTAAAAAAAGAAGAAAAAAAAATCCATCAACCAATAGTCTGTTGCTTCTCCACTTACAAGAATCCAAGGGACAAGATGTCAAAGGAAAATGGTAAGAATAATGAACAAACAGGGCTATCTAATGTCGAAAAGGGAACAGACCTATGACTTAACTTTAAGGTTCACAAGTTTTTGTGAATATCAGTCAAAAATCTGTTGCTAACTATACTGCCCTCTTCCTGTTAGCAATTTCTCTGGCAAATGTTGATTTCTCATAATGATGGTACTGTCACTCTTCCCCTTTTCTTCTCCCACGAGCTCACATGACATTGATGGGCTATCTGCCCAGGTTGCATATGATTTTCAGACACTGATAATGCCTACTGAAGGGGCCATGTATTTTCCACCAATTGCCCTTCTCTGTACCTAACAGAGAACTTCCCAGATTTCCTTGGTGCTACCAAAAAGGAAGCTTAGGAGTTCTTGTTGGATTAGCCAACTCTAGCTTTTTCAATAGACTCTACTGTTTTCCATGGAATAGTGAAATATCTTCCAAAGATTATTACTTTATTGTCTCAGTAGAAGAAATGCCAGACTTACCGTATCTCATAGAGTTGGATGTATGATTTTCCTTAAATGGTCACATTCTCTTACTCTCTAGAGCTCTCTACATAAGAACCTGCTTAGATTATATGGTATCTCGCAAAGGAAAAAAGCCAAACTCAGCTTTTGCAGGTGATCCCAGGCTTTAGATTATCCCCCAAAGCACTTGGATATATTACACAAGTTGAGTTTCTATATATAAAACTAGCAACGGTTAAATGTACATGAAAATTATCAGTAGTGAATTTCTAAACATTTTTTTCTAGTATATATTCAAGGTCTTACAAGTCTTGAGACTAAAATCAATAGAGTATTCAAAGTTAGGATAAAACAAAATTTTCACCTTTCCCCAGAGCTTCAGTTTCAGGCATCCTGCAAAAGATTATTGACTAGGGTTTGTAGATTTTGTTATACAGTACCTTATTTGTAACAAAGACTAACTCTAAATTAAAAGTCTTTCATGTACCTTTACCTAAGCAAGTCATTTAAGTTTTATGTATACCCACCTTTATTGTTAATTAATGAGATTTCACTCTTGTCTGTAATGATTAAATCCAATTCCCAGCAAAAGCAGGCCAGAGAGAGAGGCCCAGCCAGGCAGTTCACAGATCACTATAGATTACATGAGTCTGATATCTATGTTTAGGAGACATCAAAATGATAACCAGCCCATAATTAGGCAGTAGAAGTGAACTTATATGGCAAATCATGCCCATGTAGATTATATCCTACAGGAATACTTAGGCCAAATCCAAATATAAAATAGAAACGTCATTCAGGAAACTGAAAGCAGAGGTTAAATTATGCTATGTCTACACAACGATGCTATGTCTACACAACTAAGGATATTAAGAAAAGGAGTGTGGGGCTTCCCTGGTGGCGCAGTGGTTGAGAGTCAGCCTGCCAATGCAGGGGACACGGGTTCGTGCCCCGGTCTGGGAAGATCCCACATGCCGCGGAGCAGCTGGGCCCGTGAGCCATGGCTGCTGAGCCTGCATGTCCAGAGCCTGTGCTCCACAACGGGAGAGGCCACAACAGTGAGAGGCCCACATACCGCAAAAAAAAAAAAAAAAAAAGAAAAGGAGTGTGGCAGCAGCAGAGTGAGTGAAATCTATGAAATAACACACACAAATGGCAGACAGAAGCCAAATGATCACAATAGAAAATTTTATTCCAACTAAGTGAAAGTCATAACTCTTTTAAACAATAGATTAATATGGTCTGGCTTTCTATTTTGATAGAACATTCTGTCTCCTGTGTAGAAAACAAATTGGGAGGGAAAAAGTCATATATATAAGCATAAAGATATGCATACCAGTTGTCCAGGTCAGAGATAATAGTGGCTTGAACTAGAATGGTGGCTGTAGAAATAAGTGGAGAAAAATTCAAGTATTTGAGATACATTTTGGATGTAGGTACAAAAGAACTTGATGAAAAACTAATGGGTTTGATGAAGGATGGTGAGAGAAAAGGAGGACTCAACTTTCTGGCTTGCTTGCTTGAATAGATGGTGATGGCTTTAACTGAGATGAGGGCGACTGGATGAGAAACAGATTTTGTAGGTTAGTACATTTTTGGACATGATAACTTTTGAGTCATCCATCAAACAGACAGATGTATATACAAATACGGAGTTCAGTGAATGATCTGGCCTAGCAATATCAACATAAAACAGGAAAATCATCAGTATTTGATTATGTTTAAAGTGAAGAGGCTGGATGATATCACCTAGGGAGAAAGTATAGATGAGAAAGGAACAGAACTCAGGAAAGAAAGTTGAGGAACTCCAACATGGAAAGTTAAAGTTGAAATAAATATTGGCGGAGTAAGAAAAATTGCACAGGAGATGTAAAAGTGAAGCCTGGGATATAAAAGCAAAAAAAAAAAAACAAACCAAGACTCCATGGTGTTAAGGATGACAAGAAAGGAGAGTATTCTAAAGAACTGACTTTAAGTACTTAACTGTGTAACAATACTGAGGAATCACGGGAGTTGAAGATTGAGATATGTCTATAGGAATTAGTAATGGGATGATTTTGGTAAACCGAAGAAGGGAACTTTCAGTGATGGTGGAGATGAAAGTGAAATTAAAATGGGTCAGAATCTGAATGGGAGATGAGAATGTGCTATTACAAGTGTATGTTATTTATTTAAGAGACTTTGCTCTGAAGCTAAGCAGAGTAATGGGCATTAGCTAGAGGGGAAAATGGCATTAAAGGGAGGCTTATTTTTTTTAGTATAGAGCATGCTAAAAGTTTTAAATACTGACAGGAATAATCCAATAGAAAGAAAAGCAATATTGATGATGCAGAAAATATAAGAGATGATTACAGAGGCAAAATCCTTGAGAGGGCAAGAGGGGATGAGATCCTTAGCACCAGTGGAGGGGATTTTATTTGACAGGAGCAAGGATATTTCCTCTGCTGACTAGGAACAGGAGAATTTACCTTCAAGCAGGTAAATTTGGTGTTGCAAAAATAAGACAGTTTTCCTCTGATAAAATTTGTTGAACTAATTTAAAATACATGATAATTTCCGGCTTTTCAAGGCAGTGTAGGAGTATGGAGATTGTTAGTTGGGTATGTATATATGTTTGTGTAATGAGGAGAGCTGGAAGGGGTTTGAAAAAGAAAGGAGAAGGTATAAAGTTGTTTCTTTGGAAAGGAAGAGGAGATTTACAGTAAGTCCCCTACATATGAACCTTCAAGTTGTGAACTTTCAAAGATGCGAATGTGCATCTGGTTCCAGCAAGGAACCAGAACCTGTACCATCAACATCAGGCGTGAGTGAAATGGCAGCTTGCCCTCCGTCTCCTATTGCTGATGATCCTTCAGCTCTACCATCTCCCACCTCCTCTCTCTCCTCCAGTCAGTAACTCTTCTTGACTGTTCGCTCGATACCAGCCCCTGGATGCCAGCTGTTGTACTGTACTACTGTACTTTTCAAGGTAATGTACTGTAAGACTAAAAATGTTTTATTTTTTGTGTTATATTTTGTGTTTGTGTGTTTGTCTTTATGTTTTGTGTTTGTTTTTTATTTATTATTTGTGTGAAAAGTATTATAAAACTATTACAGTACAGTACTATATAGCCGAGTGTGTTAGTTGGGTACCTAGGCTAACTTTGTTGGACTTACAAACAAATTGGACTTTCGAACGTACTCTCAGAACAGAACTCGTTCCTATGTAGGGGATTTATTGTACTAAGGAAAGTAGTATTTTAACGTACCCTTTTAAATTTGCAAGTGGTAATTTAAAATAAAATGAGTCAACCCACTTATATCATTTTATTCCATAATATTCACAAGGATGAAGAAGGCAGGAAATTGGATCAGATTGGGAAATATCTGAAATCAGGATTTCAAATGTGGTACAGTTACTGCTGATAACTCTAATCCAGAGCATGGCTTTAAGAGTGAGTAGCTTTGGCTACCAGGATGAAAGATTGTAGCATTCAAGGCAGGTAAGGAAATGATTGACTAGTGTTGCAGGTATCACTTCCTTGGATACTAAAGTCATCAGGAAAATAGCAGGGCTGGAGGTAGAGAGGAGTACTCTACTCGAGCCTTCAGTGAATGACAGAGAGTGACCATGGAGGTCTAGAGAACCGTAATATGAGAGAGAGAGTTGGATGAACTGCAGGTTGAAAGAACTGGGGTTTGGAAGGAAGAGCAAAGGAAATGGAATGGTTTCAAGCAGCAATGGGTAGCAAGTGGTCACCTAACACAATACCCAGTTCTGGGGTAGGTGAGAAGGAAACAGAATAAATAATCTCCACTTGAGAGGTCCTCAGGGGAAGTAGCTTAATCTGGGTTTAGTCAAGGCAAAAAAGAAGAAATAACAGTTTAGAAGAGAACGAGGATATAAGAGGCTATGTTAATCACAGATGGAGTATTTCAGGGAGCACAGGAAAAGGGTCTGGGAGTGAGAGGAGGGTTGGAGGGTGTGCCAAATCAGAGGATGACGATGGCAGCATTAGACTAATGCACACTCTGCAGAACTTGGGTTTCTTGTGCTGCCACAGGGAAAACCAAGAAGTGAGATATGATGCTGTTAGTTCTGAAAGTCTCTTAGAAGATGGACAGAAATCTACCAAAGGGAGTCCATGATGACATAAAGACTGCTTATTGTTACCTCCTGCAGTTCTGGATATCCCAAGCTCTTAGGCTTCATCCATTTTATATTACATATTGCAGAATTATACAAGGGTGAGTCAAGCATTTCAGGTGGAAGCAAATTAGTGTTAAAAAAATATTTTCTTCTACATGTCACCTTTTATGAAAAATATTAAATCCTTCCCCTTCTTTTGTAGGATGGAGGAGATTTTTTAATTTAGTCAGAGTTTAGACTCTGATTTATGTTTTTATCTTTATTTGTTTTCATTTTCCAAATGAAACCACCTATAATACACTTTTCTCCTCAAAAATTTTAGTTAAGAAATGATATTCTCATCACTACCCTTTTATTAAGTCACCCCAAGAGGTGATTAAATACACTGATACCATGTTAGTTATGTAGGCTTGGAATTTGGTATCTCTACAATTTCATCACTGATACCCTCCCAAGATTACTGATTCCTCTCAGGAAATTTAAAGCTGTGAACAGCAACTGATGGTACTGGAAGAATTGCACAGTCAGTAATCCATGATTTCATCAAATGTTCTACTCAGAGCATAGCCTCATTTTTCACTCTAATGCAGATATCTTTTTACTCATCTGATATTAAGTCAGACATTCTATCTCAATGAAAGGTACATCTTCCCATTTGTGGCTAGGGACATAGGTAGAAACCAATTTCATTGAGGCTGTAGCTTGAAGGCAGAAAAGGATTTTATGATAAATGGTTGATTCAAATGAAGTCTCAAGAAAATAACATTTCTCTGGTCAGAAATCTCTCTTTTGTCTATTTCAATATAGAGTGAGAATGTCTCTTCGTTTGAATCAGAAGCAAACAGAAACCATCATCAAACAATGTAGGTGGTGGCATTGGAACTGGGTCTTAAAACATGAAAAGGAGCTCTGGAAATACAAGGAAAGGCTGACCCAGTGTTTGCAAACTTACGGATGCCTGAAGAAAAGATGACATATTTAAAAATGTACTGAAGAGTTCATTTTGGCCATAGCAAAGGGTGTGTGTGTGCATGTATTTATGTTGGGAAAGAGGAAAGATATCTGGAGACAGGAGATACCACACCATAAAGTAAATTCTCATATGTCAATTCTATCAAGACGTTTGACTTTTGCCTAGCTCATCATTTGATTATATTGACAAGTTGAGTGAATCGAATTATAAAACTAGTTGAGAATGAAGACATATACATAGTTGCACTAACTCATGTCTTCTCTTAGTATTAACCTCTTTATAATAAAGAGGTTTCTTTCTTATATAGAAAAAAAAGAAAACAGAACATTCTGCCTCTTTTTACCTTTTTGCAATTTGTACTGGATTGAGTAGTTAGTACACACACACTCATACATTATTAATTACATATATAGTATTAATCAAGTCAGTTATTTAACCTCTTACTTTAGTAAAATTCCTCTAATTGAATATACATATATAATTATTTGAGATAATGGGTAATGAAATTAGATCATGTTTTATAAAACATATCTCAAATACTTCGCACTTTTGATTTTCACAAGTTTGGATAATTTCTGCGTTGATTCTTTACCCTAGAGGTGAAAATCCCCACTCTTTAGTGGCATTTTAAGGTGCCACTAAAGAGCCATCTAACACCTTCATATTTGCTTTCTTCTTAACAAGATGTTTTTAGTAGTATATGAAAAATTAATGATTCTAACATTTTAAAATATTTAAGCCCTAAATTTAATTACAAGATAGTAAAGATTTCTTTAGAATTGGGTAGATATTTTTAAGTGGTAGTTTTTTTCTCTCAAAATGTAAATAAAATATTTATCTAAAATATTACATCAGGAATTTTAGACTTTATCTTTTTTCTGTGAATAAGTGGCACACTAACATGGTCTAAAAAATAATTTTGGAATATTTTGGTTTTCTAAACAACTTCGGCATAGCTGGGAAAGCAGAAGCATGAGATCTGAGAAGTGATAGGTAAATGAGATACAATTGCAGGATGCATCTGAAGGCTGTGGTTGTTAATAGGTTTGTGACAGGTGAAGGTAAAAAGCTGGGGCTTCATGCCAACAAAACCAGCCAAATAGGCCCAAGCTTAGGATGTGAGGCAATGATGGAATATAGTGTAGTCCTGTGCTCGTTTCCTCCCAGCAACCTGATCACCAACAGGCCACAAGAGAGCAGAGCTCTGTACCAGCTGCCTGGTTTCCAATCCTCACACTACTACTGGCTGGCTTTGCAGGGGGAAGGTTACTTATCCAACAAGCCCCTCTGTTCTTATGTGCATAAGTGAGAAAATAGCAGAACCTAACATTTTAGTAAAATGTGAAGAGTAAATAATATAATGCAGTAAAGGGGACACATGATAAATGTCACATAAATTCTCAGTACATATGACAGCTATATTATATTATTGTTGTTATTTATTTATTTATTTATTTTGCGGTACGTGGGGCCTTCACTGTTGTGGCCTCTCCCCTTCCGTTGCGGAGCACAGGCTCCGGACGCGCAGGCCCAGCAGCCATGGCTCACGGGCCCAGCCGCTCCGCGGCATGTGGGATCTTCCCGGACCGGGGCACGAACCCGTGTCCCCTGCATTGGCAGGCGGACTCTCAAGCACTGCGCCACCAGGGAAGCCCTATTGTTGTTGTTTTTATCACATAATCTAGGAGGGCAACATCAAAGTGAGAATAGGGAACAGTATGTCTATTCCTATGCAAATGAGAAAAAATAACCCCTCCAGTGTTCATTAGAGCTGTCTTAACAAAGTACTTCAAACTGTGTGGCTTAAACAACAGAAACTTATTTTCTCATAATTCTGAAGACTAGAAGAACGAGATCAAGGTGTCAGCATAGTCATTTCCTTCTGAGGACTGTAAGGAAGAATCTGCTTCATGCTTCTCCCAAGCTTCTGGTGGTTTGCTGGCAATATTTGTGGTTCCTCGTCTTGTCTTGTGTATCACCCTGATCTCTGCTTTCATCTTCACATGCGTTCTCCTTGTGTGTATGTCTCAGTTCAAATTTCTCCTTTTTGTAAAGACACCTGTGATATTATATAGGGGTCCACCCTGCTCCACTATGACCTCAGCTTAACTAATTACATCTACAAATACTCTACTTCCAAATAAGATCACATTCTGAGGGACTGCTGTTAAAACTTCAACACGTGAATTTTGGGGAGATGCAATTCAACCTATAACACCTACCTTTAAAGCACTCCTTCTTGATGGTTCCATCAACTTATATAGTCCTTATTACAGTCTATTCTTTGTACAGCTTCTTTCCTTTTTCTAGTGGCCAAGGCTCCATCCTCCTGGGATCACAGGTTATACCAATAAGTTAAAAATTGTGTGTGTGTGTGTGTGTGTGTGTGTGTGTGTGTGTACACATACACTGTTTTCTCAAACAAGTAAATGGAAAACTGCTAACTTTAACCAAAATGTATTGAGGCTCCATGCAAAAGCTAGGAGATAGAGAGTATCAACATTATCCATATCATTGGTTCTTAACCTCTTTTAGAGTTTACGGAAAGCTAAGAACCTCCTTTCCCTAGAATACAAGTGAACATGAAAACACACACCATTTTGTGTACAATCTCTGAAAATTACTAGATTACTTCTTATTGTCTTTTTTTTTTTAGCCCCCCTAGGGGTCCACTAACCCTGGAGTATGGATCTTTGGTCTATTCTAGGGTTTCTCAATCTCAATACAATTAAAATTTTGTACAGATAATTCTTTGTTGTGAGAGGCTGTCCTGTGCATTATAGGATCTTAAAAACATCCCTAGGCTCTACCCACAAGATGCCAGTAGCATTCCGAGTTGTGACAATCAAAACTATCTCCAGACATTTCCAAATATCTCCTTGAGGCAAACTCACTCCATTTGAGAACAATTAGTATACATAGAAGGTTGATCCTTGCCCTCAAGTCAATTTACATAAACATTTGGTAAAAGCTGTCAAGAACAATGGTACATAAATAGGTAAATAAGAAAATCAGTCATTGCTAGATTGAGGGTATCTGGAAAATATGCACTTGTATGTTTGTTTTATCTTCAAAGAAGAAGGAGTATATGGCGCTCTGTGAGTGTCCAGAAAATATTTGCTTCTGTGTTTGTTTGTAGTTCTTTGTCCTCAAGCCATCCACATTTAGTGGGTGAGACAGAAAAATATGCATGTAACCAAAATAAACATTACCCAAAGATTTTTCCTTTAGTGGGAGTGGTGAGGGCAGCTGGAAGGAATCTGAATATTTATGTCTGCGATAATACTGTAATACTTGGATAAAAAAGTGATATAACAGCAAAGAGACAACAGTACAGTCTGCGCAAGGCTGGGAAGTGGTTTATGGAACTACTGTGGATTGGGGCAGGGTGTGAAGGGGTGTATATGTGTCCAATGTTCCTATTTATTTATTTGAAGTATTGCTGACTTACAATATTAAATTAGTTTCAGGTGTAAAACATAGTGATTTGATAGTTTTATACATTACAAAATGATCACCACTATGAGTCTAGTTACCATCTGTCATCATATAAAGTTATTACAATATTATTGACTATATTCCCTATGCTGTACATTGCATCCCTGTGACATTTCTTTTATAATTGTAAGTTTGTATCTCTTAATCCCCATTCACCTATTTCTCCCATTCCCCACTCCTCTCCCCTCTGGCACCCACTCTTTATTCTCTATGACTGTTTCTGTTTTGTCATGTTTGCTCATTTGTTTTGTTTTAGATTCCACATATAAATGAAATCACATGGCAGTTTTCTTTCTCTGTCTGACTTATTTCACTAAACAGAATACCCTCTAGGTCCATTCATGTTGCCAAAATTGTCTACATTTCACTCTTTTAATGGCTGAGTAATATTCCATGTATATATAAACACCACATCTTCTTTTCTCATTCATCTGTTGATGGACACTTAGGTTGTTTTTAATTCTCGGCTACTGTAAATAATGCTACAATGAGCGATTGGTTCAAGATGGTGGAGTAGAAGGGCGTGCTCTCAATTCCTCTTGCAAGAGCACCAGAATCACAACTAACTGCTGAACAATCATTGACAGGAAGACATTGGAACTCACCAAAAAAGATAACCCACATCCAAAGATGAAGGAGAAACTGCAATGAGATGGTAGCAGGGGTGCAATCACAATAAAATCAAACTCCATAACTTCTGGGTGGGTGCCTCACAAACTGGAGAACACTTATACCACAGAAGTCCACCCACTGGAGTGAAGGTTCTGAGTCCCACGTCAGGCTTCCCAACCTGGGGGTCTGGCAACAGGAGGAGGAATTCCCAGAGAATCAGACATTGAAGGCTAGCGGGATTTGACTGCAGGACTTTGACAGGACTGGGGGAAGCAGAGACTCCACTCTTGGAGGGCACACACAAAGTAGTGTGCACATAAGGACAAAGGGGGAAGGAGCAGTGACCCCATAGGAGACTGCCCCAGACCTACCTGCTAGTGTTGGAGGGTCTCCTGCAGAGGCAGCAGGTGGTTGTGGCTCACCACAGGGACAAGGGCACTGGCAACAGAAGTTCTGGGAAGTACTCCTTGGTTTGAGCCCTCCCAGAGTCTGCCATTAGCCCCACCAAAGAGCCCGGGTAGGCTTCAGTGTTGGGTCGCCTAAGGCCAAACAACCAACAGGGAGGGAACTCAGCCCCACCCACCAGAGACAAGCAGATTAAAGTTTTACTGAGCTCTGCCCACCAGAGCAACAGCCAGCTATACCCACCACCAGTCCCTCCCATTAGTAGGCTTGCACAAGCCTCTTAGATAGCCTCATCCACCAGAGGGCAGACAGCAGAAGCAAAGAGAACTACAATCATGCAGCCTGTGGAACTAAACCACATTCACAGAAAGACAGACAAAATGAAAAGGCAGAGGACTATGTACCACATGAAGGAACAAGATAAAACCCCATAAAAATAATTAAATGAAGTGAAGATAGGCAACCTTCCTGAAAAAAGAATTCAGAATTATGATAGTGAAGATGATCCAGGACCTTGGAAAAAGAATGGAGGCAAAGATCGAGAAGATACAAGAAATGTTTAATAAAGACCTAGAAGAATAATACAATAACTGAAATGAAAAATACACTAGAAGGAATCAATAGCAGAATAACTGAGGCAGAAGAATGGATAAGTGACCTGGCATACAGAATGGTGGAATTCACTGCCATGGAACAGAATTAAGAAACAAGAATGAAAAGAAATGAAGACAGCCCAAGAGACCTCTGGGACAACATTAAACACATGAACATTTGCATTATAGGGGTCCCAGAAGGAGAAGAGAGAGAGAAGGGACCCAAGAAAACATTTGAAAAGATTAGAGTCAAAAACTTCCCTAACATGTGAAAGGAAATAGCAATCCAAGTCCAGAAAGTGCAGAGAGTCCCAGGCAGGATAAACCCAAGGAGAAACACACCAAGACACATAGTAATCAAACTGACAAAAATTAAAGACAAAGAAAAATTATTAAAGCAACAACAGAAAACTGACAAATAAAATACAAGGGAACTCCAATAAGGTTAACAGCTGATTTCTCAGCAGAAACTCTACAATCCAGAAGGGAGTGGCACAATATATTTAAAGTGATGAAAGGGAAGGACCTAAAACCAAGATTACTCTACCCGGCAAGGATCTCATTCAGATTCGATGGAGAAATCAAAAGCTTTACAGACAAGCAAAAGCTAAGAGAATTCAGCACCACCAAACCAGCTCTACAACAAATGCTAAAGGAACTTCTCTAAGTGCAAAACACAAGAGAAGAAAAGGACCTACAAAAACACACCGAAAACAATTAAGAAAATGGTAATAGGAATGTACATATTGATAATTACCTTAAATGTTAATGGATTAAATGCTCCAACCAAAAGAAACAGGCTTGCTGAATGGATACAAAAACAAGATGCATCTATATGCTGTCTACAAGAGACCCACTTCAGACCTAGGGACACATATAGACTGAAAGTGAGGGGATGTAAAAAGATATTCCATGCAAATGGAAATCAAAAGAAAGCTGAAGTAGCAATACTCATATCAGATAAAATGACTTTAAAATAAAGAACATTACAAGATACAAGGAAAGACATAATGATCAAGGGATCAATCAAAGAAGAAGATATAACAATTATATATGTACCCAATATAGGAGCACCTCGATGCATAAGGCAAATGCTAACAGCTATAGAAAGGAAATCAACAGTAACACAATGATTGTGGGGGATTTTAACACCTCACTTTAACACCTCACTTACACCAATGGACAGATCATCCAGACAGAAAATTAATAAGTAAACACAAGCTTTAAATGACACAATAGACCAGATAGATTTAATTGATATTTATAGGACATTCCATCCGAAAACAGCAGATTACACTATCTTCTCAAGTGCACACGGAACATTCTCCAGGATACATCACATCCTGGGTCACAAATCAAGCCTCAGTAAATTTAAGAAAATTGAAATCATATCAAGCAACTTTTCTCACCACAATGCTATGAGATTAGAAATCAATCACAGGGGAAAAAACGTAAAAAACACAACCACATGGAGGCTAAAAAATACATTACTAAATAACCAAGAGATCCATGAGGAAATCAAAAAATACCTAGAGACAATGAAAACACGACAATCCAAAACCTATGGGATGCAACAAAAGCAGTTCTAAGAGGGAAGCTTATAGCAATAAAATCCTTCCTCAAAAAACAAGAAAAGGGCTTCCCTGGTGGCGCAGTGGTTGAGAATCTGCCTGCCAATGCAGACGACACAGGTTCGAGCCCTGGTCTGGGAAGATCCCACATGCCATGGAGCAACTGGGCCCGTGAGCCACAATTACTGAGCCTGCGCGTCTGGAGCCTGTGCTCCGCAACAATAGAGGCCGCGATAGTGAGAGGCCTGCGCACCGCGATGAAGAGTGACCCCCACTTGCCACAACTAGAGAAAGCCCATGCACAGAAATGAAGACCCAACACAGCCATAAATAAATAAATAAATAAATACATTGTGTATTAAAAAACAAAAAAACAAACAAAAAAAAAAAAACAAGAAAAATCTCAAATAAACAATGTAACCTTACACCTAAAGGAACTAGAGAAAGAAGAACAAACAAAACCCAAAGTTAGTAGAAGTAAAGAAATCATAAAGATCAGAGCAGAAATAAATGAAATAGAAACAAAGAAAACAATAGCAGAGATCAATAAAACTAAAAGCTGGTTTTTTGAGAAGATAAACAAAATTGATAAACTGTTAGCCAGACTCATCAAGAAAAAGAGGGAGAGGACTCAAATCAATAAAATTAGAAATGAAAAAGGAGAAGTTACAACAGACACCACAGAAATACAAAGCATCCTATGAGACTACTACAAGCAACTCTATGCAAATAAAATGGACAACCTGGAAGAAATGGACAAATTCTTAGAAAGGTATAAGCTTCCAAGACTGAACCAGGATGGACTAGAAAATATGAAGAGACAAATCAGAAGTAATGAAATTGAAACTGGGATTAAAAATCTTCCAACAAGCAAAAGTCCAGGACCAGATGGCTTCACAGGTGAATTCTATCAAACATTTAGAGAAGAGCTAACACCCATCTTTCTCAAAGTCTTCCAAAAACTTGCAGAGGAAGGAACACTCCCAAACTCATCCTATGAGGCCACCATCACCCTGAAACCAAAACCAGACAAAGATACTATAAAAAAAGAAAATTACAGACCAATAACACTGATGACTATAGATGTAAAGATCCTCAACAAAATACTAGCAACAGAATCCAGCAACACATTACTTAAAAGGATCAGACCCCATGAGCAAGTGGGATTTACCCCAGGTATGCAAGGATTCTTCAATATATGCAAATCAATCAGTGTGATACACCATATTAACAAATTGAAAAATAAAAACAATACGATCATCTCAATAGATGCAGAAAAAGCTTTTGACAAAATTCAACACCCATTTATGGTAAAAACTCTCTAGAAAGTGGGCATAGCAGGAACCTACTTCAAGATAATAAAGGCCATATACAACAAACCCACAGCAAACATCATTCTCAATGGTGAGAAACTGAAAGCATTTCCTCTAAGATAGGAACAAGACAAGGGTGTCCACTCTCGCTACTATTATTCAAAATAATTTTGGAAGTCCTAGCCATGGCAATCAGAGAAGAAAAAGAAATAAAAGGAATACAAATTGGAACAGAAGTTAAACTGTCACTGTTTGTAGATGACATGATACTATACATAGAGAATCCTAAAGATGCCACCAGAAAACAACTAGAACTAATCAATGAATTTGGTAAAATTGCAGGATACAAAATTAATGCATTCCTATACATTAACAATGAAAGATCAGAAATAGAAATTAAGGAAACAATCCCATTCACCATTGAAACAAAAAGAATAAAATACTTAGGAATAAGCCTACCTCAGGAGGTAAAAGACCTGTACTCAGAAAATTATATGACACTGATGAAAGAAATCAAAGGTGACACAAACAGATGGAGAGATATACCATGTTCTTGGATTGGAAGAATCAATATTGTGAAAATGACTATACTACCCAAAGCTATCTACAGATTCAGTGCAATCCTTATCAAATTACCAATGACATTTTTCACAGAAGTAGAACAAAAATTCTTAAAATTTGTATGGAGACACAAAGGACCCTGAAGAGCCAAAGCAAACTTGAGGGAAAAAACGGAGCTGGAGGAATCAGACTCCCTGACTTTAGTCTATACTGTAAAGCTACAGTAATCAAGACAATATGGTACTGGAACAAAAACAGAAATATAGATCAATGGAACAGGATAGAAAGCCCAGAGATAAACTCACACACCTATGATCAACTAATCTATGACAAAGGAGGCAAAGATATACAATGGAGAAAAGACAGTCAATTCAATAAGTGGTTCTGGGAAAACTGGACAGCTACATGTAAAAGGATGAAATTAGAACACTCCCTAACATCATTCACAAAAATAAACTCAAAATGGATTAAACATCTAAATGTAAAACCAGACACTATAAAACACTTAAGAGGAAAACATAGGAAAAACACTCTTTGAAATAAATCACAGCAAGATCTTTTTTGACCCACTTCCTAGAGTAATGGAAATAAAAACAAAAATAAACAAATGGGACCCAATGAAACTTAAAAGCTTTTGCACAGCAAAGGAAACTGAATAAGATGAAAAGACAACCCTCTGAATGGGAGACAATATTTGCAAACGAATCAATGGACAAAGGATTAATCTCCAAAATATATTAACAGCTCATGCAGCTCAATATTAAAAAAACAAACAACCCAATCCAAAAATGGGCAGAAGACCTAAATAGACATTTCTCCAAAGAAGACATACAGATGGCCAAGAAGCACATGAAAAGCTGCTCAACATCACTAATTATTACAGAAATGCAAATCAAAACTACAATGAGGTATCACCTCACACCAGTTAGAATGGGCATCATCAGAAAATCTACAAACAGCAAATGCTGGAGAGGGTGTGGAGAAAAGGGAACCCTCTTGCACTGTTGGTGGGAATGTACATTGATACAGCCACTATGGAGAACAGTATGGAAGTTCCCTAAAAGACTAAAAATAGAATTACCATATGACCCAGTAATCCCACTACTGGGCATATACCCAGAGAAAACCATAATCCAAAAAGACACATGCACCCCAATGTTCATTGCAGCACTATTTATAATAGGTAGGTCATGGAAGCAACCTAAATGCCCATGGATAGATGAATGGATAAAGAAGATGTGATACATATATACAATGGAATATTACTCAGCCATAAAAAGGAACGAAATTGGGTCATTTGTAGAGATGTGGGTGGACCTAGAGACACTCATACAGAATGAAGTGAGTCAGAAAGAGAAAAACAAATATCATATACTAAGGCATATATGTGGAATCTAGAAAAACGGTACAAATGAACTGGTTTGCAAGGCAGAAATAAAGACACAGATGTAGATAACAAATGTATGGACACAAAGGGGGGAAAGTGGGGGGGTGGATGGTGGTGGTGGGAAGAATTAGGTGTTTGGGATTGATATATATACACTAATGTGTATAAAATAGATAACTAATAAGAACCTGCTCTATAAAAAATAATTAAAATAAAATTCAAGAAAAAATGGGCAGATATAAATAGACATTTCTGCAAAGAAGATATACAGATGGACAAAAAGCAAATGAAAAGATGCTCAACATCACCAATTATTAGGGGAATGCAAGTCAAAGCTTCAATGAGGTATCACCACACACCCATCAGAATGGCCATTATCACAAAACCTACAAACAGTAAATGCTCAAGAGGATGTGCAGAAAAGGGAACCCTCTTGCACTGTTGGTGGGAATGTAAATTGGTACAACCACTATGGAGAACACAATGAAGGTTCCTTAAAAACTAAAAATAAAACTACAATGTGATCCAGCAATCTGACTCCTGGGCATATATCCAGAGAAAATGATAAAATGCATGCACTCCAATGTTCATTGCAGCACTATTTACAATAGCCAAGACATGGAAGCAACCTAAATGTCCACTGACAGATGAATGGATAAAAAAGATGTAGTATATATATACAATGGAATATTATTCAGCCATAATAAAAGAATGAAATAATGCCATTTGCAGCAATATGGATGGACCTAGAGATTATCACACTAAGTTAAGTCAGACAGAGAAAGACAAATATCATATGATATCACTCATATGTAGAATCTAATTTAAAAATGATACAAATAAACTTATTCACAAAACAGAAACAGAGTTACAGATATTGAAAACAAACTTATGGTTACCAAAAGGGAAATGTGGGGAGGGAGGGAGGGATAAATCAGGAGCTTGGGATGAACGTACATACACTACTATATATAAGATAGATAACCAACAAGGACATACTGTATAGCACAGGGAACTCTACTCAATATTCTGTGATAGGGACTTCCCTAGTGGTGCAGTGGTTAGGAATCCACTTGCCAATGCAGGGGATTTGGGTTCCATCCCTGGTCCAGGAGGATCCCATGTGCTGTGGAGCAGCTAAGCCTGTGTGCCACAACTACTGAACCTGCACTCTGGAGCCCACGAGTCACAACTACTGAGCCCATGTGCCATAACTACTGAAGCCCGCAGGCCTAGAGCCCGTGCTCCACAACAAGAGAAGCTACCGCAATGAGAAGCCCATGCACCACAGTGAAGAGTAGCCACAGCTCACCTCAACTAGAGAAAGCCCGCATGCAGCAACAAAGACCCAATGCAGCTAAAAATAAATTAATTAATTTTAAAAATTAATATTCTGTGATAATCTATATGAGAAAAGAATATAAAAAAAAGAATGAATATCTGTATATGTATAACTGAATCACTTTGCTGCACACCTGAAACTAACACAACATTGTAAATCAACTATACTCCAATAAAATAAAATAAGGTTTCTTTACATCAAAACATAAATAAATAAAGATTGTCCAAAGGAAAAAAAAATAATGCTACAATGAACATAGAGGTGTATATATATTTTTGAATTGGTCTTTTCATTTTCTTCAGATAACCACCCAGGAGTGAAATTGCGGAATTGTATGGTAGTTCTATTTTTAATTTTTGAGGAATCTCCATGCTATATTCCATAGTGGCTGCACAAATTTATGTTCCCACCAATGGTGCATGAGGTTTCCCTTTTTCCACATCCTTGCCAAAAGTTATTTGTTGTCTTTTTGATAATAGCCATTATGACAGGTATGAGATGATATATCTCATTGTGGTTTTTGACAAAATTCAACATCTATTTACAATTTAAAATATCCACAAAGTGGGTATAGAGGAAACATACCTCAACATAATAAAGGTCATATATGACAAGCCCATAGCTAACATTGTGCTCAACAGTGAAAAGCTGGAAGCATTTGCTCTAAGATCAGGAACAAAACAAGGATACCCAATCTTACCACTTTTATTCAACATGGTTTGGAAGTCCTAGCTACAGCAATCAGACAAGAAAAATAAATAAAACAATCCAAATTGGAAAAGAAGAAGTAAAATATCACTATTTGCAGATGATATAGTACTATATATAGAAAATCCTAAAGATACAACCAAAAACCTATGAAAACTCACCAACGAATTCAGTAAAGTTGCAGGATACAAAACTACTTTACAGAAATCTGTTGTGGTTTTTTCTCTCTCTTTTTTTTAATTTTTAAAGTCATGTTTATTGAAGTTGAATTTACATTCAATAAAATTCACTTCGAAATTTGACAAATGCAATCACCACCATAATCAAAGTGTAGAACAGTTCCTCAAACCACCCCACCCCTAAACACCTAAGCAATGAACTCCTCTCAATTCTTAGGAATCCACTGATCTGTTTTCTGTCAAAGGGGTCACATTTAATCATCAAAATGATCTATTATAGAAAAAACTGTAAACACAAAAATCCAAGTTTTTAAAAGGATACTTTGAAACATACAATGTTTAGAATAGTCAAAAGAATGGGATTTAAAAATAATCTTTGTACATTAAAGCAGCTGACAAAGTTGTCTTAAGATAGCTGTAGAATAGCTAGTCTAGTTACTGTGTCAAGCTTCAGGCTGGGGCTGGTTGGAAGAAAAACTTTTTTTTTTTTTTTTTTTTTTTTTGCGGTCCGCGGGCCTCTCACCATTGTGGCCTCTCCCGTTGTGGAGCACAGGCTCCGGATGCACAGGCCCAGCGGCCATGGCTCACGGGCCCAGCCGCTCCGCGGCACGTGGGATCCTCCCCGACCGGGGCATGAACCCGTGTCCCCTGCATTGGCAGGCAGACTCTCAACCACTCCACCACCAGGGGAGCCCAGAAAAACTATTTTAAATAAGGGAATTCAATTCTGTAGAAATTCTCTATGGGGCAGATATATGTTCTTAAAGATATTTGGCACCTTTTTGAAAGTTCACCCCTGCTACCACCATGAAAGGCACAAAGAAAGCAAAAACCTCTCAATCATCACATGTTCAAATAAACCTTATCTCCTGGAAAAGATTCTTTCAAGCACCAGCCCTGAAGTTTGTCAGCATCTTGAACTGGACTGAGCCGAGTCATGCACTATGGCTGAAAGGCTCTGTTGTGTTTTTACACACTTACAATGAACTATCAGAAAGGGAAATTCAGAAAACAATCCCATTTACAATTGCATCAAAAAGAATAAAATACTTAGGAATAAATTTAGCTAAGGAGGTAAAAGGCCTGTACTTGGAAAACTATAAGACACTGATGGAAGAGATTGAAGGTGACACTAACAAATGGAAAGATATACTGTGCTCATGGATTGGTAGAATTAATATTGTTGAAATGATCATATTATCCAAGGCAATCTACAGATTCAATGCAATCCTTATCAAAATACCAATGGCATTTTTCACAGAACTAGAATAAATAACTCTAAAATTTGTATGGAAACACAAAAGACCCCAAATAACCGAAACAACCTTAAGAAATAAGAACAAAGCTGGAGGTAGCATGCTCCCTGATTTTAAACTATATTATGAAGCTATAATCAAAACAGTATGTTATTCTAGGTCATTGGCACATATTCTACTGTCCTATCAGAATTCAATTATAAGACACAAACTCAGAGACAAAATTATTAAGTATTTTAAGATGGTGACCACAGAGCATGAGGCCAGAGAGCACTGGCCTTCAATAACTGTTACCACTCCTCCATTCACGCTCTATGTTCTAGCAACACAACTCCCTCCTGTTGGCTTTTGTAATGACTATGCTTGATTGGGATTACTTTGGTTCACTTACTCCTCCATAAACTTGAAGTTTAAGCTTGGGTGTTATTTCTTTTGTGACGCTTTCTACCTCTGGAGGTAGTTAGGAGGTACCTCACTGTGTTTTCGTAACACTCACTTGTTTTCTCTATCATAACACCAGTCACTGGAATGTAATTGTCTGTTTACTGGTTTGCTTCTTCTCCTTCACTGTAAACCTCTGTAATGAGAGGTGGATAAATATTTGTTGCGTGAATAGCTCTGTTGAAGGGTCATTTTTCAGACAGTTAAAATTGTAGCTAAGAGTTTATAGAACAATATTTAACATTTAATCAAGTGCTCATTTTGTTCTATGCAGCAAACATTATACTCTACACAGATAAAGCACTGGTAAATTTTAGTAGCTTTGTCAGTTTTGGTCTATTGAGTTTTAAAATCCAAGTAGCATTACCCTAAGTAAAAATAAGTTTCTATCGAACATACCCATACTCTGGATAGTGTATTTTTGGAATCTTTACACAATCAAGAAAATTTTTCATCACAAATGATAATTAGCTGAAGGGTAAAACTCTTGGGTTACAGATTTTGTTTCAAAACTTCATAGATTTTTGTTTCATTAGCTTCTGGCTTTTAATATTACAAAGTAGTCTGAATCTTAACCTGAATTTTGCTTGTTTGTATACAACCATTTTTTCCGGGTACTTATAGAATGTTTACCTGTTCTTGAAATGAAAAAAGTCTGAAATATCTGTTTACATGGGTTCTATATTCACCATCTCTTTTCTGTAAGAAGCAACTCCTTTCAGTCTTCATACTTAAAGTACTTTTTAAAGTTAGGAAGGTGTTAATACTAATGAGCACTTTGATCACTAATTCTCTTCCAATTTTTGTAGTTCGTCTTTAAGATCATTTATAATTCTGTTTGCCATACCTATTATCTTCATTTTCATGGTTTTTATCCTATTCTTCTTTTCCTCTGCATTCAGACCCATATGGTTCAAATTTTCATAGTGCCTCTTATAGTTCTTGTATTTTCTAATGTGAATCTTATTTCTAGTATTTTGTTTTCAGTCTAGATATAACCTTTCTTTATCTTAGGCATTTACTTTTTGTACCTTTTGGTTATAGTTTAACCTCAACCATTTTCCTTCAGATAGCATTCAACTTCACAGAGTTGCACACTGTTTAGCACAGTTCTTAGAACATAAGCATGACTTAATCCCTCAACAAATGACAGTTATTATTAAAAGCAGTTCTCAGTAATTGATATCACAAAAGATCCTACAGTTGCCTTCAGGCAAATACTATTCACTTTTGTAAAATTCAGGCCCCAAAGAGCTAGAAAAATGAAACTGCTCAAAATCACAAAGATAGTTAATACTAAATGAATATATTCAGCCCCAGCCTTCTTAAAGTCAGAGTTAAATATATTTCAACTGTTACATAACAAGTGTAGGATCCATGTTAAGAATGGAGATGAAGTATGTGATTTGACTCCTTGAACTTATTAATGGGATTTTATTCAGAGATGTCTAAAACAAAGCCATACAACTTCACACTGAGCAATTTCACAAGAAATATGCCAGGGTTTCGGTGTTCAAGCACTCATCTGAAATATCTAGACCTCCTACATTTGTTGACTATTTTCTTAATAAAAATTTGGACAATCCAATAACTCAGTAGTATCCTTAAGCAGTTAGCATTGTACAATGGGGACAAGACACGTCATTCTCACATTAGAAGGGACTGTGTTCTTTCCTTTCCATTATTATGAGATACAAAATGGGTGGAGAATCAATGAGGCAAATATCATGGGTTAATTGCAGCATTTCCCCTTATATTCCTATCCCTTGACTATGAACTTAATACTGGAGAGGCCACGTTATATTGGGTTGATTCACGTAAACCTTCAAAACGAATAAATCCAAAACAATCTCTCATGCCTAGTGCTTCTCTCTAATTAACATGTTGGAACTCATGTTATTGTTGTTCTGCAGCTACTCTATGGGTCAGTTAAAGCATCTGGCCTCAGCATATCCAGAGCCCCAAACTGAGCAGTTGTTCCACTGAGCACTTGGGACTGAATATTGGCACGAATAACTTCAAAAACTCTACATCATCATTATCGGAGTAAAAAACAGAATATTATCTTTTTTCATGGTTGAGAATCAGAATTCTTTACCTGATAACTGAAATGGACTAAATATTCTGGGGAAAATAAAACAAAATATAAACATTTCCCAGAAAGCCAAAAGGGTCTTTTTATACATGGATGTTAATTAACCATGAAAGCTTTGAATACTAAATAAAGGACATTGTCTACATTATAAGAGGCTCTTTCTTAGGCAATTATGATATTTCACATTTTTTTTAATCCAGTTCAATTGACAGTGACTTGGGCTCTCAAGCACCCCCTATTTGGGCTCTCAGATTTGCCTCATAACAGGAGAGGTTGGATACCAAACAAAATGATACATATAAGACAAAGTGATATCCATTAGTGAGTACAGACACAAAAGCTGTAGGCTCCTCAAGGCTAAGAGAAGATACATGGTCTGATATTCTGCTGAGAAATTATGAAATGCTGAAAACTAAGGGTGTTACAATGTTTACCCAAACTTTTCTATTACTTCCCTTACAGAGCATGTCTTTTTTCCAAGGGAGACCATTTCACGGATAATACTGATAGCAATACTGGGGGAAAAAAGTAAATGCCTCTGAACTCCAGGGATTTTATTAAGTTCTGTGTTACCTCTGCATCAAAATTGGCATCACATGATTCTTCAGGGACAGTAAAGACCAGCTATTCCCTTCCTGATGTCACCACTCAAGAGCAGGAAACAAAGTTAAAGACAGGATCCTCTTCCAGTGGTTTCAACATTATAGGCATATATGTATATGCACATAAAATATTTTTAAATTGTGAGACATGCCATACATATAGAGTGCTGCATAAAGCCTGTACGTACAGTTCAAAGAATACATATAAAGTGAACACTCATGTAATCTCCACCCACATTAAGATATAGGACATTTCTAGCCCCCAGCTCCACTGTGTGCCCTTTTCTGACCACAATTCCATTCTTTCCCTTCAAGTGATCATTATTTTCATCTTACTGGTTTCTTTAAATTTTACCACCTACACGTGAATCTTTTAATAATATAATTTAGTTTTGACTTAGGTTTTGAACTTTTAAAAAATAAAATCACAGTATATATTTTTCCATTCTTCTTTGAAACTTACTGCTAAATGTTTACCTGTAGATTTCTGTTTTGGGATATAATGGAGTAACTGGTATTGGACTTGCTCTCCAATAGCAAACAACTAGAAAACTACACAAAATATATGAAACAACTGCTTTCAGGCATTCTACAACAGGCCATACAGGGCTGTAATCCTTGAGAGAAGGGGTACAAACCCAGTGAGCCCAGTAACTGGCTCAGATTTCTGCCCGTGGAGGCTTTCTGGACTGTGAAAAGTAGGGAGTCCCCAAGCAAGCTAGTCTCCCTGATTAAAGAGACAAAAATCAGAGTTAAGCAATACTAAGGCAGTAAAGGTTTGTAGTGCAGAAGACCAGATAGGAAAGTGCTCTGCAGAGAAAGAGTTCTAGAAATCTGTATAGCTCCTTTGAGTTTTTGGCTGAGTATTAAGCTGTGTTTGTGTAGGCTGAAACTCCATAAGGCCAGGCAAAATATAACTGCTTGACAAAGAATAACTACCTGCAAGCTGTAGGCTAAACAATTTCAGTAACTTAACACTGGGTTAGGAGACAGGTTGAGTTCTGACTATCCAAAATGAAACAAACTTGTTAAACATGCAGGGTACATAATAGTAACACTGGAAGGGTCTTGCTTTAGTGGTAGAGCTAAACTAGCTTTAGAGTAAAGGCTATCTAGATGCCCCTGCCCCTAACAAAAGCAAGCTTCAAAAAGTTCAAGCTGAACTATAATTAACTTAATTGCCCATCAGAACAAACTTCAATGCTCTTTAAAGGAAAACAATAAAATCCAGAGACTCAACAATATAGTAGTCGTAATGTTAGGATCTCATAAAATATGACTACATATGTGTAAAAATAGGAAAATGTTTCCTATAGGCAGTAGAAATCTCAGTCAATAGAAACTGATTCATAAATATTAGAGATAATGAAATTAACAGACAAGAACTTTCAAAAACCTATTTTACATGTGTCTAAGCATTTGAAGGAAAACTTGAACATAATGAAGAGATAAATGGAAGATGTTTCTTAAAAACACAATGGAATTTCTAAAGATAAAAAAATTGAAAGGAGAAATAGACATATCCACAATTATGGTGGAATATTTCAACAGTCCTCTCTCAGGAAGTAAGAAAATAAGGAAACACAAAAATCAGTAAGAAAATTGAACAACACTACTAATAAATTGGCCAAACTGAGATTTACACACTGATGTTGAAAAATACACTCTTTTCAAGAGCACGTGGCATATTCACCAATATAGACTAAACAGTAAAATATAAAACAAGTAGGAATGAATTTAATAATTGAAATAATAGAGAATATGTTTTCTGACTATATGAATCTGTTCAGAAATCAATTAAAAAATCAGGAAACCCTATAATATTTTGAAATTAAGCAAAGCACTGCAGAATAATCTATAGATCAAAAAAGTCACAGAAGAATTAGAAAATATTTTTAATTAAATTGTAATGGGGAGGACTTCCCTAGTGGTGCAGTGGTTAAGAATCTGCCTGCCAGTGCAGGGGACATGGGTTCGAGCCCTGGTCTGGGAAGATCCCACATGCCGCAGAGTAACTAAGCCCCTGTGCCACAATTACTGAGCCTGCACTCTAGAGCCTGCAAGCCACAACTACTGAGCCCACGTGCCACAACTACTGAAGCCTGCACGCCTAGAGCTCGTGCTCCACTACAAGAGAAGCCACCTCAATGAGAAGCCCGCTCACCACAACGAAGAGTAGCCCCCACTCAGCGCAACTAGAGAAAGCCCGCACGCAGCAACGAAGACCCAACACAGCCACAAAGACCCAACACAGCCCAAAATAAATAAGTAAATAAATAAAACCAAAAAAAAAAATTAAAAAATTGTAATGGGGAAAAGATAGTTATCCAAATTCAGGGGGTGTAGCTAAAGTGGTATTTACAGTAAATTTTATAGATTTAAATACATATATTAAAAAAGAAAAATAAGTAAAATCAGTCATCTGAGCTTTAAACTTAAAAAGCTGAAGAAAAAAATTAAATCCAAAGTGAGTGAAAAAAAAGAAAATATCAGAGTGGAAATTAAGGAAATTTACAAATGAACAAATAAAAAAGAAAATCAATAAAACCAGAAGCTGAGTCTTTGAAAAATCAATAAGAGTTTTAAATCTTTGGCTAGAATGATAAAGAAAAAAAGAAATGAACTCAAATTACCAATATTAGGTATAAAAGAAGATTTCCAACACATATCCTAGATATATTTAAAAGACAATAAGGTAATGTAATAAACAACTTGGTGCCAATAAATTCAAGTTGACATGAACAAATTCCCTAAGACACTAATTTATAAACTGACAAAAGAATATAACATATAAAAAAATAGACTTAGATCTATTAAAAGAATAAAATTTGTAGGTAAAAATGTCCCCTCAAAGAAAATTCCAGACTCTGATGGCTTTATAGACGATTCTACCAAAATTGTAATATAAAAAATACCAATTTTACACAATGCCTTTGAGAATGTAAAGGAAGCTGAAATGTTTCCATATTCATTTTATGAAGCCAGCATTGTACTAAAATCAAATCCAACAGAGACATAACAAAGGAAGAAAATTATAAAGACCCCTTATGAACATAATAATGAAAGTTCCTAACAAAATATTAGCAAACTGACTCCAACATTATATAAAAAGAGCAAAATGGAGTTTATCCCAGAAATGCAAGGATGGTTTGTTATCAAAAATCAATCAAAATAATGTACTATATTAGCAAAATAACCAAAGAGAATGTGGTCATTTTAATATATGCATTTTAATATAATCATTTTGTCAAATGATTTAATATAAAATCATTTGACAAAATTCAACATCCATTCATAATAAAAACTCTCAGCAAACTAGGAATAACAGCAAATTTTCTCAACATTCATCTAATATGCAACTGATGAAAGAATTAACAATTCTCTCAAGATTAGGAACAAGGCAAGGCTTGTCTATCTTCACCATCACTATTCAACACTATAGTAGAGGTCCTGACCAGCACAATAAGGTGAGAAAAAAGATATTAAAATATAGATGGAAGGATAGATAATATGTAGATCGATCGATATATAGAAATAAATAGAAAATAGAGAAATAGATTGGAATTAAAGAAATAAAATGGCCTTTATTCATACACATTATAATTATATATGTAGAACATCCTATGTATAAATATCCTATTACAATTGATATCTTAAATTAAGAAATAAATGGAATACCATAGTCATGTATTGGATGACTCAAGATTTTTAAACCTTCAGTTCTCCCTAAATTCAATACATAACCATCAAAATAGCATCAGGTTGTTTTGTAGAAACTGAAAGACAATTTTAAGATTTATATGGAAATGCAAAAGGCCCAGAATAGCCAAAACAATTTTTTTTAATGGACAAATTTGGAGGCATTTTACTATTTTATTTAAAGATACGCCATAATGTTACAATAATCAAGACAGTGTAGAAGCAGCATAAGCATACATGTACATATTCAACAGATTTTTGGCAATGGTTCTATAGTAATTCTAAGTTTAAAATGTAGTCTTTTCAACAAATGATACTAAAGCAATTGGATATCCATAGCCCAAAAATAATGAAACTCAACCCTACATCACAGCACATACTAAAGTTAACTTGATATCTAGCATATATTTAAATGTAGGAGCTAAAACTGTAGAACTTCTAAAAGCAAAAATAGCAGAAAAATCTTTGTGACTTTGGAGTAGGCAAGTATTTTTTAATAGGACACTAAATGCACTGATTAGTAAAAAATGGATAAATTAAACTTTATTACAATTTAAAAATCTGATCATTGAAAACACCATTACAAAATGGAAAGATAAGCCGTGGGTTGAAATAAATTCTTCACAATACATGTATTTTGCAATGTGTAAAGAATTTCCAACCACATAATAATACAGTATAAATAACGCAGTATAAAGGGCAAAATATTTGAATAGACACTGCACCAAAGAAGATATACAAATAAAGAAAATGAAAAAAATACCCAATATTACTATTCACAAGGGATATGTGAATTAAACCACAATGGTTACCTTTGTACAGCTACTGGAATGACTAAAATTATAAAGACTAGAAATACCAAAGTGTTAGTGAGGATGTGGAGAAATTTAAACTTCTATGCCTGACTGTTGGGAGTGTAAAGTGGTGTAACCACTCTGGAAAACAACTTAGTAGTTTCTGTGTAGTCAAAAATTTATTTATCATGTGATCCAGCAATTCTTCTCCTAGGCATTTACCCTAACAAATGAAAACATATGCTCATAAGAAGATATGTATACCCCTAGCAGCTTTATTCATAATAGTGTGTAACTGGAAGAAACACAAATGTACATCAACAAGTAAATCTGTAAGCAAGTTGTGCAACTGCCATACAATGAAATTAATACTTTAATTGATAGTTAACTTATATTAATCTTTAATTGATACAAGTGGAACACAACGTGTACAAAACTCAAAAACATTATACTGAGTAAAAGAAGCCAGACACAAAAGAGAACATACTGGATGATTTCATTTATATGAAATCTAGAAGAGGCAAATTTAATCTATGGCATAATAAAGCAGATCAGTGTTTACCTGGGGTCAGGGATAAGGGAGTAGGATTGAAGGCAAAGAGGAATAAGGGAACTTTTTGGGATGATGGACATGTGTGTATATGGGGTGGTGTTTATATAGGCATTTAATTTTCAAAACTCATGGAGCTGCACACTTAATATAGATGCATTTTGTTTTATGAACTTTATACTTTAATAAAGTTAAGGTAAAAAAACCTTTTTAAAATTTTCTAATCAATACATTTAAAAAATAAAAATCCAGAAGCATTTTTTAAGTTTTACTTAATCAGAGATGAATCTGCCCTAATATGTCCCTTCTTAAAAATAAGACAAAATTCCAAATTAACTCACATTTACCCAGTAAATATGCTCTTTGGCCAGATGTCTCAGTTTTCGGCATTTAGACTTTCCAGTCCCTATGTTGTTATTTTCTAACTTGCTTCTTTGTGTTAATGAAGCTATTTTAAGATAAGCCACTGGCCAACAGCTGTCTATTTCTTTCAGTATAGTGACAGGGGAAATAAACATTTCCAGTTCTTCCCCTATTAATGCCAGGCCACATTCAGTAAGCTCTTTGGTTACTGTCATAGGTAGCAGCCTGTCTTTTCCAATGGTAAGACTGCATTAATCCATCTGATAAAGGGCAATTTGAGGAAGGTGAGCACAGCTCAGGACTCTTTAATCTGTCAAGTCCTATTTTCTTTTACCCTTGAAATGTTCCAGAATCCTCCTGCCAATCCATCATAGGCAAGTCTAACATCCCATCCTAGGGTTTACATTAACTTTTAATAGTATTATTGGCAGCCATAAAGTCAATTTACAAAGAAGGTGGTCTTCTGTGAATTTTTGTATTGCTAGTATCTGAATTGTATTATAAATTTGCCTTTTCTGTCTTTGTTAATGAAAACTACTTTCACATATACACTATATTTCTGGAGAGAAGAAAATAAAAATTTTTGGTAAGTAAATGAAATGATGTTTAAATGATTTCCTATTTGAAAATAACTTATAGGCTATTTACAATAGGCCTTTCAGTTATTAGGCAGATAGCTTGCCAAGAATGTGGTAAATATTACTATGAAATGGATGATTCCTCCTAATGCAATTGGAAATCATAATTTTCCACTCGTGTACAATCTTCAAGCTATAAACTGGGCTTCCCTGGTGGCGCAGTGGTTGAGAGTCCGCCTACCGATGCAGGGGACACGGGTTCGTGCCCTGGTCCGGGAAGATCCCACATGCCGCGGAGCGGCTGGGCCCGTGAGCCATGGACGCTGAGCCTGCGCATCCGGAGCCTGTGCTCCGCAACAGGAGAGGCCACAACAGTGAGAGGCCCGCGTGCCACAAACAAACAAACAAACAAACAAACGAAAAAAAGCTATAAACTGCATGCTTTAGTATATGGATTAGAAGTATCATTCTTTGAAGCCCTGTACTGTAAAACCAAGAGAAATTTTGTACAACTAATGTAATTGTTTCAGTTAATTATAAAAATTTAAATCTTCTCTAGATATTCCCTGTTAGATAGCTCTCTAGTGAGAATTTCATTCCACCATCCCCGGCAGCTTCTCAAACTCTGTATAATAGATTTAGCTACTCAGATGAGGACATGTTACTGGAAATGGCAGTATTTTTAACTTGTGCTTAGAAGATATTTACTAGTACAGCTAAGCATATGTTTCATTTTAGCAAATAATTATTTCTTTCTTCCTTTCTACCCACAAATTTCATCCTCTATACCATAAATAGTTATTAGACATATGATTCTCATGGGTAACTCCTAATTACCCATGGAAATGAGAATACATCTAAGAACATTTATATGTCAAAAGTACCCATTTTGAATAAGTCTTGGCCTATGTCAACAAATTGGTAAGCAGGTATGTTCAACATTTACCATATATCCAACCGTTTGTTACTACTACATGGTAGAACACAAGGAAATATAGCCTCTGCCTTCATATTTTGTTTCTCAGAAATAAAGAAAATATATACACATAAAGCAGAGAATAGTAAACTATAGCATAATATCAAGCACAAAAAGTAATAATAGCTGTAAAGGTCATGTATCTGTCTGGCTGTGGAGGGAGGAAGACAGAAAGTATAAATAGAATCAGAAGAGAAAATCTGACTATTTCTACCCACCAGGTCTTATTGTTAGGGATTTTTTTTTTTTTTTTTTTTTTTTTGCGGTACGCGGGCGTCTCACCACCGTGGCCTCTCCTGTCGCGGAGCACAGGCTCCGGACGCGCAGGCTCAGCGGCCACGGCTCACAGGCCCAGCCGCTCCGCGGCATGTGGGATCTTCCTGGACCCAGGCACGAACCCGTGTCCCCCGCATCGGCAGGCGGACTCCCAAGCACTGCGCCACCAGGGAAGCCCTTGTTAGGGATTTTTATCTTATTTAATACTACCAGCAATATATGAAGTCAGTATTATGCCCACTAGCAAGATGGGGAAACTGAAGCTTAGAAAGATTAAGATGTTTACCCAAGGCATGTCCAGAATTTACAATGGTAGATTCAATCCAGTTCTAGATTTCAATGGATATTTATTGGTGCTTATGCTGTGAATACATTTAGCCAAATAAAAGGCTGATTCTGCTTCCTTGTGGATTTTCTCACCATTTTAGGAAAGAAATGCTAAATGACAGATATAATTAGCCAGAGAGACTTACAGAGTTGTATATTAATGGGGTCCTTCTTATGTCCCCAAATTTAAGAAAAGATGCAAGATACCATTAAGATGGAAAAGTCATAGGAAGAATAATAAGATCTTATTCTCATCATAAGATGTTTAACAGTCAACAAGTGGACTATGAAACAGATCCAGTGCCATAAAGACCATGAATTTATCCCATGAGTATAAACCGCTCAGGTTGGAGAATGCTCAGAAGTTGTAATCAAAAGTAGAATCCTTTAACTCTAAGGACAGGCATTGGGTTTCTGACCAGAATGTACTCTTTTTTTTTTCTATTACCATAATCATAATTTTTCACATGGCATTCCTCTAAGAATGATAGTCTATCTATAAAGTTGATGCCTGCTTGTCAATGTAATTTATATAAGTGACTTTGGACTACAAATAATTTCGCCTTTTGAAATTGCAGAGTATGTTTAATTCCTTTGTTTAAATATATTTCCATAAATATCAGTAAGTATATAAAATGTCAATCAACATTGATACTCATATATTTATTTCATTAAAAACTATGTTTCAGTGAGATATTAATGTTTCATATTTCATAAACAAAGAGATTTGACTATTTTTACTATTAACTTAAGATTTTAGATCAGAAAGATTATTTGCATTTGAAGATACAAATTACTTTTTAAAAGATATACATGTGTCATTTGAAATACATATTTTATGCACTGTGTCACCCTCCTCACTCTCCTTCCTAAAAACTATAAAATATTTTATTTACTTAAAATAAAGGTCATAAAGGAGAAGTCATTAAAAGTACAGACAATTGCTATCATCAGAAATAAAGTTTGTCTTCATTTCAGTCAGCTGGTTGGGAAAAAGGTGGTGGAAGTTAAATGAAATTTCTGAAATTAATAATGATCAAAAGTATTTCCAATATTCTTTTCCAAATTTTACTCTTTGATAAAATTGTTCTTGGAGGGTAAACTCCAAAAGCAAGATTCTACATACAAACATATGTTACTCTTACTCAGCAAAAGACAGGGCTGAGGATAGAAGTCTACATGCAAAGCAAGATATTTCATGAGACCACAAACATTTGTAGATAAAGAATTCTCTCCCAAACTCTAAATGGACCATTTATAAGTTCTGACCTAAAATCAAAGCATTTGTAAAATGCTTATGAAAAATAAGAGAGGAAATAAATGTAACCAAGATTTTGATATTTAGTGAATTTCTTAAAAATATTTCCAGATTCTTTTTTGTTCCACACAGTACTTATCTGAATGCCTACCATGAATATCCAAGAATATTGTTAGGATTTTTTCCAATGGTCATTTTTACCTTAGCATAATAATTTTACTGAGTAGTTATGCTTTTGTTTTAATATGTAGCTTATTATGTACAATTTTCTAATCCCACGTATTTGTGTACCAGAATGAAAATTCTGGAATTACTTCTATTAGCTATAATCACTGTATAATAGCAACACATTTTAAAATGACAGATTTATTTGGTTTCTTTACTTGCTAATGGTCAGAACATTTAGGATTGGCACAATCCTAAACAAATAAATTCATATGTGATACTCACATTTCATTGCCTGGGTTCCAGGCACAGAATTCCCCTTCAAGTGGGACCTGCTATAATTTGGAAGGAGTTCTAGTGCTCAATCAGTAGATCTTTGCCATCTCTGATAGCTTTACTCTCTCAACCCAAAACATGTTGTGACCAAGTCTCACTTAGTGTAAGTCTTCGGGTGAATAGCTGTGTCCAATGAAAGTTGAAGACATGAGTCATGGAGTCGAAAGACCTTTCCCTAATCTGGAATTTACAGTATTCCTGCATCAGGACATTACTGAGAATTAAAGAGAAGTCTTGATTTGACAGGACACATGACCTAAGCTGAGAAAAATACGTGAGTTAATGAACTGAGATGGCTGGTTAATTATGCTATAAATAAATCAAGAAGTCCAGATGACATTACAACCACAGACATAATGCTCTTTTGGAGAAGTAATGCTCTTGTGGTTTGCAAAAAACATTCTGAGCCTCTGAGAGATTTCAAGGATAGAAATCCATCCCTAGTCATCCAGTGTTATTTATAAAGGGGGTAGAGAGGATTGTTTTTGTTATTCTTATGGTTAAAATGTTCAACATAAGACAGCAGTTTTAAAAAGCCACTTAAGGAATTTTTTAAAAAAACAAACTCTTATGAATAGCTGTGTTGCCCATGTCTGGAGGCTTTTTGAATATTATGGCATTGGGTTTACAAATTGTCAGGTTAGTTTTACTGTAATTTCATTCAGTGACTCCAAAATTTCATCTCCTGTCACAAAAGGAGCATCTGCCCACTGAAAATGATATGGAAGTTCACACTGGATAGCTACACTAAACTATATATTGAGAGCAAAGCAAATTGGGAAGAAAATTGTCTACTACCACCAGTGACCCTCCTTGTTTTTTAACACATATTTCCCCCCCTCAAACTCTTGTGTTTTAGTGCTAACTTTCTATATTTTGCTTTGTCCTGGAATGAGGTTATCCCTTAATTTCTTCATATTTTTGTGCAGCTCAATTAACAGGATAAAGAAAAAATGTGTACTTATTTATTTTTATATACCCTACCCTTTTCCAGAAAGAATATCAAGCAACGTCCATGAATTCATAAAATTATACAAGATTGCATAAACTAAATGGGAGATAAGAAATGAACTAGAAGAGACAAAAGGACAAGGCTAAACATGTTTCCTTCCTTGTTATGATCAGGTTACAAACTTGGCTTTAAATCTACATTCAGTCAATATGAAGAGAGAAAAGTGATGAACAGAGTCTCAGAATTCATAATATAAAAACAAACCACTTATGGCAAATAATATTAATAGCAAATATCTAATATAGTAATTTTAAATGCCAGGTGTTATTCTAAGCATTATGCATATATCAACTTATTTAATCCTCATAATAACCTTATTAGGTAGGAATTACACTTATCTTCAATTTACAGATGAAGAAACTGAGGCAAAAGAGATTAAGCAACTTGCCCCATGTCACATGGCGTGTAAGTAATTATGTTGGGATAGTAATATATGCAGTCTGGTTTCAAAATCCCTGAGCCTAATTGTTCTGCCACACTGCCTGCAGAAAAATACAAGTACTCTTATGGAAAAAGAAAATGTGTTCTGATCCTCATTATGACACTATGCGGTAATGTCTTTAAGAAAATCCTTATAGTAGAATCCACAATAATTTGAAAGACATGTTCCCCCAAATAGGCGCACATACCACACCAAAAAGCTTATTAGAGAAATCACTTCTGTTGAAGGCGAATTATTGTCAGTGTAGGAAAGTGTTACTTTCAGCTATGACGATCATGGAAGGCCACCTGGAGGTGGCGACATTTGCAACGACTCAAAAGGATAAAAATGTTTCTAGACGTAGAAAGTATAGGGAAGATGGGAATTATTTTTTAGACAGTATTTTTTAAACAGACACTAACACTTGAATGCAATGGAGTCAAAACCATTAGGAAATTGGGACTGTACAATAAATCAATCATGTTTCAGTTCACAAACTAGTCACAAATCACATATACATCCTGGCAAAGGTTTGATTGGCAGGATCCCCAGACATGCCTGTGGCCCTTGTAAAAATATAGATTCCCAGCCTCTTCCACACCAACTGAGTCGAAATTCCTAGGTAAAATCTGTAGATTCAAAAAACTCAAATAATATTTCCAAGGAATTGGAGTCAGGTGTCTCAAATTGCAATAAAATTCATCAGGTCCATGTCACTTGCCACAAAAACCTTAAGAATCAGTCTATGACTGTTAAGATGTCTTAAAGCAGTGAATTATTTAATAAAAGAGTAACTCTTGCTTAGGTCACCTTTCATATGTCATATTCAGATCGGTGTGGCATTCCTGCCTGACTCTTCTTTCAATAAGGAAGCATTTCATCACTTTTTCAAGGTGCTAACTTGGAAAGAATATGTACAATTACACCAAAATATGCCTACCTGTGTTCATTCTGGTTTGAAAAAAAAATGTGTTGATGTGTTGGGTTTTTTAAGAGGCATATTTTACAAGTTGATTAAAGTGAGTGCCTATCTTCAAATAAATGTAATTGACAAATATTTTGTATTAAATCTCAGATAAAGTAGTCTTATGAGTCTTTAGACTCATGGAATCGTCAAAACTGAGGACAGACTGTTTTATTGCTGGGAACTTCAATAGCTAATGGTCTGTAAAACAGCAAACATAAGTTGGGTTTTATTCAATTTCTCCACCAAATGTGTCTACCTGTTGGATTTTCTCAAATAAATACTCTTAGCTGATTCTGGGTTAGGTGCAGCAAGACATTCCCAGACACCTGCCTCTAGAGAACAAGTCTGCAAACCTGCTTTCACTTTTTCTTCCTGCCTGAGCTATGGTGCATGTCTGAAACCAGATAATGTTTTCCAGTTTATGTCTCCCAAAGTGCTTAAGAAGAAAAAAAAATGACACACACACACAAAAGTCAGCAAGCTTTTAAATAGAGGAAGGACTTTGTGGGCTCATAAAAGCTCAGAATAAGATCTTCCTTTGGATTTTCAGATATTTTTGCCAGCCTCCCTTTGAGGGACTACTGCCCACTAGCTGGCTTTCTTAGAATGGAAATCCTAAACAATACGCTTGATTCAAAGTTGTTTTCCTCAGTCACAGGTTTAGATGAAAAAATTTAATTATGGATTATATGATAAATGGTTCAGAAACTCAGTTTTCATCAAAGAAAACTCTGAATACAAAATAAGGAACCAGATGGATGGATGAATACCAGATGGATAGAGAAAGAGGTAGACAGATATAAGCTCAGAACTAAATAAGAGACCCCCTCCTCTGTAATTCTACATCTAAAACCAAAAAGTAAATAATAATATACATTACTTAAATGTCAATATGTATACTCAAAATTTTTAAGACTTTAAAATGTATTACTCCCTTTCCCCAAATAGCTGTTTATGTTTATCCTGTTTCTTTCTCTTTCCAACTGTTCTGCTCACTAATTACCCCTAAAAGAGTTTGTTAATGTACAGGAAAATTGAGAACCAAGTGATCTGGATTTATTTCAATGACGTTTCTTCCTAAATTTACATTTATTACTCCCTTTAAAAATGAAACACACCAAGCTAATATGTTGTGTCTATGTCTTTTTTAACCTCTGGAAAGTAAGCAGCACACTGCCAGGCATGTAGTCAATGTTTAAAATAAACTTGCTAAATTAAACTAACTATTGCCCACACTACACATAAATTTCAGCCATAAGAGGAACAATGCGTGAAAGCACACTTTGTAATGACCCAGTTCAGCTGGACAGATGAAAGTCTGGGGCGTAGTGTTTCACTGGCTTGATCCATCTGCCACCAGTCACTTGTGGGAAGAGGCTTCTGTTTCTTGTCAGCCAGCAATAGGAAGCACAGCAGGATTTAGTAGCTGCTGAGGTACCAAAGGAAAGGGCACGGCGCACACCCTTCATGTCAAGTCAGGGATGGAATCCCAGCTGCCTTATTCTCCCCATCTGGTAAGTAAACACTCTCCATGCTGTTTTGCCTCAGATAAAACCTCACTTACTGAATCAGGAAAAATACACTCATTTAGGAAGGAACTTAATAATCCCATTTATAAGAATAAAAACATATATGATTTATATTTTAACTCATAGAGGCTATCTAAAAATTGAGAAAATCGATTATTTGGCTTGCTCAACTTTCTCTTTAGCCACCTCTGGTTAATTATCTGATACAGTCCGACAAAGTGGGTTTTAAAGTCATATTATCAAGACACTATTTCAATTGTCAACTTCACATAGCCATAGACATAGACATAGCCAAAGTGCAAGATAAAAGGCAGTCCCCTCAGTTAAACTACAAATGGTTTTACTTCTTATCAAAGAGAAGGTGGAATACTCAGGATTTGCCATTTGATTCAGCAGCAGGGCCTGCCAAAATGGGAAATATTTGTACATAGTCAATGGCCATCTAATTGGGAGGTGTGAGGACATAGTAACAATGTTTCTTCTTTTTAAAAAAACTTCAGAGCAGTCCCTTTGTTCAATATGTCACAAACTCTTTCCTGATTTAAAGGGAAAAGAGAAAAACAATTTGATGTGCAAACACTGAATGCTATGTATACTACTCTAAAAGTTTTTTAAAAACCTGTAATGTTCCAATAAATAGAATTCTGGCAGTAATATTTCATTAGTGAACAAAGCCAGTAGCCATACTAAGGTCGGCAGGAGGGCTCACCCCTCATTCAGTGCATCTGGAGGGAGGAGAGAGCTACTACTTAATGACTTTGGTGTGCACCAGAGATCTTCCAGGAGACGGCAAGTTTGATTTTCTTCCATGCCCCAGTTTTTTTTTTTTTTTTAACATAGTAAAGCATGTTTAATTCAATTAAGGTATAACAGAACAAAATTTAAGTACTATAAATTTAATTAAGGTATAACATAGTAAAGTATGTCAAGTATACCAATCATAGCGTACAGTTTGATAATTTTAACATAAGTAATCACGTGTCAAACTACTGCCCAGGAGGAGATATGGGACATCCCAGAATTCCAGAAGTTTTCCTTATGCCCCCTCCCAATCTATACTCCTGGCCTCAAGATAACCACTAGTGTGACTTCCATTTACAGATGGCATGAAATATTTAGACTTGAATATATTTTTCTCCAGAAAGTCTCTTGTCTTCTGCAGTTGTCTTGTTTTATAGCTAAAATCACACCTTGTGGGTTTTATGCATACTCCAGTTTTTGAATATCAAAACCTTGCTTTTGAGGAAACAAGTGAGAAAAATAGGGAAATAGATACAAAATTATTTTATTATTGTTGTTGTTTGTTTATTTGGGTTTTTTTTTTTTTTTTTTGCTTATTATGTTCATTTGTAAAGTTTGGAATTGATGTTTGTAATTAGTCAGTGGAGTGAGGCACTAAAAAGTTCCCTTTACATGGGGTGTTACAGGCTATTAGCTTTCTGAGACACTTGCTAACAAGACAATGTGTGTTTAGTTAAGAATGAAGAGAAAAGGTATGATAGTGCTACCATAATCAGGTGATTCTCTTTAGTGATTGTCTGGTCTTCTCTGGGAAAATCATGACAAATTAGCAGGTAGCTGCTGGCAGAGAGTTACATGGGGTATATTTCCTGGACAGAAAGAATTATGGGAGGGACCTCATTAGGCTTCTATGCTTCAGCTTCCTTTTCTTTCCAACCCCGCCCCACAACTCTGCTTCCATGAGGATCTTACCTGGATCCATCCTTCCTGAGATAGTTCTATACTGCTGGTGTGTACATCCCTAGGACTGAGGGGTGGCCCAGGGGTCACTAGTGGGTGTCTGTGGAGCTTTGGCATGCAGCCAAGGTGACCACACACATCCATGCAAAGCCCCCCAGGGTGTGGAATGAGGCAGTGATGGGAGGAGAAGGAGGCAGACTGCAGACTGGGGGCCAGTTGTTCTCATGGTACCTGGGAGTGTGCTTGAGGGCAGGGAATTCTGGGAAGCAGGATACCTAAAGGACAGTCTGAAAGAGAGCTGTGGGCTTCAGTTGGACTTATCTTTTTGATTCCACGGACTCATTTGCTCCGTGGAGAGGGATGCAGCCACAGGACGAAAAAAATAGGACCCTCTAAAGCATGGGACCCACAGCAGAGGTCCCTGTTGCCCAGATCTAAAAGTAGTGTGAAGTGTGATTCACGTCACACCTAGGGCATTAAAAAAAAAAGGGCCTCTCACCATTTTGTGCTATTCTGTTTTCAAGGTATTTACCACTAGTTGTGAAACTAGTTTATGCTATACTTTATCATATTTTATTCAGCCTAATCATTCTCATCACAGCCATCATCAAATGCTATTTAAAATTTTCTATTTATAACCAAAAGTCTACTTCTGTTTTCAAAGGTAATTATTTTACCTCTCCTATAAAAGAACTGTTGACAAAAGTTAGACCAAAAAAAGAAACCACTGAAAATGTACAGTAACATTGTCAAATATAAAATAGTTAAATATAAAATAGTCAAATGTAAAAAAAAGTCTAAACTTAACCTAAATGCAAAAGGAACTACAGTATTATTTTATCTCCACTTTAGGCATTATGTATTCACTTGTTACAGTGCAACTGTGATTAAAGATGCTGAAGGCCTACACCCAGCTGCTGTGCCTGCACCTTGTCAGGTGTGTTATTGCAAAGCTTGGGTCTAGAAATAACAGTCTGACTCGAATATTCTCACAGGGCTGTATGGGTCAAACACATGAATAAACACCCACAACAAAAACAAAGTTCAAAATCAGTATAGAGCAAGAAATCCCTGATCAAATATATTTTTTATAAGTACTTTAAATAAATGCTCAAAAGCAGTCAGAGGAGCTTTGTTCTCAGCTCAACACACAACAAATGAGTTAACCCAAAAGCACCTCTTAATACCTTGAAGTCTCCATATTCAAAATTTCTTATTACATGCATTTTTTGGTAAGAAAAACATTTCCCATTTTACTATCAGAGTGGTAGCAGACAGGTCCAGGAGCACTGGGTGTGCTCCGTGAAGTATACATGTGCTCATGTCTTTCCCTGGGACCCATCAAGGTGCTTAGTGACTGCCACTGTCACAGGAAGGAAGTGGCCTAGTGTGACCAACACAGGCCTCCCCACAAGCCGGGCAAGACTCTAACAGGTCCAGTAGTCTAGGTGATAAGACAGTTTGGTGATTCCCCACTCAATGATGGCTCATTTCAGGTAACCTACAGTCAACCCCATGTGCTGAAAATTCATAACGGAAGTATGAATAAAACCAACTTGGTTTTACTACAGCAAGATGCTTTTAACCTTTCTGCTCTTAACCTTGTTTCTAGCTTGGAGTGGTGAAGGTAACTATTTATAGCACTGGTTGGCATATTAATTACAGTTTTTAAATGTTAAATTATTTTTTTAATTGCATGTGGATTAAACGCTAGAACATTGTGATTAGTACCTCCAATGAGCTCTTTGGTTCCACTGAACAGTTGTAAAACCTAGGCTCTGTCCCATCCTCCACACTGTTACAAGGGTGACCATAAACCAGACACCCCTGCTTAAAAAGTTAGCTTGAGGGCTTCCTGGTGGCACAGTGGTTGAGAGTCCGCCTGCCGATGCA